>NC_070588.1:6924125-7524125 GCF_027409825.1 Scomber japonicus
TATACTTGGCCTGAATAGCACATTACATAATTTGTCTCTATTTGTATCTTTGGCACTCACATGTCTTTCTGCACTTAATGAGATAGATGGAATTTAGTTTTAGAAGTTTAAATTCGTACTGTGACTCCTAACAAACATCTCCACATAATTAATCTAGTTTGCAGCTGGCCACAAAGGCTCTGTACTCATGTCACTGCTCAGATGTTTCTACTGTATGTCAAAAAAGTCATGTTAGTTCCATCTTCTGTGGAAACAGATGCACTGATGCCTCCAGCAGATACGAAATGTGCTTAATGTTGCATTTCTGTGGAGTTGTTGTTTTTATTGTTGCTGTATTTACATGTGGGTTTTTGTTGTCCTGGGGAGATTAGCAAAGATTGATTTACTGAGTCATTTACATCAATTTATTCTCATTTATTTAGGACATGGAGCTTACAGACTAAAAATCGTTTATTATTAGTACTGCCAATGATCTGTCAGTCGGCTTCTTCATTTTCTGTCACATTCGGCCAACCTTTATGAAAGATCCGATGATGGATGGGCGCGAAGAGCTGAAATGGACAAAATTTCTCATGCAGAAGTCTGTTTCCTGTAAAAGTTTTATGAGCGTGTCCTCTCTCTCATTGATGTTGATGTCAAGTGGCTCAACACACTAAAACCAGCAATCAATCTTGTCACACCTATGGACTGAAGCGGTGTGGCCTCTAAAGCCGACAGGTTGACACGTATGCAAAAATGGGGGGGAAAAAATCACAGTGGAGATTGATGCTGCACAGATTATATTTTACAAGTCGTCTGGGAAATGTCATATAAGCTCTTCATCATCAAGGCCCATGCCCCCCCCCCTAAAAAAAAACAAAAAAAACACAATAAACCAAGCCACATCTGTATTTTTTGTTATGACAGTGCTGTGTAACATGAACAGCTGGGGGAATAAGCAAAACAAACCAGCAAACTCAGATGAAAATAAATTTTTCAAAGATAAACATCTCAGTTTCTGGAAAATTTGACTGCAGTGTAAATGTGTGGACAACAAGAGTAAAAAAACATCACATTTTAAAAATTAACAACATTACCCACTTTTTTTAAAACAGGAATATAGAGTTATTTAATAAAGCAGAAGGTTTATCTTTTATTATTGGGGATTATGAGCTAGTGGTGACATGGACTGCTCCTAGTGGGTTTGTGCCAGACAGGGATTCCTCATTGGAGGAATGCAAGGAACCTTTCCGGCTTGAGCTGGCAGTGTTCAAAAGCTTCCCATGTGTGTGTAAGACTTTTACCAAATGAGTTGGATGGTCTATATAAACAAGGAAGGGTGGATCAGAGGGTCTACATAGGCATGATCTCACCACGCAGCAATTCAGACTTTAAGTGCAATAATGCATCAGCGTTTCACTTAAATCTATTGGGGTGAAAAGTCTTAAGAGCCTTAAGAGTCCGCTGAGTTTGAGAGTAACATGGTGCTCGATGTCATGCAGAATATTTCATTTTGTCGCTCCCCTGCTGTCCCAAAGCTTTTTGCCCTTAAACTCCCCCCCTCCGTGAAAGCTTGTTAATTCATCCAGGCTGGTTCCACATTGCCACACCATCAGTCCAACACAAAAACCTCAAGGCATTGTTCAATCTTCAGGGACATTTAGAAATCTGTGTGTGGGCTGGTAAGCTACCTCGGGCCTGTTGACAACATTTACAAATTATCAGAAACTTTATAAGTCCAGACCTCATTGTGTTCATTAGTCTTTTGTATCACAATTTCTAAAGAAAAGAAAAGCTATTGCATTGCCTTAATGACCAAACTGTAGCCATGGCGTTTGCCAGTTGCTTTGTTAGGCTCCATTGCCACGTCATGGTGGGCATAAATGTTAAACAATAGTCCTTTTTGAGTCACATACCCAGAACTGTAACCCAATGAATCGCTGTGGCTTTTCCTTGTCCTTTAAGGCGTTGTTTGGGTACAAAGAATTCAGGCCTTGGCAGCTCATTTTTGAACAAAAGCTGACGCTCCAGATTATGTCTGCATTACCATTTGTGCTCATCACAATGCTACCCTCCCAATGCACGCCTGAAACTTCGTCATTGCTTCATAATGGCTATCTTGTCTCCACCTGTTTATCTTTGCTCCATCACTTGATTCGCTCTCCGTCTGGTATGCACAATGCGTCGTTGTGCGCACAGCGAGTCAAGCAATTAGGATACAGCCTCTATCCAGCAGATGCCAAGACTTATTCACACCAAAAAGATGTCAGCTCTAATCTTATTTACTTATTGTTATTCTAATGACACATGGTCATGCCTTATTGGCTTCTTTTCAAGGACTTGCTGTACGTACAAAGCAGAGTCAGACCACTCTAAAATGAAGGAATGAACTTGTCATACATAAACTAATTACAATACAGTCCACCATATAGACGTTCCTCAAACTGTAGTCATGTAAAACTGAATGCTGACAGCATGAGATAACTGCAAAGAGGCCCTGCTTCAGACTGAATTCAATAGTGGTAAACTTAAACATCTAGAAAATAAGTTTGTGACCATATGTTTGCCACAGAGAGTAGACAGACCCATGATCAAAGTGAGCTACAGCAGGACACTACATCCTCAGCTACAACAGCAGGTGATTATGGCAGAAATGTTGGCGCTTGGAGCTCCATGCTGTGGACTAGAATCATAATAATACAAATGTGGGAAGCGTCTTTCATGTGCAACTCCCTAGTTTAACATCTTTTAGTCATGCGAATATTGCTTAAGTATCAATTCATGTGAGCACACTGTGATTCTCATCAAATCAGCTTACTAACGTTCATATTTATGCTTGCTCACGGCCTCTCTGCATGAGTTCAAACACAGACATACAAAGACAATATAACTATTTCAAGTGCGTGCCAGCATTTGAGAAGTAATGGCTGAAATGACAGGGTATGACAGGTCCTCTCTGCTTTATTGCCAAGATTTACTAGTCTTACAGTTATATACCCCTGTTCTTTGTGTGAAATGTGATTGCTGCAGAATGAACTAAAGCACGTTTTCTAAATTCGAAAAGGGATGTGATGGGCCACGGCCATATTTCTTTGAGGCCGTTTCCCCAAGGGACGAGATGTGAGAACGCCCAACTTGACTTCAAGGAAACACAACATGGTTTCTCGCCCCGCTTCGGCGGGATGCAGACGCGTGCTCTCCTAAAACAATACCGAGGAGCAGTCAGCTTCATTTACCATGATAAAGAAAAACACCGCTTTTTCTCTTAAGATCTGGTGGGTGAGTACTTTTCAGAGAATGTTGTAGTAGATGTTTCCACTCAATGTTTCCATTACTAGTTTTGATGACTAACAGTGGTTCAAGGGTGACAGTGTTTTCATCTGCTTGGCATTGACAAAGAGCCTTATCGCCACGCTGCATTGTGTTAATGTCCAAATATCCATCCCTCTAGTCCTCCATAATTGTTTTTCATGATGATGATCATGATATTTCCTCGTCTATCCCCCTCCTCTCCCTTCCTCACCTCTTAAACAGTGTCTGGGCTCGTCATTGTACCCACAGGGAGTATCAAGCTTCTAACCTCATTGAGGTGTAACTTCTCCCTGGTACCAAAAGAATTGTGCTTTTGTCAGTAGGAAACAAAGTGTTAAAGTCATAAACAAAAGAGTCATTAGGGGAACTGTTGTTGTAAAGTGAGTAAGCCCTTAGATCATGGTAGAATTAGTTGACGGCACTGTTTTCTCTGCATTCCTACGAAGCAGAGGTCAGACACTGTAACCATCCTCAGAGTTTTCTTTATTTGATTCAGAAACCACTCATCTGCCACTCATGTCCAAGCTGCAGTTTAATCATTCACGTCTGCCTTGTTAACTCACTAAGCTTATTTCAGAAGTTGACCTTGTGAACAGCTTCAACTCTATTCAGAAAATATGTTTGCTACTGTTTTTATTCAAAACATAACTGAGATCTTCAGATAGTTGTGACCTTGCAGTAATCAGAATAATTGAATAAATTTAGTGTGTTGATTTAAAAATGTTTTTCTTTTGCCGTTGCAGCTTTCTCATAGACAACAAATCCCCAAAGAAGACCAGAATCGGAGGAGCCAAAGTCTAATATATCTGCCCCAAAACTACTAAAACAAATCTTTGAGTTGCACTGGATGACATGTTCCTTCACTTTTCTTCACACGGCCACTGTGGTTTAATGAAATCAAACCCAGACACCTTCCTGCCACTGTAAACACTCATTAAAGCACATGATTTGCATACATCATCAAGTGAAAGTAATCCTTACCAAATACATGATTCCCTTCTGTTTGAGCAACATTTGCCAAAAACTACAATGACTAGCAGTTTCAGAAAATTGCTCAGTCTTTTTTTTTTTAAATTAAACAATATAATTGTGAACTGTTATTAAAAAAAATTACATTTCTGGATAAACCAGTGTGCTGAATACCACATATGCGGTAGGGAAGCTGAAAAATATTAAGAGACAAGGACTGCCTTATGCAATTTGGTTTGAGTTGTCTAAACATGGTTTTTGGTCTTTCCATGGGATTTGTTGACAATAACAAAACTCTAGAAGAGTGCCAGACTTATCCTTTAAAGTTAGTGGGATAGCAAGGATATTGTCTATGATGCTGGATTTTCTGTACTGTGCTGTGCATGTAGTCTGACAGCATTATCTGTCCATGAACAGTCCTCAGCTGGAAGTTACAAGAAAAGATAGTCTTATGGCCCTTTCTATGTGGCAGAGTGAATTTGAACATGTTACAGTATGCATTCAAGGGTTAATTGTTTAAAAGAAAACAGAACTGCTTTTTAATGAGTTCACAGTTTTTTTGCTAGTTTGTGCTATTTTTTGTTCCTCTGAAATGTTTCCACAGACTATTGTAGGATCGTTAATACTGTATGTGTCAGATTAACGACAATTTTCTTGCAAATTCTCCCCAATAAAGAGTTTAATGTGGGCACAAAAATGCCTGAATGACATTTCAAGCTATTAGTTGGTCTTTTGTTTTCAGCACTCAGACGATTTGATAGAACTCAGAGCTCAGACAGTTTGAAAGTTATAGATTTTGTTCAACCTCAAGTTCTTTGTGTTGGCCTTAAAAAGACATTTTTTTTTTACCTTGGAGCAGGTGTTTTCTGAACGTTTTCATTTATTTTATTTTATTTCTTTTGGGGAGGGTGGGGGATATTCTAGCCAGGGGGCATGGACATTATGGGACCAGATGTGCATCTTTGTACCGCTAGTTTCTGATAGTTTAAGGCATAGAAATGGCATTTTTCCAGCATGTGACTCATGACTGTTACATGATAACCAGAGGCTTAGGAGTTAAAGGGGCCCAAAGCATCACTGAAGATTTTTGGTGTCTATCAGATCACATTTTCTTTATCAACCAGATTGTAACATTCACAATTTAATTGCATCTACTCCACGTTTACTCTAAGTGCACTACATCAAACACAGCTGTCAGTATTTGTGAGTGGGAATCCAGTGAGGGATCAGGATCTTGACACTGCATTACAGTTGTGTTTTTCTTTACCCTTTCTTTTCAGGAAAAACTATGAGAAACTATCACTCATTTTAAATGTATTATGAGACATTTTTATGCCTTTATTAGAGAAGACTGTGGAGAGATGACAGGAAATGGAGAGAAAAGTGCAAGAAAAGAAGTCCCCAGTCTGACCTGAAACCTGGGCTGATTATAATGCATGACTATTCTGATGGCATGCAAGAGTAGAAATATTAAACAAATACTGATATATATATATCTATATCAGCTTAATAAGCATTTAATTATCCATACCTTTTGGTACATTTAGAATTGGCATATTGCGTCAGGACTCACTTTGAAGTATCAACATATTATTGTGAACTGAATCACAAGTTTTCATAAATCTGTCAATGTGTCTGAAAGTAACTACACCTACCATACAATTATAATGAGGGGAAAAAAACACAAAGAAAAAGAGAACCTTTGTGATATTCTTTGCAACAATGAGTTACCACTATCTGACTACAATGTGTATTATGTTCTCTCCTTTTGTGGCATCGTTGTGACATTTAGCTCTATACAATGACAGAGTGGTTTCCACAGGCACATTTGCCCTCAGACACAGAAACATAACCCTGGAATGTCTGACTTGGTGAAAGGAGAGAGACAATAAAACCTACTGAGGTATTGTATTCAACTGGAAGTTTTGCTACAAAATAGTAAGTCAATTTCTAAAAGTTGCAGCACAAGATCTTTGCTGGCTTGTCTGTATTACCACATAAATGTGCTGTTAACATTATATTCTTTGTACAACTCTGCATTTCAGTGAGGCATACAATGTGAGAGAAGGCAATGAAATCCAGATACGGAAAAAAAAGGGAGTGGGGTCTGTGGCATCATGTTTTACGTTTCCATGCTCAGTTGCACGGTACATGAGCATTATCAGATTGAGATTATCATCCATCCCCAGCTGTTCCCTTTCACACTGGCCCCCGCATCCCCCCTACTATCAACTTCACTGCCACCAACCATCCCATTCTTTTCTGTTCTTTCCTTTAGCTGAAAAGCAGGGAAGCAGAAAGGGCCAATGTTTTCAGCAGCTTGTTGGCTTATCGTCATCGCTCGATCACTCAATCCTAAAACCAGGCATAAAAGATTGTATCCAGGCAGGGCATGTTTTAGCATGTTCTTTACATTTTGATAGAAGTGAGAAGAGAATCCATTTTAACTGTATATCCAGTCATATAGCATGTGTTTTAACCCTCCTGTTGTCCTCGAGTCAAGGAAGGGAGGAAGCAGGAAGGAAGGGAGGGAGGAAGGAAGGAAGGGAGGAAGAAGGGAGGAAGGGAGGGAGGAAGGAAGGAAGGGAGGAAGAAGGAAAGAAAAAAGGGAGGAAGGAAGGGAAGAAAGGAAAGAAGGAAGGAAGGGAGAAAGAAGGAAGGAAAGGAGGAAGGAAGGGAGGAAGAAGGAAGGAAAGGAGGGAAGGGAGGGAGGAAAGAAGGAAGGAGGGAGGAAGGGAGAAAGGAAAAGAGGAAGGAATGAAAGAAGGACAGAGGAAAGAAGGAAGGTCCCCTAAAGAAAGAGACAAGGAGGGAGGGAGGAAAGGAAGGAAGGAGGGAAGGAAAGAAGGAAGGGAGGAAAGAGAGAGGACGGAAAAAAAGAGACAAGGAGGGAGGGAGGAAAGGAAGGAAGGAGGGAAGGAAAGAAGGAAGGGAGGAAAGAGAGAGGACGGAAAGAAAGAGAGAAGGAGGGAGGGAGGAAAGAAGGAACAGTCAAAACAGGCGGGGTCAATTTGACCCGGGAGGACGACACGAAGGTTAATGGTGATTAATTCTGATGTGTTCAGATCTCCTCATTATGAAATAGTGCTGTCAACACAAAAAAATCCATATTCCCTCTTTAATAACTCTTAACGATACATCTTACTTTGGTAATTTGGTGACTTTGCGATTACATCTCTTCCTTTTGCCGATGATGCCATTCTTGTAATTGTAGTAATGTCATTGGTGTGGAACCTCCAACACACTCTGAGGCAGTTTGCGGCTGAGTGTGAAGTGGCTGGAATGAGAGTCAGCACCTCCAAGTGAACTGAAGGAGTTAAAGTATCTGGGGGTCTTTGCAGGCGTTGTACCAGACCATTGTGGTGAAAAGATTTACCAGTTGATATACAGCTCGCTCCGACCCTCACCTACAGACCTGAGCTTTGTTTGGATAGTCAGCAAAAGAATGACACTAGCAGCTAAAAATACCCTCTTTCATAGGGTGTTTAGGCTTACCCTCAGGAACAGGGAGGAGGAGAAGGAGGGGGGGCTCAGACGGGGAGAGAACGACCTCGGAGTTGAACTGCTGCTCTTTCGCATTGAGAGGAAGCAGTTGAGGTGGATCACACACCTCCATCCTTTTAGTCTGATAGTCTGGAAACAATATGATCTGATTGTTTTCAGACTATCAGACTTAAGAGGATGGAAATCAGGAGAACACTGAGTCAACAAAGAACCACATGGCCTGCTTGATCCACAGTCTTGAACAATCTGATTGATGATGTTGAGGACATTAATGATACTACTCTAGCCACACTTTTGCGAGAATGTTACCTTCATGTTGACCTAGAGAAAACCCTTTCACTTCATGAGTTACCATTAGATGATAGTCACTGTTTTAACATACTTTGAAAAGGATGCAGCTAACCAGATAAAGACATTTATCAAGATATAGATATGTCAGGTATGTTGACTATCATTTGGGCCCTCCAGCCACATGGAAGGAAATGAGGGACCAGTATAGGAATGTTAAAAAAAGGAGAGCACCACATAAGTACAGTTACGGTGAAGTAAATGTATAATATCCTCCCTGTTTTAATAACCTCTTGTGAAAGTTCTTTAACCTCCAGAGGCAGCTTTGCAACTGCTCAGCGTTACGTGTTCATGCACAGTAGTTTTACTGCGTGACTCCCAGGTGTGAATGCATATAATTGTATCATTGTGAATGATGCAGGATGTTGTTGAAAAGCAGCACGCACGCTCAGAAAGTCCTCTGTGAGTACATTTAGATTTTTTTTTTTTTCTTTTTTTTTTTACAAATTAAATTAGGAGAATTTGGATCAGCCTCATAAAACTTTTACTGCGTGCATCACATCATCCAAAAACGACCCAGTAAGAATGTTGAGCAGATCCAGAAAACCATGAAGGTTTTGGTTACTGTGAAAAGGGAAAGAGAAATAAGCCACACACCCCTCCCTTCATATGCATTTTGGAATTATTGTTTATCAAAACTCGACCTCAGCCAGAAGGAAAACCAATCAGATTATTCATGAGGCAATCATTAGCACGTCATTGCAATGTGACTCCTCTCTTGGTGCTATCATTATAACTAATCAGATTAGCAACATTGTGTCATTACCTCAGAGTACCTGTGCATCATTTCACTTGATGAAATGTTCTATGAAACTCCCAACACATGGAACATCTTACTATACAGACGCCCATAGCAAAAGACAGTGGAGCATGCTTATACTTAACAGGCATGCGATACTGGTATTACCTCATGCTGGCTCCTATTCACACATGCTTGTGCACAAACAAAATACACACTACCAATGCACAGTCTCTCACAAAGACACACATAATGCACACACACAAATCTCACATTTTCCCCTTTCCTAATTCTTATTATATGTGTTTCCCTCAGGATGACACACATTGCCCAAGTGAGTTTGTCGATAAAATAAACTTTGTTAAAAAAACTGATATATGCAGGAGCTATTCATTTTTCACTGGTTTATAGTGATGTCCGTTCATTGTATTGATCAAAAAGACAAATTGGAACTGATAGAAACGCACAAATATAGGAAGAATAAGTAGTTTGACAAGAAACTCCTTGCTTAAAATCATCTGTGATATTGAATAGTCTCCATGTGGCTTGATTTGTCATGGTCCCAAATGCACGGCAAGAGACAGAAAGTAAAACTGGTTAAAGGTTTTCTTCTTGTTTCTACTTTAATTGCTGAGGAGAAATGCATACAGTTTGTTCCTATTTTTCATGCACTTTACATCAGTGAAGCAGCCAACTCCTCAACCACTACTGAATCAATTTTAAAAGAAAAACATCTCCCCCCACCAAAAATAAATAAATTGAAAAAAAATCAGAACCCACAATATGACTGTTCTAGGAATATTGAAAACACAACAAAGTAAGATTGAAGAAGAGAGAGGAAAAGTAAGCGAGTCAGCACTTTTTTTTGTTAGAGTGGCTCATCACATCTTGTTGTGGCTTGCCAACATCGCAGCGCCTGAGGTGCTATGAGGCTGTCACGAGAGAGAAGTAGATAGTGGCTCACATGTGTAACTGGATCTGTATGGCAGAAAATCCACACAGTGCTGCTGCTGCTGCTGGGTAAAAACATTCATCTGTAACAGTGTGTTTTTTAAGAAAGAGAAATAATAATAATAATAATTTTTCTCATCCCTGATAGAAATCTATTTTAGAAATCTAAGATTAAACACATTTAACCCTCCTGTTGTCCTCGAGTCAAGGAAGGAAGGAAGGATGGAAGAGAGGAAGGAAAGAAGGACAGAGGAAAGAAGGAAGGAAGGAAGGAAGAAAGGAAGGGAAGATGGAAGGAAGGAAGGATGGAAGGGAGGAAGAAGGAAGGAAAGGAGGAAGGAAGGAAGGAAGGAAGGAAGGAAGGAAGGAAGGGAAGAAGGAAGGAAGGAAGGATGGAAGGAAGGAAAGGAGGAAGGAAGGAAGGAAGGAAGGAAGGAAGGAAGGAAGGGAAGAAGGAAGGAAGGAAATAAGGAAGGAAGGAAGGAAGGAATGAAGGGGGGAAGGAAGGAAGGAAGGAACAGTCAAAACAAACAGGGTCAATTTGACCCGGGAGGACGACACAAAGGTTAACAGGGCAACTCAAATCATATAATACAATGAAACTGAATGAATGATAGAATGTGTCATTAATTTGTCCCTAATGGCACAAACATCAAACATAAGGTTGATATTTTTCATAAAAAATCAGTCAGACCTCTTATCAGTTTGAGCAAGTGGCTGATAATTGAAAGCAAAATGTGAAAGCATATGTGAAAAAGTATGAAAGTGTGTGTTACTGTGCACTACTGAATGTGAATGGAACATTACTGTGTATGTGTTTTGTGTACATGAGACTTATACCAGTAAAAACCAAAAAAAGATTTGTGGTGAATGTGAGTTAGAATAATACATACCACTGTGTTTCTTTAGATCACTCACCAAATACATGTCAATACCTGGTAAAATATTAGGACAGGGTATAGGATTTATAGACTACATCTCTGGGTCTACTTAAGCATTGCACATAGAAACATCTGGATCATATGACAAAAAAATAGCACTGGTTCATTTGTTCACGTTCATGACTGCTTTAAAAAAAACTACATCTGCAAACTTTAAAAAAAAAAAAAAGAGAAGCAAATTCAAAAATGTTGTTAAGTAAATGCACAGCAGAGCACAGCAAACTTAGAAAAAACTTAAAATTACTGCTGCTGAGAAATACAGCCGTCGTTTGGGACTTTGTGACACAGCTGCCGTATTCCTTCAGCCCTTCAGTATCCCAAAACCAGACAATTGTTCAACAGTGCGTTCAGGCATTCCTCATCGACTCATAAAGTTGGGTAAACATTATATGACAACGTTTAACAGGTGTTCGCATTTAGGTGGTCATCGGTCACTGGCAAAAACATTATAGGAGCTGACCCGATGAAAATGCCACTGCAAGAGATAAATAATGGAAGACAGGCCTTCACCAGCAGACTGTTTATGTTGTCAATCATTACACAGAATAAAAAGTTACATGGACACTAAACTTTGACAGTTGTCGATCATATGTTTAAGCAAAAATGTCACAATTCTAGTATGCTATAAACTTGGATATCATGCACCCTGGTGACCTGGGAGTTAAGGTGTTGATTACTTCAAGTTTCTACCTAATCCAAAAGGACAGTTAAGGTTTTTCTAAGATTTAATGAAAGAAATGCTCATAAAAAAAATTTAGGTCAAAGAAATATTTCACCAAGGAAAGAGCAGCAAAGACAAAAAGGTCATTTTGTGAACAGTTTAAAATCACTTAGGAGTGTGTAAAACATTTACCAATATCTATAACCCAGCATTCGAAGCAATTGGAGCAAATACCATTGCTTACTTTGAGTAGCAGAGGCACTAACACAGACCCAAACTGAATCAACTGGATCTGGATCTATGTTTTTTTTTTTTTTTGGTCTTATTTTCTTGTTATTCCACACTGCTTTCTATTACTCACTGCTTTCTATTACTCACTGCTTTCTATTACATGAGTTGGCCAAGATTTGAAGATTTATGCTCCTGACATCTAATTTATACAGCTACCATGAGAAAGAAATGCTTTTTTTTGTCATAAAATCTTTTTCTCATTATCACAAAATACTCGCATGTGAACAAGTCATATTTTTCTCACTATTATTACATAGCAACTTATCTTGTTATAAAAACAAATGTTTCTCCTTATGAGATAAGTATGTATGTCCTAGTAATAAAAAACATTCATATGTTGCTACAATTAAATAAATTGAAAACACTGACAATGACTTGTTTACATGATTGATTACTTTGGATGAGACCAGGCGGTACATTTTAAGTGCGTATACTTCGAAAGGAATTCTTAGAGGTCATTTTGTTCTTTATAACCTGGAGAAGACATAGAAGGCTACAAGTTTCCAAGTGATAGATCTGGAAAAAGGATATTTATGTTTCTGTCGACAAATCCCACAAAGAGACCAAAACCAACAATGTGTTTGTTCATTTCTCAATAATTCCTGACCTCCCTACCTGAAGGGGGTCAAAACAGATTCCAAATTTTCACATCACATTTCATTGTAGTGTACCTCCAACCAAGCCTGTATTAAACCATTTACTGCTCAGTAAAAATGATTAACAGATGGAAAAGTACAAAAAACCCCAACAAAAACCCATCAATAGCTGGAAAACAAACATGCACACACACACACGCACACACACACACACAAACCTCACTGAAAATAGATCAAATATAATATAAAATTCTTGAATTGTGAACAGTATGTGGACCTCCAAACCACATGTACAGATAAACAAGTGATATGCGGTACAACATCTTTATTTTTTATTTTTATTTCTACGCATATAAAATGTTTTTTTTATAACAGTATATGTTGGTATGTGAAAATAAATGAGATAAATATGCAATTATAAAATGAAAGAATCTTGTTATAACTAGAACAGGTTCATTAGCACCGGCTTTACTGTGTTAAAGGTGCATTTTTGGTCATATTTAAGCCCTCCAAGCCCTCCAAGGAAGAGGTAAATGTTCTCCTACAGCAGACTCCTTCCCTGATCAATGGTCTGCTCCAGGCCACATAAACAGATGTTGTAAAGGTTCTGCAGCAGCTCTGAATGGACTCTATTGTTGGGGATTAAGACGAAGCAAGTGTCCACACCAGGTCAGAAGTCACGTTAGGCAAAAGGCACCAGTGTCCACAAGTCTTGACCTTTTAAATTAGTGCAATGTGATACAATGCATGGGTCAGCAGTCACATGTTAAAAGTAGGTCTACATGTTGACGAACACCCTCTGACCCCCCTCAACCTCAAAACCAGATCCTTCCCCAGCCATGACGTGTGGCAACGGAGAATCTCCAGGGATAACAACCCCCTGAGGCTTCTGGGCAATTAGGGGATTCCATCAAGCAAGCCTGGGTCCTGGCCCGGGTCCTAGCCTGGAATGAGGATTGTAATGAGACTCGTTTCAGTTAACGTCTTCTTGGGTACTTTTGATTTTAATTTACAATGGAAATAGATATGATTAATATCTACTTTTAAGTTAATAATGATTAATGCTTTGCCAGCTCCAAGCACCAACCTATATCTCATTTATTTCATTGCTGTAATTTGTCAACCGCTGAGTCTTAAGGAGCATTCGAGCTCTCACAACACAACCTCTGTTTTTCCAAACATACGAACATGTGGATTGGTGCTTCATTTCATAATTTGCCTCGTCTAGTTTTTGACCACAGCTAATCATTTTTCATTAGAGACATCTCTTTGGTTTCCAGCCTATTAAAATTGAAGTAATGTCTGAATGAGAGTAAAAGGCCCAAATTGCAATTACAGTGGTTGTTTGGTTGAAGGTACAAAACTAACAAATCTCATAATTCATTCATTAAAAAGGAATGATATTTACCACTAATTAGGCTCTCTCCGAGATGACGTATGATAAATGTTTGCTCCCTTGTGACAAATCTGTTGCATTGGTTTAGAGCTGACATAGAGCAGATGCACTATGGAGAATAGCCCCACCACACTGGAGGTTTTTCTGACTTAATAATGTCAACACCAGAGTCCTCACAAAACCAGATGGAGCCACTTTATTTGTTGGACTGATTGCACCTACTCAAGTTTATCTCCAGCCGTTCATATGGTGCAGAAAGTAAGACGGGAGAGATGTCTGGTCCAGTCAACGTTGTAATTTATGAAGTGCTTTGAAAACCAGGGTTGCCGTAAGGTTCCGTGTAACAAAGCACATAAATGCATGATAACAACACTGGAGAACACTGCATAAATTTTAACATATGAGGCCAGATCTCGTTCTCTTTCCCTCCCTCTCTCTCTCTCTTTCTCTCTCTTTCTCTCTCTGTCTTTTTCTTTCCATCTGAGTGGAAACATGTGACTGAATAACAAGTAAGATGCACAAAAATTAGGGAGGACCTCATATGTTCATCAACAATAAAGGTTGGGACCATCTGAAGCAACAATACATATTGTATATACATTACCAGTCAAAAGTTTGGACACGCCTTCCAATTCACTTGAATGAGAAAGTGTGTCCAAATCTTTTGAGTTGTACTGTATATATATTTTCATTCTCTTAGCTAAAACTTAATCTTGTTTTTCAAAACAGGATCAGGTCTGTATCTATTCAAGGAAATCACGTCAGAACTGAATCTCTGCTATTTAAAACATGAGCTGTTGCATCAAGTCATGAGGCCACTTCAACTCTGTTCCTCTTCAGGGATGCCTGTAAATTGATTAAAGGCATGACATAATCTAGATTGCAACGTTAGCATTTTGCTGCTGCTTTGCCCTTACAGTACACTTTTCACATGAACACAGGAGCCTGCTGTGGTGGTTATTGGCAGTACTTCCACAATTTCCCCCAATTTCAGGCAGTGTGTGTAACATTGCTGAAGTTGACCAGGTCATCCACTGTCTAAAGGTCAATGAAAAAGTGTACTGTTTTGAGAGGTGTGGCTCATTTGCTGCCCGACTTGTTTTTGACATTAAGAAGTGTGTGTATGTGTATGTGTGGTTGTTTGTACGAGGAGGCCGTGAACACTAAGCTCCAACCCACAGTAATCAGTCCAGAACGGTACCGACCCACCGGGATTTCTCCCAAACCTCCTGATCCAGCTCCAAACCGAAGAAATACTGCTCTTGGATATGATAAGCGTGAACTAGATGTGTCCTCTTCTCCTCACCATCCTCCATTCATACCGACGCAGATGTATTTTCAGTTAAAACCAAGAGGTCTTCCCACATGTCAGAGCAGTAATGAGTGGAACCTCTTCAAACAGTGATGTCTTTCTTATCTGTGTCATTTATTTTATGCTTTCAAAAAAACTGAATGGAGCAGTAGAGTTCATCTGAAAGGTGAGGAATTAGCAGCATAAACACAAACCTTGAAGTCTCCAAGGCGATAAGGAACGCGGTTCGGTACTTATCTGGATGACTTAGAACCCAAACTCTTAACTCTCTCTTGGGTAATATGTGTTGAAATACAGTCACTCCATCAGACAATTATTGTGTGTGGAAGAAAATGTTCCACTTGGAGAGGAATGCTGAACTCATCACAGAAGTCAGTTGTGCTTCTTATTAAGTTTTTTAAGATATAGGATCCATTGAAATACCTTCTGCCTATACAAACACACTTACTGGATCTGCTTACACAGAATCAAAATCACAGCCAAACCCATCACACTTCCATAACATATCTACCTCTTCCTCTCTCTCTCTCTCTCTAGCCGTCATCATTACATTTCTGCATATTTAAAACAAAAACTAAGTCTGACTGTTCCCTCCTGCAGATATGATGTGTGTAGTTCATATTTGTTGACAATATTTCGGCGAGGGCACGTGAAAATAGAAATGCAAAACATCCTGTCCTACAAAAACAATAAACCACTTCCAGGTATATCGTTCCAGCATACGTAGAAGGTCTCTCTCTCTCTTTTTTTTTTTTTTTTTTAAATAGCGTGGCTCTGTGCTGCCAGAAGCTTCCTTGTAAGCTGGTTTTGAAAATGAATGCCTTTATGTTTTGGTTTGGACCAACTGAATAATTTACTATGTAATTACATACTCTGCAAAAGCCTCTGTGTCCACTCGGGCCCGTTTGGGATTCTCTGTAGCATTGCAGTCACAACCAGAGCCTTGACCAAATCAAAATTCAAACCCACTCTCTAATCAAAAAACTGGAAAACACACATCCAGAGGCAAAGTTTTATGTCTGCAGTTTGCTAAATACCCTTACACCAACAATTGGGGTGTAATTTCTGATTTGCAGCTTAGCCAAACGTTTCTTTTTTTTTTTTTTTTTTTTTAAGTTTTTCTTCTTTTTTTTTTCGAGCCACTGTAAACTAGCACTCAGCTGAAACGTAGCAGCCTGCGCAGTGCTTTTGCAAAACATGTCCCGTCATTACAGTTGGCAGGATGTACTCTGAGAAAAATGTCAATGTATTGGAGCAAAGTCACCACTGCGGCTGATGGGAAGTACCCATAAAAAAAAAAAAATGAATTAAAAAAATAAAACAAGAAAAAACTGCTCTCAACAATCTGGTCATTATCACACAGGTTTATCAGGATTGTTAAGACCCAAAAGTTACAGATTGATAGTAGATCATATGTTTCATACTGTAGCTCTAAGCAGGGTCTCTCTCTCAGGATTTATGCTTATAGGGTTGGGCATCGTTTGGATTCTGCTTATGATTGCCACTTTGAGTTCCAAATTTAAATGTTAAAGATAATACAAGTATTTAACCATTTACTTGGACTTTTATTATTTCATTAAATTAAGTACAATTCAAAGTCTTTTAACTGACCATTGACAAAGTAAATACATACAATAAAAATGTCATACGATGATCCACAGTGACATTTTCTTGTGGTATTTAACACTCCTCAGTTTTCTCTTTTGTCAACTTTCCCTTTATTCTCAAAGAGACTTGGCATCGTGACTTGCTGGTTGATGACACACTCTGGCTAAGAGACCACAAAGCATCAAACACTGAACATTCTTCCACATCTACGCCATTTTGCCTTTAATGTTTGCATTATACTCTGCATCTTTCACCACTGCTGTGACACTAGCCATGCATGCCCTTATCTAAATATATTGACAGGCTGTTGCGTCAATGCATGATGTAGACAGGTCCTGGCAGATAGCCACGTCCTTGCAGATATGTAGCTTTTGTTTGCAATAATAAAGGGTTATCACGTTTTGGAACCGATACACAAAACCGAAATTTTATTTTACGGGAACACAGCTTTTGGTATTTTGGATGCGGTTCTAATGTGGAACTTGTTTTCGGTTCCCAGCCCTACTCATGACTACTAGCTTTGATCTGTTTGAGACCCGGGGACAGCAGGCTGAACCTTAGTGTAAAACAGAATGCGAAACAGTCTAGGTATGTGCTGAGTTAACACCTCGTGCCTCAGGTTGACATTGTGGCTGGCAAAAACTTTCATCCATTCTGTATCCGTCATGTGCCATCCAGAGATCTGTAATCTGTGAAAACACAGCCTGTTTGACTTATACTGTCACTGACGCACGTGTATTTTAAATTATAAACATCAGTGTGTTACTGCTGCTGATTTACACATGTGGATTGTTTTTAAATATGAAAAAGCTGTTGGATGAGGAGGGCTTCACTCACTCAATCACTTGCCTTGTCTGGGAGCTATGGTTGATTTATAAACTGTGTGAACCTGTGTGACTTGACCAAGTTATTCATTGTAAAGTACTTTTATACATTAAGAGTTTGTAGATGGAGACCTAAAGTATTGATACTAGCAATACTACACCTTTTTTGAATATTATTACCATCGTCAATATGATCAGTGCAAAACAAAATGGATATATCTCACATTAGATCATGTTCTGGGCACATGAACACACTCTCCACTTCTTACTTCTCTGCTGTTGTGTGAATGCATGCAGTGATCACCTTGTTATGTGTGTAAGGGGCAGCTGTGGATCAGCAGAGGTAGAGCGGGTCATCCACTAATTGGAAGATCAGCGGTTTAAAATCCTCCAATCTACATGTCGAAGTGTCCTTGGGCAAGATACTGAAACCCAAATTGCTCCTGATGACTTTGCCAGTGGTGTGTGAGTGTGTGTGAGTGTGTGTGTGAATGTGCATTAGATTAGATCCTGATTAGCAGGATGATACCTTGCATGGCAGCCTCAGTGTATGAATGTGTGTAAGAATGCTCACATGGAAAGTCCTTTGAGCGGTCATAAGACCAAAAAGGCGTTATATAAATTCCATTCTATTTAGTTCAAAGAATATACTAAATATATTATTTACTGTTAAACGCTGTTTTGCATTTTGACATGCATTTGATCAGGTCATTAACAGAGAGAGAAGAATAGTAAAAAGAAATGACTAAGGTTTGGCAAATCACTCAGTGATAAAATAAATATGTACTCACAAGCCTGTTTATGATGCATTAAACTCATAAAACATGAAAGTATTAGCTGCTTTTAGTAATAAAAAGTGTTGTTATTGATATCAGTGATCCTGGCCTTGGTATTTTGTTGGTATCAGATCAGAGTCAGATTTCATAATATTGCCCACCCCAAGTGAACACTTGTGTGCACATCTGTATTTCACTGCTTTCTATGAATTTGATGGTACATCCAACACTAACACAAAACAACTGGTAATCATGTCGAAATCTGCACATGAAATGCTAAAGAGGTAAGACAGAAAATAGAGAAGAAAATATTCTGTGTTGGATTGTTACAAAAGTTGAGCTCATGTTAGTTTATACAACATGACATGGAATAAAATAAGAATTTTGCCTCAAACTGTCTTAGATTACCAAACCTACAAATTAGTGTTGTGAAATATAGTTGCACCATTTTGAATTGATGACCAAAGATTTCACCAAATTTCTCTCACGACCCTCAGATTTAATCTAAAACAGCCCGAAATCACAAAGTGTAAAGGGGCCTTCAGTGGGCAATAGAATAATAAACTTGGATGTTAAGGGGTCAAAGGTCACTCATGTGGTTGCTCCACTGACTCACAGGTGATGCTTTTGTATTCACCTTAACCTTAAAGTAAACCTTCACCTTAAAATGCAATGATTCACATTATTTTGTCCCCAAAAGGAAGATGAATCCCTATAATGTGACTGTCTAAACAGATATATGTCCCCACAACATTAGTAATACAAGTGCACACACACACACACACACACACACACTGATACTGAGGTTCAGCCACTGCTGTCCAAAACGCCATTCATACTCAAAGACTGGCCTGTAGATGAGATGCCCGGTATCAGAGTCTGCTGCCAGAAGCTCTTACCGCACCATGCGGCATCTGGCACGGAAAGGGGACATGTTGGATAAAAGTAGTACACACTAGCTCTAGCCCCAAAAGAAATGACAGGAACCTAGTTAGCTTGGGATGGTTTTACTTTTCTCTAGACTGCTCATTTTATTACTTAAATGCAATTGACTCTTGTACTCAGTTTCCACCCTGACATTTGCAGTTAGCTATTATAATAAAACATAGCTCTGTTACGTAAAATGGACTAAAAGTCATGTCAGTCCTGTCAGTTTTGATACCGTCTTGTTCAGCTCTTCATTTTTACTCTGCATTTCTCTAATACTGTTGATTAATGAGTAATTTTTTTTCTTCTAATGTGTATATAGTTGATTCACCCTCAAGGCTTTCGTTAAATGTTGTCAGCAAAGGAATTTAGTTTAATTTATAGCAGAGGGATTCTAATGTTGATCTTAGTGTAAGACATAATGGATAAAAGTGTTGGCTAAATGCCTAAACTGAAAAATTGAAGACATTGTTTAGAAGTGTTTAAAAAATACTTGAAGAGTACTTGATTTAAAAATTCAAATATTTGTAAGTATGATTAGTCACTTTTGACCTGGCTCGCTGCCTCCACGAACACACACAATCACACCTACACACTCTCTCTCTCTCTCTCTCTCTCTCTCTCTCACACACACACAGACACACAGACATAAAACAAAAAAATACATTTCTTTTGTCAGGTTGATTGTGTAAGGTGGTCTGTCAATTACAAGTTTAAGGAATGAGAAAGGAAAATATGGAGGAGGCAAAGAGAAATGTAGCCTTAAGTAAATCATCTTTGAGGTTGAAGGAGTGAAATAGCAGGGAGGACAAACCACAAATACATCACCTTTTAACAAAACCCAGGGTTAGCCATTTCAAGCTAAAGGTTTGGCCAGGGCCCAGGCCACAAAGCAAAACCATCCCATGGTGCTCACACACTCCTCCTCCAACTCCACCCTCTCCGTTCAGGCTTCATGTTTGAATGGGCTTTGTTTTGGAAATGCTTTAGGCCAACCATACATTAATAGACTATAAAAAGACTACCACTTGTGTAAGGTTTTTACACTTAACAGCCAGCTTATCTCGGTCCGCAGAGTTTCCATCACAACGCTCAGATAAGCATTTGCACCGGCTCACGTTACAAGATCATGCAGGTCTTTCTCATGGTCACGTCGAGGCGGTTCGGTGTCAATGTTAAAACCCGCAGGACGCTCACCACCAGAAAGTTCACCGCGCTGTTGACAATGCCACTATAGCAACACTGTCAACTAGAGAGATGCAATCCATGTGGGAGCGAGTCAAGTATTTCTCACTATTTGATGAATTAAAAGCTTTGCGCAAGCTTCAAATGATCAGGAGTGATCCGATGTTTTAGAGAAATAAACCGCATTTGTGAGATCTTTTTCTTTTTTTCTTTCAGAAGTGAGTTTGGAATTGCTTTCGTGGAGCCAATGCACATATACAGCTAAAACCACCAAGTTCTCTTCTCAGTCATTTAGAAAATGAGTTTTAAAAGGCCTAAAGTGGTGAACTTCAAATGTTTCAAGGCTGATATTGATATCATTGTTTTTCTATTGAAGCTGTCCATAGCTCATATTTTTTACTGATATTCAATACAGTTCATTAAGATTTATGCCCCAAAAAGTCAATATTTTTGATTCTCGACAGCAAAGAAAAGACTCAAACAACATTTATACCATAATAAGACGTTAAAGCTCTCCAGTGACCCCCACACAAATGAAACAATATGAGTTTAATAGCTCCTTGTAACAGAGAGATCCACAGCTTTCACAAAGAATGAAAACCGCTTTCAACCATCATTGTTGCATTTCAGGAAACCTCATCCTGAATCATTTCTTACGTATATTCAGCTCTTTGTCCTATATTTCCATCATGCATGCTTACATTAACACTTCCTTGTGTCTTTATCACACTTATAAAGCAGTTTTTGGCTCCACTGAGCTTTATTCCACAGTTTAAATGACAGAATGCAGACTGCTAACAATGTAATTCCTGGAGCCATGCTGTCTGGTCTCAACAGATATACACAACAACACCTTTCCGTATGTCCTTGGAAATGGGAATGTTTGTGTGCCCAAGAGTGTTTGTGTATCACACACTTCTCTTGTGTATATGTAAAGTGACGACTTGACGAAGTGGAAGAAGAAAAATTACAAGCTGCATTCTCTGGTGTTCTTTATTTTCCATCTATGGGGAATGCAAGGACATAACACACAAATACACCTGCCCCCCCCTACACACACACACACACACACACACTCACAATTAAACAGCTCATTAGAACACGTAAACAAAATCACGCCGTCTCTCTCAGACATACATAAACATGCAATTAAGCAAACACACACACATGCACACAAGCAAGCAATGTACATCAATCATATACACGTTGGTTCTCATAGCACCACTCTATAGACGTCAGAGAGTTTGGCACATATTGCTGAGGTTGTCATAATCAAATCAGTAGTTTATACCTGTTGGTGTTTAGTTCAATCAAAAACAGACATTTTTAACAGCTGTGGACGAATGGACTTGTATATGGCTTGAAACTGTCAACCTGTCAACACAAAGAAATAAAGCCAAGCAGCTAAACAAACTGATCAGCCATGCACGGTGGAAATAACATTTTCGTTCTTTTTTGGTAACATTGTTAGAAAATCTTTAAAACATTCACGTGTGCTGAGAAATCCTCGGTGAACTTACTGTACAGTACGTTTCAGAGGAGGAGGAAAAGTTAAGGGTGAGTTTCAATACTCTACATTGTCTTGCGTATTACACAGCTATTTACGAAGTACAAGACTCATTACATATAAATTACTTAACATGATATTTCACCACACAGCCATTAAGCTTTATTACAGATTATTAAAAAGTAAAGCTAGGTTGTGACATCAGTTCTTAAAGGAAGTGTCCATAGCCATAAACACAAATCAGTGATCACAAGTTTTTGGAAAAGATTAAAGATTCTTAATCAATCTGTCACATTAACCAATGAATAACGGCCTTTTGGGAGAAGGACGTGCCATTTTATTCATTTAACAAGACATTGCAAAATCACTTGACAGTTCAACTTCAGAGTACATGATGTTCAATGTGAAAAGCAACAAAGTGATTCATTAAATTAAGCAATTCAATCCATACTGACTATTTCACAGCTCATAATTTACAGTCTGTCTCACAGCAGGAAATAATGTCCCTTTCATATAGAGGGTTGTAAAGAGACAATTGTTCATGTACTCTGTATGTAATTGTTATTTATTCTGTAACTCATTAAAGATCTTAAAAACATAGAGTTGTGTGGGAGACGGGGTGTAGCACATCTGACTTTCTGCCATTAACTAAAGCACTAAAAGCACCCACACACAACTAAACTGGTCCCAAATCTTCTTTAATTCCACATTTACACCTTTCATATTTGATAAACATACCTTTAATATAATGTATTTGCCATAACATAAATCTTTTTTGCAGAATTGTCCAATATTGTTGTTCTGAGATGCACTCTGCAAGTACTCTTGTGTGTCTAATCTGATCATTAGAGATATCACACATTTAAAATCACAGATAGTCAATAGCCAAGGATTTATAATGTGCCACTTTAGACAGATTTTTAACTTTATTATAACTTAACTTGCCCAGTGGGTTTAAAGTTGAAACAACACCCATCAGCAATGTCCCACTACACTATTGTGCAACACTAATCATGCAGCGTGTGGTATATCAGCACAGCAGTGCATCATTTTTTGTAATTTGGAAAATGCAACCACTAGATGGCAACAAACGCAAGATTTTCACACTTTCGTTGTTCTTGTGAATCTATGACCTTTACTGACCCGACTTGTGTTCAGCTGGAACCACAACAACAATGATAAAACTTAATTAAAAACAAACAAACAATAAAAAAAAAACCTCTGGCATGACTTTTACCCTCTAGTCTGATTGCTCCTTGATAGTCGCTAAGATCCAACAAAGCACTTTCTTGTTTCAGCGTGAGAGCCGAGCTTTTTAATCTTTATTGTCGAGTTGTGTTCTGGTGCCGGTTCCTGGTTGCTCCCCTTTTGTGTAACACTGCCACTGTTGAACAGATGAAAAAGCCAGAAATTGAGTAGAAGGAATCAGGAAACATTGCAGTGCCAGGTACCACTACAGAAAGGATTCATTCCGTCATAGTTGTTAAGAATTTACACTACATGAAACTTTAAAGTTATTGTACCTTTAAGTCAGAATGATGCATGGATAGAAGAAGGGAGGGGCAGAGGGAAGAACAGATGGATTGATGCATGAACAGATGTTTGGGGAATTTGAATTTGTGTTGAGCAAAGAAGAACATTGTGTCTCTTTAGTGATGGTAACATGTACAATGTTGTACATCTTTAAACTGGAATTTGTATAGCAGGCATATTTTCTTTGCAGTTTGTCAGCCACACTCTTCATCTATCGTCTCATGGCCTGCTAAGATTTGGTGGAGGCTTCATTAATCCATACTACTTTACTGTCTTAATCCTGTTCATTATCGCTGCTCGGGTTTGGCCAAAGGAGCCCAGATTTATGTCTTAGTTTGCTCTTGCAGGGTTTTGCCGCTCCCGTTGGTTTTGGAGGGAACACTGACTCACCACAATCCTTCGCTCAAGAGCTGTCTGATGAGAAGTTTAACCATCACAAGTCACTCTGTGCAGTTTCTGTGGCTGCTGGATTAATTTGCAACCTCTTTTCTTTTTTCTTTTTTTTTAAAGACTCTGTTCCTTTGTGCCAAACACACATACAAAAAAAACAAAAAAAACATATCAGTCTGCTCCAGATGTTTACAGTTGAATGCAAAAGATGGGAAGTGATAGCATGGATGGAGGCATGTAAGCTAAACTAGAGGAAACGCCAAGGAAAAAAAAAACTGTTCAGATATGTAAACGGTGGTTATGGAACCCTTACACATTATCTGTAAGCCAAGTTTTAAACAATCATGGCTGAATTGAAGTAAAGGAAACACTAAGCATGTGGGATACTAATGTTGCGGTGAAAACAAATGACATTTTTGACAGCTGTTCCAAAGAAAATGAGAAATGCCTGTATGTGAATTCAATTATGATTAAGATTTTTTTGATTATCTAACAAATAACAAATTCCTTGGAGAACATTTATGGTTTAAATTAAATACTTGGTTATCAATTTTAGATTCATATAGAGCAGTCCAAGATGAATATACCCCACTGTACAGAGTCTAGTACTATATTGTCTACTGACTTCCAAGATTATAGAGGATATGTGAGCAAGCTCCACCACAGAGTTTATCATTGTTAACAGTGCCTTCTAGTGGTCAACTACTAAACTAACGAGAGTAAATCACTTCTCTATGGATCCTCATGCTGCAAATGCAAGCTTTACATAAAATGATATCCACGTTTATGAAATCGCTGTTGCCGTTTATCAAACAGTGAGTGGATATGGGAAGGACAACCGTGAAGCTTCCTGACACTTACTGACACTCACTTTACTTGAAGGAAGAGGAAAATCTTCCCTGAAAGCTGCAGTGATGGAAATAACAGCCTTGGCTGGACTGATTTAGAGTGCATATGTGGTGCAAGCAGAGCACACGCTGAAGCAATCAAGCATTATTCTGCATACAGGCTATAAAATAATAGAGCCCAGTTGCACTTAAGTTGTCAGGCTGTTGCCTCAAATCTCTGAGTTCGTGACATCCCCCCCTCACTTCCCCCCATTTTCTCTCTGTTTCTCCTTTTCCCTTCTGCACAAGACTCTCTCTTCCTCTCTCTCTCTCTCTCTCTCGCTTTGTGTGTGTGTGTGTGTGTGTGTGTGTGTGTGTGCGCGCGCGTGAAAGAGAGAGAGAGAGAGAGAGAGAGAGAGAGAGAGGAAGGGGGCATGTTGGTGGATTTCCCTTCTGGCTACATTTGTAACACAAATGGTGTCCAATGGAAGCAACAGGTGCAGGCTTTAAAGGTGACTTACTGACCAGAGCAGGTATCCCTGCAGTGCGTGTAATCTAAACAAAGAGAAAAAAGAGTTTAGCATGGAAAATCTACACATTGGACTAAACTAAAATAATGCAAATCAATGTCCCTTTCCCAAACCATGATGTAAGTGAATGATTAAATAATTAACACGTGATATCAGTGTATGACGAGACCTTTTCTTTTTTCCTGTTCCGACTTTGAATGCAAAGCAGCACTTTATCTGCTCCGGACTTTTCCGTACTGGGGATATTCCATTTAATCCGTGACGATGAGGCACTTATGACTCAAATAGGCAAATAGGGGGTTACCGATGATTTCTTTTTTTTTTTTTTTTTTTTTTTTTTTTACTGCCACGGAAGAATCGTGGCGTAAGGAAATGGTTTTTCCTTTAAACTTGAATACAAGTTTCAGGAATCGCCTACAGGTTTCACATCCCCAAATCTGTAGTTCGCACGACATGATTGTATTTTGATCCAGTGAACTGTCTAAGTTAGACAAAACCAGTTTCCTTTTCGTGCCATTTATCAAGAAAGACTATAAATGTATAATAATTTGTTTCTGGGAATGTGTTTGGGATTTATCTCAATTGCAGATGGAGGAAAAAGCTTTTTTTGACAAGAAAATGATATTTTATTGCTGGATATTGTTGATATTGAGAATGTTTTGTTTGTTTTGTTGTTTGGGGCAGTTTCAGTGTCTCTGTTGGGGGATTTGAAGCTACAAATCCATCGATAATAAAAGCCTGCAGGTTTTGAGGAGTGTTATGCTGAAATGTTTTGATGAGGGTTGCGTTGGTTTCTGCTGTTGCCTCTTGCACCTCGGCATCAGTTCAGCCTTCAGGGTGAAAGAGCGATCCTGCTGCTGAAAAAAAAAAGTTTGGCCGCCTGCCAAGCCGTGGAACAAGTGCGCCTCCCTTCCCTGCTGTTTAGCGTATTCATAGTTAGGGGTTTGGGCTCGGCTGTTTTTAAAAAGGCAAGGCAGCTCTCAAGTTGATCAGTCTGCTCAGGAAACCTCTGTTGGAGAAAGTACTGGAGTCCAAATTGAAGGGGAGAGGAGTTGAGATTTTGTGCAAAGAACTGCCTTGCTCCTGCAGAGGACCACATCTCGGGAAAATAGCACACATATTTTAAATTGGTCATTTTAACAACTTTTTCAGAGTGCACGGCGAAAAGCCTGCAATTAATGTCTTTTTTGTTTTGTTTTGGTTTTTTTTTTTTTTTTTAAATAGATAGCAACACTCTTGGATAAAGACTCTTGGCTTTAGCTTTAAAAATCGGATTATCTGACTGAGGCATTGTGTTCATTAGACCAGTCCACTTTTCCCCCTCCTCTCTTCGCATTTGAGGTTTATGCTATAACTGAAGAGAACACCAACGATGATTCTGAGTTTTTGCCTCTTGGTGACATTTACTATCTTGAGGCTGACCGGGTGCTTGGGCTCATACGTGCCGTGCGAGCCTTGTGACCAGAAGGCGCTGTCCATGTGCCCTCCGGTCCCGGTCGGCTGCCAGCTGGTCAAGGAGCCGGGCTGCGGCTGCTGCCTAACATGCGCCTTGTCTGAGGGACAGGCGTGCGGCGTTTACACCGGGACGTGCACCCAGGGCCTCCGCTGCCTTCCGAGGAGCGGGGAGGAGAAACCCCTGCACGCCCTTCTCCACGGCAGGGGAGTGTGCACCAACGAGAAAGGATACAAACCTGTCCACCCGCCTATAGGTAAGACGCGCACCGGCTTGCAGTCTGAATGCATGCCTGGAGCCAAACGATTCCTTGAAAGAGTTTGATGGTGCAGAGATTAATGGCAATGCCAAAGTCTCATGTTGTCAATTAAAGCAGAGTCTCCATAACATAGGCTGTGGATCAATGTTTGATGACATCTTGTCCCATGCGGGGATCCATGTGTGTTGATGTGTGATAAGCTATTGAAATGTCCACAGGAGTAAATCAAAGTAAGAGT
The DNA here is from genome assembly GCF_027409825.1 of Scomber japonicus. Lineage (NCBI taxonomy): Eukaryota > Metazoa > Chordata > Actinopteri > Scombriformes > Scombridae > Scomber > Scomber japonicus. Next base: position 6,951,182 of record NC_070588.1, read on the forward strand.
GTTTTTCTCATCACTGATTAATTAAATTACATACATATTGATTATTTTCTTTCCTCAATTTTGATCTCCCATTGGAGGACCTCAGGTGCCCCCCTTCCCTCCCCTCTTAAGACCCATGGCTGTATACCATGAGTAGCCAGATCCTGTGCTCTCTGACAGACTGTTTGTTTGACAGATGGTATGAGGTGCCATCTGATTAACTTTTATCCACTGCCTTGATTAAACTGGCTGCGGGAGCTTATTCCTATACGCTCCTCTCGGGTCTTTGTGGAGATAGAAATGCACCTTGAGTGTCGCAGGCTTAGCATCCCACTATAATAACACTGTTGCGTTAGGCTGCTCTCTATGAATCCTTCCACTAATAGCCTACACGGGGTGAACAAGCACTCCGGTTGTGGGCTTATTGGTGCCTGTTAATCTGTTGCGAGCGGCTCGACACTCTTCTCCGCTAAACGCACATGGTATGTCCCGTCTGAGCTGAGCCTCTTGTGCGGGACAGTGGTTGTCAAGTAACACCCAGCAGTGGTTGACAAGGATCCAGACAGCTCGCATTAAAAAATGTTTAGTTTTACTGTTCTTTTTTTAATTTTAAAGTAGAGCAAATTGTTAAAGGGATTTATTCTAACAGTTTTCGCCGCGCGTCTCTGCTGTTATCCCGACAGAAATGCTTTCAAAACTTTATGAAAATTGATCTGTGGGCTGCCTCTGTGGGGAATATTGGGACAAAAAGTGTGGAAATCCCTAAGTGGAGTTTATGGGCTATACTGCATTGCTGCCTTTAATATCCAGCACTGTAACAAGTGTCTGTCAAACCCACTATTTTCCATCCTCGTGCCGGAGCGCATCATGTAGTCCTTTTTTCCCCCTCTATTTTGCGCCTTTCCAATATATCGTACCAAAGTGGTGACATTGAATCTATCCAGGCATGCAGGGAAATTATAGTGTATATGGTCAGGAATGGGGTGATACTCCCCAAAATTTGGGTCTTGTCAAAGTGGAATTTAGATGGTAGATTTAGGCTGCAGGCTACCCCTGGGATGGTGTTTAGAGTCGGATTACCACTAAATCTGTATGCGTGAGAGAGAGACACACAGAGAAAAGAGAGAGAGAGATCGTTAGACCGAGGGAGAATGACAGTTGAGCCAATGGTTTTGAATGATTTAAGACATTTCTTGGTGTAGCAGAGAGGTTCACTGTCACTCAAGAGGTTTAGCAGCTTGTCAACAACTAGATAAGTAGGTGGTAACCACAAAGGTTTTGGCTACACGCCACATTCTATAAAATAGGCTGCCACTGGGCTCATTTTGGCTGTGGACAGTCATTAGGATACTTGCACCCTGTGAGCAACCAGCACCCCCTCTGTCTATGAATGCCATTGTTCTAAAAATACACAGCAAAACTTATGTTTTCCAAAGCAACACTAACTAAAATGTTTTAGAGGTGTAGGATATCAGTCCTGTGTGTCTGTTTCAAGTTTGTGTGTGTGTGTATGTGTGTGTGCGTGTAGGTGTGCATGTGTGTGTGTGTGTGTGTGTGTGTGTGTGTGTGTGTGTGTGTGTGTGTGTGCATGTTGGTGGGTGTGAGTGTGTTAGCTCTCATGTATACTTGGGCGGGGCTGTGTGAGTGTCTGGGTGTGCATTGTGTGTGATTGTTGTGAGTGATGACACCTCAGGCACCTTTGTCTAGCAAACACACACATATATGCACACACGCGCACACACACAGGCAGAGAGGGAACTTGACTTCTTTGTTGGCCCACAGAGGTAATCAGAGCATCTTTTCCTGCCTCTGGCAGTGCATTCATTGCATGGGCTCTCAGTCACAACGCAGTGATTCAGCAGAATGCCTCTGGCTCTCTCTTTCCTCTGGAGAGCCTTCTGTCAAACAGCTCCACTGATGGGAACTGGTGAGGTGAGCTTCTAGTTTCCTGTGGTGTGGGGTTGCAGCTGTCTGTGTGCTGTATCAGCTGAGAAAGGCAAACACAGGGAGGAGGAGCTCAAGTGTCCACAACTCAGGAGGCCACGAGAGCTGCAGCCTACTAAATATTGACTGGGGCAGACAAACAATGGGAGCAAGGAATCATTGCTATCCTACAGTCCCCTCTCCCCCCTCCCCTCTCTTTACTGCTCATGTAAGAAAAAGAATCCTCACCATCAGTCTATGTCTGGGTTCATGTCCCAGCAGTGCATCAATTCATGGTTTGCTCTTGCACTGTGATCCCAAGAGTTGCTTGGATTGTAAAGCACAGGAGGTGGTACATGCTTTGGGGGTACTCAGACTTTGTTAGCCCCCTAGGAGTGAATCAGACCCTGGAAAGCTTGCCAACAGATATGACTTCATGGCAGCAGGCCCCTCGTCCTTCAAGCTTCTGAAAGGGCCTTATGTTCTAACAGATTGCTCTTTGCCAAGAAACAAAAGATGATTAGGGGGTGGTTCCAAATCCAGAATACTTGACTCACACATGAACAGAAATACTATGCCCCTTATTAGCATAGCAACAGGAAACCTGGTGCCTTAACTGACAACTTTAATACTTTACATTTGTCTTGGCTCTTTGAATGTGTGTAGATGCAGTTTTAACTTGTTGCCAGACAGTTTCTGAGTTATTTCAGCCACATTCTGAATACTTAGTGGTTTTTCACATGTCACATGTCCCTGTCATTAATATTTACAGTCATCAGCAAGTCAAGCAACTGCAGACTTCTGATCTGATGCATGTTTGCCCGAGAACTTCACATATGTCACACTGCTGCTTTGTCATTTCTAAGCACCGTACAGAATCACTTGTCATCACATACTTTTAGAAAGCTGTTCAACATTGAGTATTCCCATCTGCTTTTACCATGTAGACAATGTCAATGACACAGCTGGTTATTGGGTTGTAGCCGCGAAACTAAAGCAAGTGGTAAAAAGCTGATTCTCTCTGACCGTCCACTTAGACTAATGGCAACCAGCCACCATGTCTGCTGTAGACGTTGCGTGCTCCTACAGACATGCCACGTTAGATATAGCTCTGGTCACGTGTGGTCCCAGCTGCCTGACAGCTTCATGATGGGCTCATGCGAAAGGAAAGACTGCATGTGGCTTTCCATCCGTCTCACCTTGAACATCCGAGACAGTGCAGTGAAAGCTTAGCATGCTGCAACTGATCTGCTGCAGGTGCTACAAGAATTATTTGAAAGGTCATTTTGTCGAGATATCACATTGAGGACTTCAAGGAAAAGCAGGCACATCGAGGAAATTGTGATGCCAAGAAAAGGTAGATAATTGATGTACAACTGGATTTGTCTGCACATAAAATTTGCGGTAGAGTGTGATCATAGGGACAGTCTACAGGCACTGGAGCTGTCGTTGGAAAGCCAATAACCTCTTTGGCACACTTGCCTGATTTCTCCCTGTAAAAATTTATAGTGGTATTTGTACAGCTCATTGGTCACTGACACCTAGCCTGCTAGTGGCAACAGCTGTGAAAGAAATCAGCACTCACTGTAGTCTTTCTCTGTTAAGAGCATGGGGTAAAAACGTTTAAAAAAAAATCATGGAGGGCCACATGCTGGGATTTAAATGGTATCACATGTGATCAGACTTGACCTGTGTGCCGTAATATCACAACTAACACCTGGTTACATGCTAGCATAGTGGGGGAAAGGATAGGACAGCTGATATCATCTCATTGTTCTTACTCCGCAGAGGAGTCTGACTCTTTGAAATTTCCAAGTGTTAGCAGGATATAAACTAGGCCTCTTAGTTTCCGAGGATTGGGAAAACAATAAAGGCCTTAGTCATGTGTCTGAAATGTAGGTGTTACCCAGAAAGTGAGACAGGTGGACCTTTTATTGTTCCTCATGCTGGTAGGTTAGCACATCTGCATCAAATAGTGCTTCCTGCTACTGTAAATGCTTGATAATTAAATAAGTTGTACTGTATCATTGTTGATTCACAGTTTTTTTTATCACATTAGAAGCATTTAAAGAAAATTATTCCAGTTTAAGAAGTATGTTACTTCAAATTATGTATCATGTCACATGAATTGGCAGTTTACCCTTAGCAGAGTGTGCTATGAATCACACCATTATACTGTAAATCCCACAAAGCAAGTGTTAACCACGAATTAATGTGGAAGATAGTTCCTCAACCACTGCAATGTTTCTTTTTATACTGCTCGGAGATCAGCTTTATACAGTATATCCAGGAGCGCTCCACTCTCGCCAAAATAGCTGCTTCTGCCACTGGGGAGTTAGAACATAGTCACACCCAGCAATTGTGTTGTGGTGTTGGTGACCCAAAAGGAGGTTGCGTCCGTCCGTGTGGCTTGTTGAAAACCCAAACTCAGATGTGGGATGAGACCTCAGACCAAAATTATGAATGTACAGTACAGCGGCCATGCGCATTACTCTGATAATGTACTTTTCACATGACTGCTTGCAACATGGACCGAGCATTTATTTGCACTGCTGGAGCTGTAAACAGGTCAGACAGTTTGTTACATACAGCAGCATTTCCCTCTTGGAAAATCTTGCATCCTCTCATAAGTCTTGTTTTGCAATTTATAATCCTTGAATTGTTCTTGTTGCTATTTATACCATGCATTCAGAAAAGCAGGAAACTTTTTGATTGTAATAAACATATTCTGTATGCACAATACCATGGGAAGAGTTATTTCCTGCATATTGAGAAGCTGATTGAAACCAAGCACAGGACTTAACAACTGAAATTCCATTCAAACAACAGGATATAGGGGTCGAAACATAATTCCTTTAGACTTGTAGTTAAACAAAACTACAGACAGGATATTTGATAAAGTGCATATTTTCTTAATTCTCCCACTAGTTTGGAATGGAGCTCTTTTCAGTGACCGATCTCCATGTTTGTACACTGATGTGAAGTCATGTGCACAAGGTGTCATTTATTGGCTGCTAGGATCAACACCAGTGCCACTTAATGAAAATGCAGCTGGTCAATCTATGTTTTGTTTTGTTACTCTAGTGAATCAAACCGTATCAATTTATCTGCTAATTCTTTTGCTTCCACAGAGATCTAGCAATGGTAACTTTGCCACAATTTGGAAAAACCTCTTTGACCCATATTCCTTTTGTCATCCGGACCCAACTTTTGTGCTGCTGCGAGAACACATACACACACACACATCCTCGGTAACTTGCAAAACTCCACTGTGGGCCGGGTTTGTTCACACCTCCCTCCCTTTCTGCTCTAGAAACTGCAGGGTTATCAGGCCATGGCCTTGCCTTCAAATATTAAGTAGCTGAGGCCATCGAAGGCTGAAGGATGGTTTACTAACGTCATGCTTTATATGACACAGGCCCTCAGGCTCATTTATCCCTACAATTATCTTGTCCTACCCCCTGTTGAGATTAAACAGCACCTCTATTCACTACTCTCTTACATCTTGTAAAGATGTAATTTCAGATGCGGTGCAGAGACTGACTTAATCAAAGGCAGGACGTAACAAATGTGGTGTAATGCTGGGAAATCCAATGAAAGGTGGAAGAATCTATTGTCCAGGCTTTTTCTAAATGGTATTATTAAAGTCTTACAGATCCAGTAGAGAGAAAAATCCAAAGAAGGGTAGCTTATCTTTCATGCTTGGACTGTTGCCTGTAAGAAACTTAGGATATTCATGAAGCATAATTGTGTGCAGATGTTAATTTTTAAACAGAGAAGTATCAGGTGCACCTCCTTTGGCTACTCTGCCCCTCTTGTCCTAATGAAATCTTTAGCTCGAGCGGAGGGAGAGAGATAGCAGCACAGCTTTGGGCTCAGCTGAATGGAAGAGCGGCACATGACTTGGCTCACTTGGCTTCTTTCCAGCATCTTGGCTGAGTTTCAGGAGTTAAACGCAGACCCTCTAAGCCTCCTTTACAAGCTGGGTACCCTGAGCATGGAAAAACTGAGATTCCGCGTCTGCACCGAAGAGCCCACTTAAGAAAAAGATGAATTTGGTGATTTTGTGTGTGTGTGGAAGAAAAAAACAAGTCAGACAGTATTTTGTTTACAAAAGCTCTCCTCTCCATATTGTTGGCTGAGGATGACACAATCACCAACACAACACCTACATTTACGCTCTGGGTTAATTTTTTAAAATGTATACTCAAAACCCTTTCTAGCCCAAACACTGTTCTCAGACAAACAATTCTCCCAAAGCGACTGACTTGTGGGACATGGTTCAGACCTTTCTTAGTCTGGGCATTTCTATGCTCAAATGGGACACATGAAACAAGAATGCATGTTAAAAAAACACAGTCTGTATCCTTTAACAGCATATTTCATTGCCAAATATGTGGCTTTTTAATCAAGCGCACTGAGAAATTATTGGACTGTACAGCAGAAAAAAATAGTTTTTCCACAGTGGTCACATGCATGGTGTACATAGGAATGCTTGTTTGACGTATTTATTTATAGCAAGTAATAGCCTCGTAGTCTGAGCGGGGAGACACAAGGACATATCTAAACACAAACCAAGGCCTGCCAAGTCATGAGTTGTGAGATTAATTTCAAAGAGACGGCAGTGCAGCACAGAAGCCAAAGACCCAATTCTGGTAATCACCCTGCCCCCCCCTCCCCTACCAGAGACTCCAGACGCTCATGCTGTGTCAGGCTCTTTGAACATCAGTTTCTCGTAGCTCGAGTCCTTGTTACGTCTCAGTGCCTTTCTCCATGGTGGCTGTGTACTAACAGGCCAGTCCGCTAAGTTGGCAACTCGTTAAATCATATTTTCCAATGTATTCTCTCAGTTCCATGCTTATATACAAGTATGGAAGTTGATTTGTCTTTCAATAGCAGTTGGCCTATAGTCTGCAGCCAACATTCCTCTCTGGTTCAGTGCGTCTGGCCCTGTGCACCACGGCGGGTTTCCTTGTCAGATAAATATAACCAGGGTCATCCACTGGCACCATCGCTTCGGCTAGTTGGGGCCTGGCAAAGTCCCCACAATAACTCTGTACTTATGGTACAGCTAAGCCAAGGGGGGGAGCAGAGGGCTTCTTTCTGTGGCCTCAAAGCACCTCTGGCTGGGGGTCCTGGCTTAAGAGGCTGAGCCCCAAAGATAGGAGGGGGAGGGAGGGGCTAGGTTAAGGATAAAGGACCTCAACCTGTGAATATCCTATCAAGAGGGACTTTCAGATCTCTGAGACTATAGTGCCCCCTGGGGGAGCTATAATTACGTTAAGAACTGCATAAAATGTGACAGAAATGTACAAGCATTTATATGAGTCCACAGAGCAACTGGATTTTCCTCCATTTGACATTTGAATCGGTTTAATATGGGACACGTCGCTATAAAGTTACTGCTCTCAGAGGCCTTGGTCCCTCCTGAAGTTTACCAGGCCAGATAACGTGTTAGCAAATTTTCCAGGCACACTGTAGGCAGTAATGCAACATGTGATACAGTTTTCTTAAGTTGTAGAGGCCTTACAAATATGTGCTGCTTGTGTTTGTGTATCTATACGTACTGTATGTGTGACTTCAACCAACTTCAACTAAGACCAACAATTCTCGCTGACATGTTAACGACAGCAAATAGATCAGAGGAGTGGTGGTTTGTAGACTGTTAGGCAAATATCTAAATATACGATGTCTTTCTTGATCTCATGGATGCAGATCAGCTGTAACTCATCTATGAATGGATGTTTAAGAATTACTTCTAGAGCATTTGAGGGTTGGACAGTGGGGTTGGGTGAGAAAAGATGAGTTCAACCTCCTGTGTTAGCTGAAGGAGTTTATCAGCTGTTGACTGAGTGCCAGCTTCCCCTACTCTGTAAACACATGGGACGCAACATTTGGTGGTGCAAACCCCCCAAAAGCACCTGGTATTTTATTCATGTTTGAAGGACTAACAAGCCACTTGTAAGTCACAAGTTAGGCAAGAAAAGCAAGAAATTAACATAATCAATATTAGAGATACTGGTGGTAAAATATTGCCAACATAAATAACATCTCTACATTTCACTAGTTTATCATAATACTTGATTAAGAATAATGTATTTGATTGGATTTAACTTTTTACAGAGCAAATCTTTAATCCTGAATTCTATAATACCACTTTCATCATGAAATAACCCTGAAGAACAGTCATTTGAGTTATGTGTAGACTGTGTCCAGTGTAAACCATTTTTCTCCAAAAATTGAATCAAAGTTCAGACTTAAAATTCATTGCATTGGTGTTCTCAGATACACATTTGCTATACTCTACTTTAAACTCAAGTACTTCTACACATAGAGATTTAGCAGCTAAAGAGCCACATATGTTTCTCAGGAGTCACAGCCCAGGCCAGAAACATGACTCCAAATGGATGCTAATGGCTTCTAGTTTTGTAAATAGCCAACTGCTTGCTAACATGTGTGCCAGAACAACATTATGTGGTTGATAATATATCAGTGTTGTGAAGACAGCTTGATCTGCTGCTCCCATGTGACTAAATAATCAATTAATGCGGCTTACAATTTTACAACACATTCTCCCTGTCAAGGGGCAGAGTGGTTGATGACGTTGACCATGTAATTACAAAGTCCCTAGAGATCTGTGTTGCATGTAGTGCCTTCCCATTTCCTGTCAGCTTTTTACTGTAATGTAACAAAGACACTGACACACTGACCAAACAATTTAACTAGACATTTGATAAATAAAGGCTGGAATAACATGTGGACAAAATGGGCTGATGTTGATTTTGCTATCATGGAAAAATGGAAATCAACAAAAAAATGATAATATTGAGAAGCTGAATCTTTAGTATTTTCTTGTGTAAAAAAATGACCTAATGATTAATCAATTATCAAAGTTGCTTAGATTACTACCACATATTGGCTGGGAGGGGGTTCAATAGGGGCTGGACAACAAGCTTCTGCATTGATGTAAAGCTACAGCCTGATTGTTGCTGCTTGATAGATATGATATTAATCACCCATATTTCTTTTGTTCCGGTGTAGATCGTGAGTCTCGAGAACATGAGGACACACTGACCACAGAGATTACAGAGGAGATGCAGCCAGCTAAAGTGCCACTCCTTCCCAAAGACATTGTGAACAGTAAAAAAATTGTGGCGCTGCGCAAGGAGCAAAAGAGGAAGCTCGGCAGGCAGCGCTCCATGGGCTCCCCTATGGACTACTCACCTCTTCCCTTTGACAAGCATGAGCCTGAATTTGTAAGTATTCAATACTGGTCGCGGATATTACTGTGATGCTGCTCATTTTAAAACATTGCTGTGATGAAGATTTTTGACTTTGGCGACGGCTGGTGATAGTATAAGGCATTGCGACAGACAGTGTGGCAACCTACTTAAGTGTTAAATTGTGATTTAATTTACTTATATACTTATATTAATTTGCCCATTCCTTTGCATCTTAATCAACTGCTGACTTTTCCAACACAACATGACTTATTAAGTTGCTGGATTGTAACCTTGTGTTGTCTTTCCTCAAAGGGTCCTTGCAGAAGAAAACTGGATGGTATAATTCAGGGAATGAAGGACACTTCTCGTATAGTGACTCTGACTTTGTACCTACCCAACTGTGACAGAAAAGGATTCTTCAAGCGCAAGCAGGTGAGTTTTGCATTAGAACAGCCCTCCAAAGTGACCCTACTCATTTTCCCCACCATTGCATGAACTTAACATTTAAGGGTTAGGGTGCTGGGCGTCCAAATCTTTTCTTTTTTTTTAACAACGTGGGTGACATGGGTGAACTTTGACATGCAAATTTGAGCCTTGACCAAGTCATGTTGACAGTGTTGACCTTTGGGGCAATGGATGATTGTGACTGACTAGTGGTAGTATCTTCCTAGCAGTCTTTTCTAACTATATCCTGTTTTCTGGCCCACAGTGCAAGCCATCTCGCGGCCGCAAACGAGGCATCTGCTGGTGTGTGGACAAGTATGGCGTTCAGCTCCCCGGGACAGATTACAGCGGAGGAGACATTCAGTGTAAAGACCTGGAGAGCAGCAACAACGAGTGAAAAGGGGAGGACCACCCTTAGTCCCCAACCCCCCGTCCCCTAACCACCATGTGACCCAGGGCCCACACCTCCTCTCTGAATCACACCTGTATGCTCCGCTCTCACTTCAAGATTTTTGTTTTTTCAAATTGAAAAAAAAAAAGGAAGAAAAAAATCCAAACGAAAGAACAGGCTGAAAAAAAGACACCTGTATTTTTTTCTTTTCTTTTCTGTTGTTGACCAAGCACTCATCTCCGAATGAGGGGAAAAGTCCCAGAAGATTTACTAGATCCCTTGACTATTGCTCATGGGACCCCTTGTGTGAGCCGGGTCCCCTGGCTGCAGATCCATGAAAATATATGCACACAATGGATATATTTTTATAGAAACTGGGGGTTTCAATACAATACTTTGTATGATGTAAAATTAACATAACATAATTGTGAAGAAAAAAGCATAAGGCACATTGATTGAAAACAGTTATATTTTAGGCTGTTGAATCAGATGCCACTGTGGAACTGACGATTGGCAGAGTAATTTGTTGTTGTTTTTTTTTGTTTGTTTTTTTTGTCTGTTTTTTCCAAACGAGAAAAAAAAAGAAACAAGAGATAGGGATATGCTGTAACAGTTGACTCTATCTGGGTATGTGGTTCTGTCAGAGCACTTATAAATAGGGGAACCTGCTAAGATATGTGTAACTTCACAAAATAATGTGTGCATGAATGAGTGTGTGTGTGTGTACAGTGCGAATGTGTAGTATGTATCAGCCTGTGTTGGTGTACGATGGAGTGAGCCTATTACAAAAAAGAATGTCCTTTTTTTTTTCTTTCTCTTTTGTTTGATTTTGTCACAACAAGTATTGCTAGCGCTTGAGGTGGTCTTGGGGCTGGCCTTCTCTATAATGTAAAGTATGTCTTGGGGACACGGAGCGTTCAGAAACAAAAGAGTAAGCAGATCGTTACAGATGAACCTATGTAAGTGGCTCTTTGACAATGTAGCTAGCCTGATATGCCAACTGTGCCTATTTGAACAGACACTGCCATGCAGGGCGACACAGAGCTTAGAGAGCGCTGACTCTATACTGGTGAAATAAAGATTACAGTTTTCAGCTTAAGTGATGGGACTCACTTCTGACTTTGATCTTTTGAGTTGAGTGCATAATCAAACTTGCCAAGTCAGGCCGGTTGCTTCTCTGATTCAGTTGTGTGAAGTGTAGTTTTGTATGGTTTTGTTTGTGCTGTTTTCTTTGCCTTCAGTGAAGTAAAGACCGCCCACTTTTGAGCCATGTTCCTTTATCAAATGGTTTCCCCTCAGTACTGCTACTACAGTGTAACCATGGTGTATTACTTTTAAATATAGTAATTGAATGTTGTTTTTCCTGTAGAGACAAAATATGACAACAATTTAATTGTGCTTGGAAATTTTTTTTTTTTAGCCTGTAAACAATTTGAATAGGTCCTCCTTGTAGCTTGTCTGGACAATGACTGAGAGTCATTTGACTACAGGGCAGTCAAAGAAGCTAACTCTCTGGAAACCTTCTGCTGACATGCCTCCATACAAAGTTTATCTGCTTACTTACAGTTAAGGGGATCATGATCAAACAAAAAAAGGTTACAGGTTATAACAGGGTCATTTAAGTAGAGTTGTTCTCTCTCTGTGTGCAAGTCACAGTGCCTTCCTACATGCAAATACATTTAAGTAGTGACGTGAAAGTGACACAGGGCAATTTCCTTTTTCCGACAGCCCCTCACTGGGACTGATTGGTGTTATGACGATAAAACAGGTCTAGGTTTAGTTCTGATAAGGAGAAGAACAATGAATGTGGTAGGTCCTTTTAAATGGTTTCAGCAACACATTGCAAAATCCATTTGTGATCTCCACCTGTACCTCGGGGGCAATTCTGATCAAGAATGATTTGTGAGGAACTGCTGTGTAACTGCAGTCAGTTAAACCTCCTTCTTGTCTTTCTTTGACAACCAATAAGCTAAGATTCTTGCTTTTTTCTTGTGAATGCCAATGTATATGATTGCCAGAGAGGGGAGTCCAAAGGATGTTTGGAGGTAAAGCAACCATTTCCTTTGTTTAAACAAAAGAGAAATGATATTTGCATCCAAAACGGCTTCCGGTTGTGAATATATTATCAAGGCTTCTTGCCCCACTTCCAACACCAAATCCCCACTACCACTTTCGAAACAAAAAAGCAGCTTGCACTTATTTCAGTTACTCACTATTGATATTGATACACAACAACGTCCTAAGATGTGGTATCATGAAGTTAGTGGAACACAAAAATGTTTAAAAAAGGAAAAAAAAAAAAAAAACAGCCACAAAAGCTAAATGTTGTGTTATCTTGTGCTTACCTGTTAAAGGTGGTGCTTTGAGGTAATATTTGTTGACAGGGGCTGTGCAGCCCATGCCTGGGACCTCCAATACAGCAACATCCTTTAGGGAAAAATAGATCGAAAGTAACACACAGCTAGAGATGTTCTCATGGCCTATTGCACAGAGATGAGAGGTAAGATAGAGAGAGGGGAAAGAGATAGAGGAGAGAGGAAAGAGGAAGAGCGAGCGTCATGGGCAGTGGTCACAATCAGGGCCTAGCCACTTCCCCGATATGGGGTCACCAATTGCATGACATTAGTTACAGTTAGCAAGAGAGTTACCAGGAGTCATGGATCGCAACCAGGAGAGTATCAAGTTCCAATTTCATATAAATACTCGAGTCAAAAAACAGTGAAATGTCTGATATCTGGGACCATTGTCTAGATTCATTAAGGGTGTGAATACTTCAGTGTTGAAAGTATTCATTTCTTTTGTTTGGATAGGTTGAGGTTCAAGGTTGAAAAACAAAAAAAAGTCTCTCCTTTATTAATGTCAGTAACTTCCTGTTTCCGACACCTGTTTGCGAGTAGTGACTTCCTCAGGTTTCTCATCTCTTACATGGTTTACTCATCTTCACAATTCATCCTTTAGTACAGTAACTACAGCTTTTTTCTGAATACATAACACTTTCTGGATGTAATGAGACAGTACAATTGGTTTTCATAATTTGGTGTTCACTGGCTTGTGAAATAGACCCATCGGTGGCAGGAGGACAGTGGGAAATAAAAATGGTCAGTATTTGGAACTACATAAGACAAATAAGAAAAAAAGACAAAAAATCTCAAATTATTAAAGTGAATATCACTGTGTAATATTTATTCAACTTGTAATTTATGTACTCTTTTAACCTTTGTCTTTTTTTGTTATGACAAAGCATTTATTTAAATAAAGTTATGTATTCATTTAAACATTCTGGTGAGGTTGTTGTTTTATTTGTTGCATATGTGTAAAAGAAATGAGCAGCCTCTAAAATTGACTTGAAATGTGCAGTTTGAAGTGGAATCATCCTGATAGTAAGCACTGACTAATCTCCAAGGCTCGAGCTGATAAACCTCTTAGACATAAGTCTGAGACACCCAGGCTAGCCTACAGGATCTCATGCAGCATGCAGGATGTGACTTTATAAAGCCTCGCCCGAGGGCAAGTCACCTGGTTTTCAACACCATAGTCAAAAAGATTGCACAGGAACAAGGAAGTCATTTAACATGAGTTTGAACTTCAAGGGGGGATAAAATCTAGTGGGACCAGCTCACTCTTCAAATGACTGGGAAGACGGGATTTGTAGCCTGGAGGAGGCTTCATCATGTTATGGAAAACCTACCTTTCTTATTACTTAGAAGCAGAATGGACTCCCTTGAGACACGTCAATTTACACAGGCATACAAGCACAAGTGTATATGTGTATACTCAGACTTACTCACACAGTGTGAAGAGAAAAAAACAAGAAAAAAAAGAAGGTTTGGTAAACAGAGCAACAATCAGCTATTGAAAATACAGGAAATAACATCAAGCAATTTGGATATTCAACCTCAGAAATTCACATATTTGTCAAAAAGCAGCACTTTAAAAAAATAAAGTGATATACTGAAACACAATGGGATCACCTGGTCAGTTCAGGTCAAACACACAAATCAACAGCAATGATTAGCAGTTTGTTCTTCAGCATGCATGACCACTCATGAGGATATCTAATAAAACCTGCATGCAACGATCGTTGCATGCATCTCTGCAAAGGGTTGTCTGGTCATCTTCATCACCACATGAATTCCAGGAAGTGACAGAATGGGACTTTTCTTTTTTGGGGGGGGCATCAAAATCTCTCCTTGGGGACCTCAGGACTTTGACCAACTCCAGATGTGGGTGACTGATTCAGTGTATGGAAGGGTGGAGGGCCCACAGTTCCTGTATAGCGAGCAGATCAAGGCTGCCGTAAAGGTTGTTGTGGTATGTTTGTGTGTGTGTGTGTGAGTGTGAGAGAGAGAAAGAGAGAGAGAGGGAGAGAGAGAGTGCGTGTATGTGTGAGTGTGAGTGTGTGTGTGTGGTAGGGAGGGCAGAGACTTTGACTTCGGGGAGGAGGAAACATGTGTAGAAGATTTGATTTGTGAGGCACTGAACATGACAATTACTATTTGCCTTCAAAGAAACTGACAACTGCACTTAGGACTTCAAAGCATTTATGCCCCTTTTATTACATAATTAGACCAACAATGTTTGATGGCTACATCTAACGTCAGCTCACGCACCTCACCCATCTAGAGCCAGGCCAACTGCTGGGTTGAGCAGTTCTGTCTCGCTCAGACTTCGGAGTCTTGCAGAAAGTTTGGATATTCTTCCTCTCATGAGATTTAACAAAAGTTCAGAGCTATAAAATCAGAAGCAATAACTTTGTAGATGTTTTCACTTGCTAGTGCATCGATTCGCCCATGGCTCATATCATTAAATGTGACTTTTAGAAATGATGATGGGCTATTTAAAGATGTAAGCAAATGGCATGCAGATGTTTACACTGCATAATTGGGATCTTTGCAAATCACTGCTTGTGCTCTTGTATAATGCTATCTCTTAAAGAAGTAATGGAGGTTCTTTTCATCACCGGTATGGTGATGAAAGGATATTTGAAAGAATGTACAGCGGTTGGGAGTAAATCACATGACTTAGCAGTGGAATCCTCCGATGCCGGTGGTAGAAGACAGCAGACAAGTGTCTGCTAGTCTTCATTCAAGCCCTTTCATCAAAGATGGACTTAGACCCGGAATCCCAAATGAAGGGTTCTTCAGCGTGGATCGGATGTGACTGTGAGAACCATAACGGCATGTTAAGTAAACTAACTTTGAGATTAAGATTTGACATCCTACAAGCCATAAAAGGGGTTGAGATCAATGCCATTACTTTTGTGAGTACAACACTGTTAACCAATGGCCAGGACAGCAAAAATTAAGGTCGTATATAGATATAGGTATATAGCTTTGAATTTGTGTCCATGCCACAGAGACATAAATACATTCAATTGGTAAATCTACTATTCTGCTTTTGTCCCTTTTGCACAGTGCAAACATATAAGTACACATTACATGACAACGAGCTGAAGTCTTCTCCAACCTTCAGTTAGCCTGTGTTCCACCAGCTTCAATTACACTGTGTTGTTTTGTATAGAGGGGTTTTCATGAGTCTTCCTATAAAGCTGAAATTTAATACTGGGCTTTTTTTGTCCGTATTCAAAGATAGATGTCCCTCCTGTTGTATTTCCCGCTAACATTGAAATACCTTGTCATTTGAACAAAGATAAAACAACAATTATTTTGTTAACATTCAACAAGTACAGCTTCTGTGAGTCTTAGACCCACCATCAACGTATCAGGGGAAGTTGTTGAATGCTAACAAAAGAAATAGTAGCCTGGAAGTAGGGCGGATCTTTGGCTCTCTAGGCCAATACACACGTGCTTTTGCACATACACACACGCAGTCACGCTCGCACACAGATACGCACCCCCACTCTTACTCCCATTACTTAACCACCCTCCTCAGCCCATTGTCCCTGATCTATCAAACCTAAAACAAAAGACACTTGTTGTGATTTGTTTTCCAAAAAAAAAGAAAAAAAGAAAAAAAAGGCCAGCCTCAAAATACCATTAATGTGCTGAACAACTCCACAGACACCAGAGATCCATGTGTGACACCAAGCCAAGCTGTCAAATTTTTAAAAGCTAAGTCCCTGCCAAAGACCAGGCATTAAGACAAAAAAAAAAAATAACATAAAATAAAAGCGAACATGTCACAAAAACTGAACATAGCTGTAAAGCCGTAGCTGAAAGAGTGTTCATATTTTGCACAGCATGATTAATTGCACTCTTGGACTTGAGCTCGCCTAACTGGCACACTGGCACATACATAAGGTTACAAGGCCAAAGCCAGTCAGGAGTGGTCTCATATGATACACGTTTGGCCAGAACTTCAAAGAAGTCTCTCTTTACACCCATGTCTTGAATCATTTTGATCACAAATCAGTGGTGACTTTTGTTGGCGACATTTGCAAGTGTTTTGCAACTTAACATATGTCCTAAGTGTTGCCTGTATCATAAAAATCTTTTTAGTCACTGTGTGAGAGATAATCTTCTGCACTGGGTGAAACTCATTTAAAGAGACATTACTGACCTTTATAGGACATGTTTGGATTCTTCCTCCATATAATACTCACATACCACATGCATGCTGAAAGAGTTATGTGTTGCTATAATGCTTCATCCTGTCCCTGAAGTGAATACTGTGTAACATTCAGGGACAATATTTTATTCTGTACAAAAACTACATTCCAAACCGCTGAAGATACTTTCATGCTAACTCGAGTTAGCCAGATTGAGTGGGTATCTTTGCCCTGGCAGTCGTGTGTAGGTTTATTGCTGGTGTTGTTTCCCAGCAACAAACCTACATGTGACTACCAGGAAGTGTCTCTCTGCTGCAGCTTTGCAAGGAAACACTGTCCTTGGAAACACAGAGGGAATTTGGTACTAAAAAGAACAAACCCCTTTAAATAGCTTCAGAGGAGCTTTAGAATTCATCCGCAAAGACAAAGGACTTTGTTCCCTATGTTGTACAGTGTAGTCATTTTTTTTAAAAGGACTGGTCTACACCAGTTTGAGTATTGCATTATATCATATTTGGAAATATCTGAACCTATTTCAGTCAGTTTAACCTGAAACATAAATCCACCCACATACATATTTGTGTCACATCCATTATTTGCCCAAGAGTTTGTTGTGTGATCACCATTTTATGTAGCTCATGTTACACATTTACAGCTCTTTGTCTGTTCAGGGTTGTATCAGTGATTTACACATATAATTATGTGTAAAATTATACCTATGCAACCTAATTGTTGAACTCAGTCACACTGCAGATGCCTTGGAGGTCCAAAGAATCATTATAACACGCAAGTCATGAACAAGCAAATAAATCTTTTTTTACACCACTGGAAATCTTGTGAATGTTAAGCGTCATCTAAACTTAAAAAAGGACCTGTTGACATGTCAGCAGATTATGAAGTTATTGTTGTCAGTCACATGCAAGCCACTCTAAATACTGCCTTAATTGCAGCAGGCACTAAAATATATAATGCAACTTTAAGATGATGCTGCAAATGCTTAATAATTCAACTGTTGTGTGTGTTTATACTGCTTCTGCAATGGATTACAGCAGCACTTTTGAATATGATGGTGGCATCATGTAATGTCATCCATTACTCATGGTGATGAGAAATTGCTTGGCTGTCGAAGGGACAATGACACAGGACTGCTGACAGCCCATGGATGGCAGAACCGATCCAGCCCAGCCCGTAAAAAGTGTGAAAACACTGAACAAAGTTACACTTTATCCCATTTTGTCAGGGGCATCCAGAATAACCAATAGCATCTCTGCAGCGATCTGTTAAGTCTTCATGTAATGCTACCCCTCTTTAGACCATAATCTGTGTGTGTGTGTGTGTGTGTGTGTGTGTATGTGTTTGTGTGTATTTGCACTTGGTTTATTTATAGACATCTTTACCCAATTAGTATCACATTTGTCAATGCCAACCCCCCATCCTATTCCTCTTCATGTCAACACTTCATTAGTAACCCAAGCAACACATGGATATACTGTACACATACACACACACAGCATGTCTGCACGCACAGCGATAAGAATACTCATGCAACAGAGCATGTCCCAGAGAGTTCCCAGCATCGTTACCGTAAGTGCATTTTTTTTTCTCTAGTGTCTCTTATTTGGAGTTCATAGTGCTGATAGGAAAACTGCTGACAAACAACAAGTCTCTGCAACTAAACAAATTGATGGGTGTAGATTCATGGAAACACATTTATATTCACCACATGATGGCTTTACCGTAAAACGTCATAAAAGTGGCAATAAAAAAAAACCTCAACAACTTTCTCTTTTCGGTGACTGTCAGAGCAAAACAGATTTAATACAGCTTATAATATAGGAAGCAAACTTCACAGAGAAAAGTGACAAGATATAATCATACAAAAATATAAGCTTCTTAATCATCCACTTAGTTGTAGATTTGTATGCACAGATCTGATATGTTGAAGGTTTTCAAGGAGTACCAGTAAGTCTCTCACATTTCAAGAAAAATAAAGGCATGTGTGCCTGAACTGACTTTAGGGGGCAGTTTATTAGCATGGCATCAAATCTGGCGTCAGTATCAGTTGTCTAGGGCTGGAAGGAGACAGATGTTACAATGTTTAATGTGAGCATTCAAGTGTTCAAGGCCTTCACACTGCTGCAGTTTGTAGTTTCAGGAAATAATGGATTAAAAAGTATTAAAAAGTATCTGAAAATGTTTTAATTATTGGTTTATTTAACAGGGGGCATTAATGAAAAGGAATGTGCCAGAGTAAGCCAGGATATACAGCAGTTTACTCAAAAAGAAATATCAAATCAAAACGTTTGACGTTCTGAATGCTGTTGAAAGCCTTATTGAGTTTAACCTCAACACTGCAAAGATTCATATTTTTATACTAGCAATGGATTCAATTACTGCATGTAATGTGAAAGAGGTCGTTCAAAGTGGCAGATTCACACAGAATTAAAACTCGACCCCTAAGTACGAAGGATTTTAACATCTTTCAGCTCAGTGTTTTGGATTTCTAGCCCTCCAACTCCACTTTCATCAGTTTCATTTCTGGCAGTAGCAAATGTAAGCAAAGAAGCTCTGTTAAACCCAGTGTACACTATGTGCCTTACACTAAAGAAGCATCAACGCTTATATCAAGCTGGTGAACATGGTGGAGCATTTAGCACCAAAGAGGACAGATAATTATCTCAGGAGTTGGTGGAGACCAAAACTAGAGCTAAAAGAGAATGAATATTGGGACTTAGGTGACTCTGACGGCCACAAACACAACTCTAAATGTTACTCAGTACCTGCTACAGTGGGAAAACTCATCATACTATTGTGTGGTAATATGTCAATACTGTGCGTACAGTTTGTTCTGCTGCCCCCAAGTGGCCCGGAAATAATGATTGCAGCTTTGTCTTCATCAAATCCCACGAAAAGACCAAAAACAAACAATGAATTCATCCTCCTACCGAGTATTACCTGTGCAACCAAAGCCAGTAGTGTTGAGAAAAATAGAGAATAAAACCAGCCTTATCCTTTAAACCAGTTTAACCTTAAACACAGTGTCAATTAAAAAAAGCCCTTATGTACAGTGACTTCTTTACATGTTTATATTGAAGGAACCCTATTCATGGCCAAATCCTCACAGATTTTTGAAGTTTGAAGGAAATTCAACGCTGTTAGCGGAAGGCTGCTGCAGTGGGCATCACTCTGAGCTCCTCCTGAAACTGGTTACAGTTGGGATCCCCTCTGACTCTGGGTGTTGCTGGGATCTGGATCCCAGTTAAGGGGTTAACGCACCAACACTCGCCCCGCTGGCCGTGGGTGGACATGTTGCACTGGAAAGAGGGAAGAAAAACACAAACTAGACAAGTTGGAAAACACTGGAAAAAAAGCGGGAGGGGTAAAGATACGCAGTGGGAAGTTGGGGGGGGGGGGGGGTGCATTAATGAACCATGGCATACGGTGGGCTTAAGATGTGTGCTTGTGTATGTGTGGACTTGTGTGTCTTCTGGTGGTGGGGGCCCATTGGATGAGAGTGTGGGCCATGGTTTGGGTGGGACAACACTCACCCAATAATAGCCCATCCTCAGGTCATGCCCCCTACTTACAACCCACAACCCATCCACAGCCACACATGCACGTCACAGACACTCACACAAACACATACGGGCATGCCAGTAGGCCGCCCCCTCCCACCACCTCCCACTACCCCCCCCCCCCCTCCCGGGTGAACCCCCCTCTCCTCAGAAATGAGGTCGTAATTGAAGTGGACACAGTTTACGCCGCGCACGCGGGGTGGCTGTGGAGGGGACGGCGAAAAGAATGAAGAGCTGGGGGGAAAGAAAAGACTTTCCATTTTCTTCCTTCGATGAGAAAGAACAAAAAAGTGACAGTTACAGTAATTACTCCACGACAAGGAGGGACAACTCCAAAAGGGAGCTGAGTGTTGAGGAGGTACAGTGTTCCTCCCTGGGAACCGAGGACTCCAGTCCGAAACAATGCTGTTGTTTGTGACCAGTGATGAAAATTGGCTGAATGGTTGAGAGCCCTGCTTTAGGAAACTGTGGCGCCTATTCAAATCTTCTTTTCTGCTCTACTATCCTCGTAAGAAAACACTGGATATGTGACCTTGTTTGTCCTCCTCTGTCTGATTTCTATGGATGAGCAGAATTCTAATTCAAGCCCCCAGTCGGAAGCACAGTTCGTTCCTCGGCTTAACAAAAGTCTTCCCATGAAGTACGCCAAACAGTTTTATTGCCTTGTAACCTTGAGCTCAGAAGCTGTTGCCTCATTCATGATGACATCTCCCCATGCATGTGTGTGTGTGTGTGTTTGTGTGTGAATGTGTGTGTGTGTGTGTGTGTGTCTGTGTGTGTTAGAGCACTGAGGAAGAGGGTGTGTGTGAGTTTATAAAAAAAAGGGGGGGGGGTGTTGTTGTGTGGAAAGTGGTGGCAGGTGGGAGAAAGAGGAAAGGAGGATGTTTTTTTTTCCTTGTGTGTGTGTGTGTGTGTGTGGGTGATTTTGCCAGGCTGATACAAGGGATTTGTTTTGTGTGTGTATGTGTGTGTGTGTGTGTGTGCGCCTATGTGTTTGTGTGTGTGTGTGTGTGTGTGTGTGTGTGAGTCAGAGTGTGAAAGAGAAGAGGGAAAATCCCATAGAGAACTGAACAAAATGATATGTATGCATGTGTGTATGTGTGTAACAGAGAGAGAGAGAAATACAAAGTCAGAGAGAACGATTGGAAATAGGAAAGTGGGAAAAAGTGGACCAAACCAAAACCTGTTACATGTGCAGGCACAATAATCTTCACTGATACTGATCACAACAGAAGCCTTTTTCCAACATCAAAGTCAGTGATCACGATAATCCAACCTGCAACAACTGCCAGCAGAATTTGAAACCCTTTGACATCTGCAACCACTCCGGTCTCTCCGTGCTCTTGTGTTACTGCTCACCATTAAACAGTAAGTCACCAGTGAATCCATCTGCCGCCACACTGCGCTCTACTATGAGCTGAAACTTTCAAACATGTCACTGTCCTGGCCAAAAAACCTAATGAGTGATGTCACAGCAGGTGTTTTGCCTTTGACAGCGAGTGGAAAACTCCTGCTGTGATATCACTGATTGTGGGCCAGTATTGTGACATTCCTGAAAGTTTCCATCCATAAAGAACAGCTGTTTTCTGTAGTGTGATTTGCTTATAATTTAATGTATAAATTATTAACAGATATGTTCACATAATAAGTGATATGAAACAACCAAAGTCTAGGTGAGTAATGGAATTTGAATAAAAATGTGAATAATAAGGAGAGATATTTTTTCCAGTGGCACAAACTAGTTTCAGGTGCCAAATTCAGTCAAAGGACATTCTCTCACCCTATTAGCGAGACAGTGTTTATAGATTTTTAGATGTGCGTCATTTTATAGAAATGTTCCTTAAATTCTGTCTGACATACTGTATTTCGGTATCTCTGGAAACTTTGGCAAATTGGTTTGAATGATGCTTGTCTGCACAACATGTGCTTGTAATCAAGGCGGAGGAGATAAACAGAGAGTAGCAAGGCTGGTCATTTATGGTCAAACTTCATCAAAAATTGTCCAGATTTGTGTAAAAATAAAAGGAACGGGTTGGTTGAAACTGATTTTCACCAGGGCTTTATGTTTCCACAAATCCAAAAAGTGTTTGTGCTCCCAAACCTTAATCCAAACTCTACCTCTGCAGAAGACACAGTTAACCACAATTTATAGTAAACACGGTTCTCTATGACGTGCAGAGCTCAAATATTTATCTGCTGTCTTGGAAAGTGAGGACAGAAATGGAGAGAATGGGGTTAAAAACAAATCTGCAGCTTATAGTATGCATCACAGTCTCTGGGAGTAACTAGAAGGAAGAAAACAGTTGTTATAGTTCAGCCACATATTTGTATTCCTTCTTTTTTATCTAATAAAAAAACACAATGGTTATTAATACATTCCTGAGAGTTTTAGAAAAACAAACATTGGGCTCTGAGACCAAACCAAATTTGATTTCTTTTGCCATTCTTCAAGCACCACTAATTGAAACTAAATATCAGTAAAGGTACATATTTGCACTATACAAACAATAATTTTACTTCATTACAGAAGAATACTTGTTTACACATCAAATTCTACATTTACTGTAGGTCAGGGGTAAATGCACAGTGGATTATATGTATTGAACTTTAATACATCAAATAAGCAACAGTCATTGATGAATTTACCAATATGTTGGCACTGGGGAAAAAATGAACTGCCGAGTCCCCATAAAGCCCTATTCCCCCTACTCTCTGCACAATGAATGTGCTGTGCGCTGTGTAGCATTACAACCCCAAGAGAAGATCATATAATCATGTAATATGTGTGTATGTCATGAGCTATAAGCCATTTTGAATGTGGTGGTTGATCTCTCTCTCTCTCTCTCTCTCTCTCTCTCTCTCTCGGTTGAACTTGCTGTGGCTCTGTGTGTCTAATGGGCTGCAGGTGAGCTGCTCTGATAGTCTGTGTGAATGACTCACTGATAAAACATTAATTTAAGTACAAAACTGAAGAAACTAAGGTTTTAAGATCCCGTCTTTAGGCCCTGATGTAAATTACATCTACTTTAGTGGTGCATATTCTAAAAACTAATTTCCAGGTAAAATAACAGAAACCACTTGATGCACACTAAGCCAGGAACTGTTGGGACCCAAACTATAAATAGATATATATACAGCATTAATGACATCATTTGGATGATGTCAATGACGCAGCTGTACACTGTGTGTACGTACAAATGTACCGGTCAACTGGTGATACATTTTCGGTGAGAAGGTGTAGGAGTTAGAAAGAGATATGTTTCAGATATCTTCGTCTCTGTCCTGAAAGTTTCCTTGTTTACTAGATTTTTGAATACTTGAATTTCCTCCATTTAGCCACATTATGTCCTTCCCTCCCAGTCACTGTGCTCTATTGAATCTGAGTGACTACAAAGTTGTCACTGTGTGTTTGGCCTTATCTTGTTGTGTATCTTGATAAGCACTCTAAAAATAAAATGTTTTAATATAATTATTGTCGGTTGTAGTAGTAGTGTGCTGCATCCCATTTAAAAAATATTTTCTATATACCATGTGTTTGTATTCTATGAACTTCTAAATCTAATTGTTTGTTTTTTGACATTGTATCTCTCACCCATTATCAATGGTAGGGTCAAAGCTTTGTCATGTTCACTAATAAAATGTAGGTGTTTTAATCCAGTGTGCAGGTACTGTACACTCAACATTTATTTACTTTATTCCAATTAGAAGTTTGTTCAAGTGAGAAAATTTAAACAGCTTCACTCAGGAGTGAATTCACATATAATGGATTGTGGCTGCTGATAGCACCATGAATTGTGCATCACTTACAGTCTCAAGGTCCAATTCACAAAAGACAGTTAGTACAGGCGCCATCATGCCTATAGATTTTTATAGCTGGGCGTCCTTGTTTTGCATCACATTTATCTATGTGGCAAAGTATAAATGTTGCATTTGCATCAAGAACACAGCACAGTAGGCAGTACAATGGCTTTCATGGAGAGAAAGAGGAAAATTACATTTTCAGACCGTGAGCTTCAAATCCTGAGCAACGAGGTGCAGAGGTATTCCTTAAAACCTCAGGCAAGGAACTTCGCCTGGCTATGATCCCTACTGCCATGATCACTGGAAAGTCTGGGCGTGACACCCCTTATAAATGTGTTTCAGTTACCACCAATTCTGTGAAGACGCTAATAATTTCACACTAACTGCGTGTGGCTATTAGTGCTGGTCTTTGTGAGTTGGACTGTTTTTGCAATGACGCTCATTTGCATAGAAAGGGGCCAATTTTGGACCAACTGTGTGCATATAATCTAACTTAAATACATGCAAATAGCAAGGGAGCACAGAGACACCATTTGCTTGGAAATAGTTAACCCTTTGCTTTGCTGGTGCCTTGTTTGTCTTATTTGTGCAGGTTTAGGGAAGACAAAAGCCTCACAATCCTTTGAATTCACTTTGAATTTAACCAGCCACAACGATCTTACTCAATAAAGTGTGTGTGTGTGTGTGTGTGTGTGTGTGTGTGTATGTGTGTGTGTAAAGTGGTGCAATGTGAGACCAGTGCTCTGTCCATGGCTCACCTGTTTGAGGTTGTACAGTCCATGTCTGTCACAGTTTGGAAATTTGAGCACATACAGGTTCTCCAGTGGGCCTCTGTTATCTTCAGAGGTCATTCTGGAGATCTCCTCTAAGACCTTGTCCAACTCCTGCTGACAGGCATTCTGAAATTATGGGGGAAGAAATAATAATTAACATCAATACTGATTCTGACCATGTTTTCTTTTCATACATGCCAGAGCAGTCATAAAAGTACATTTAAAAAAACACCTGCGGTTGCTGATGAGGAGACAAGACATACAATAAAGTTACATCTGACTGCAGTTTCAGGCCAAGCATTGTGCTCCGTTCAAGAAAAATAAAGGAGAAATAAATTACTTCAATGTCTCTTGTAAAAATGTCACAAATACATACATTTAAAGCTAACATTTTTATGAGGAGCTGTCAGGCAGGCAGAAAGCCCAGCCAGCATTATTGATTTAAGTCTGGAGCAGAGGAACATGAGTGGCTTCACCGCTAAACTCAGCAGGTGGCCGTGGCCACACACACACACGTACACCAACACACAAACACACACACATTCACATATAAACCTATGCAAACACGTGTTCATATAAACACATGCACGCACAAAGACACACACACTATACTATAGCACACATACACAGAGAGCGTATCAGGCTGCCAGTGGGATCAAAGAGGTCCAGTCTTATGATTAGTTGGCTGAGGATGAGAGAGAAGGGCAGGAGGAGGCGCAGTCTGCCACAAACCTTATCAGACATCTGAACATATGGATGAAAAGTACTCTTTCTTTCTCTCTTTCTCTCTCTCTCTCCCTCTTCCTCTCTCTCTCTCTCTCTCTGGCTCTTTCTTTCACACTTTCTTTTACACTTTGACTCTCATAATAAAGACACACATAAACCCACGCCTCAATGCATGCACCCAGCAGTTTCACTGTTCACCTCCTTGCTCTCAGTAAAGAACAAATGTTCTGTAATACAGTCCTCACATACCATATGTACGCTCACAGAGAGAATATAGTAGCTGTTGTAATTGTTCCTCCTCTCTATAATGATCATGTGGAGATTCTTCCATTGTGCAATTACTGTGAGAAAGAGGAAATCAAATCTGTAGTCCTCGTTCCAGTAAAAAAAAAATCATTACTTTGGTTCTGATGAAACTTCTATAAGGCTTAGTACACTGAATTAGCTCAATCAAGACTGTATCTAGTGGTTGTTTGCTGAGCAGTAGTCACATATAAGTTTGGTTTAGCTAATTGAAAACTTCTGAATGTCAAAGCCTCTACATCCAAACTTTAGAAAGTGTTGTTTCATGTAGTGAGCATGGTGGATTTTGTTCCCCATCCCTTATGGTTTGGACCTACTGGATTCATTATTAATTTCTATGAAGAATGGGCCACTTATTGGCTTCCGGCCGCTTATTTCACTTAACTTTGATTGCACTATTAGGAAGGGAATGCATCATGGGCATTATGGAGAGGAGGTATGATTACAGTTTCTCTTAAGTAGCACTTGCATTGGACTTACAGTAGATTTTAAGGTTTCTGTGTCAGTGACTCACACTCACTATTCAGTTTATGGGCATGAAAATACTTTTTTTCCATCCAAAATCTGCTTTTAATCAACAAAACATGATACAAATTTTAAAAAGCTCTGTTTTTGCTTCTTTGCCATACACATATTTTTTCAAATTTATCAAGTGGAGCATTGAAATGAGGGCAAAGGTCAGAGCGTTTGTTTTTAATTTAAATGCAAATCAAGACAACAGGGATTACAGGATCTTAATATGACAACAATAATGTGAATATGATGCCAGAGAGACTTTTTTAATTATAAAAAACAACTATATAGTGGAATTAAGATAACAAATCTGACATGACCCCAGCTCTGACAGCGAAGCATGAATTTTGTGTACCGAATTTGACCTCACAAGACCACACACAACGAAGTGCATCCATGCTTGACACCAGCCGTCTGAAGTCCCTCCCCCGGCCCAGTCGCACGACTCCTTTTACTGCATTCTCTCTTTTGTTGCTTCTAATGATCTTGACAATTGTTTTGTGCCCTCCCGCTTATGATTTTTTGTTTCATTTTGTTTTGTTTTGCTGCAAGTGAGTGAGTTAGAGTAAGTGAGGGAGAAAATGAGTAAATGCATATCATTGTTTGCCAAGCAGTGGCATAAATGCGTAGCCCCCTGGGCCCAAGCTCATTTGCATGAAACAGAAAGCATATCTGTGTTTGTACGCCCATTAAGGGATTTCCAGGAACCGTTTTTATTATTTCTGAAGCTGTTGTTGTGAGACTGTGAAATGTTGAGTGAGTGTTAAAGAATGAAGAGGGGAGGGGGCAGCGTCGTAATGTATAGACTGCATTACACTGTTGCCATGCATTCCACAGGGAGAGCAAAAGACCGATCGCTTTTCATCATGGAAATATTCATCACAAGGGAATTACAGTATTAAGAAAACTGTCTGAACGCAGCTTATGGTGCTTCCAGATTTTCACACATAATTTGCTAACACTCACAGAAGGGCAAAGAAAGATATCACCATCTTAGTCCAAACTTATATCACTTTGTTATTTTACAACAGTAACATTTGTCACATTACATAATATTCTCAGTAACTGGGTCACCAATTGAAAATATCAACACAAAACTTCTGGTGCAGCTATGACAACACATTTCATTTCATGTTTATTAGGGGAAAGTATGTATATAGCATGAACCTACAGTATGCCACATAGCATTTATATCCTAATCTAGTTTCTCATGCCTTTTGCTAGATGGGCACAAAAAGAAAAAAAAAACAAAACTCAGCAATACATATGAATACATTACAGCACGAAACTCAACAACAAAGAGAAAAAAGGTAATAAACAACCCATAAAAGCTTCATCAAACACTCATCACTCATGACTAACTGACTGATCCCTCTTCATCTTCATGTGTATGTACTTGTATTAATTGTGTTGTTGATGCAGACTTCTGTTCTCCAATAAGAAAGGGGGGTGGAGGGGGTGGTCTCCATCAGGTGAGCCATAAACGATAAGAGTTATGACTCAGTTGAGAGTGAGGGTTAAGTTAAAGTAATGGTGTGGGTTGAGGTTAACAGTGGAATGGACATAAAGTTAGGAGTCCCTAGGGAGTCAATTTAAATCTTTGCAATGTAAGCAAGAAAAAAGTGTTGTGAGTGTGTGTGTGTGTGTGTGTGAGTGTGTGTGTGTGTGTGTACGTGTGTGTGTATGTTTGTTTATTTGAGTCAAAGGTTGCCCAGAGGAGGGCACTACTGTACTAGACAAGGTGGTTCACACAGTAGCACACTGTTGACCTTTTGTCACAATTTGATTACTCGCCTTTGATGGTGACACTGAACATTTTACAGCAGTCTACCACACACAGCTTCTACAAGCGGAGATTAAAGCAACAAGTATAACAGCCAATTAGATGAGCTGGGAAGTAATAGTAACTAACAAGGGGAGCTCAGTAGGTGGAGGGGTCAGTTATGGTTTGGTGCAGACAAATCCTGGTGGTGTAAATATGTTTATTTTTGGACCTAGGACAGCCAATGGTCCTGGTCTTATGTACAAGGTAGAAACAATTATTTTCAGCATTTAGTATTTTTAAGGTTTAAGGTTTTTTATTATATTCAAATGAAGTTAACCATGAATTGTCACTTGCCTGAGGCACTCTTTGGATTCGAGACTCCTCTAGTTGATTTTTCATCTTGCTTTTATTCTCATTCTGGTGTTGCTTCTTGGCGTACTCCAGCTGCCAAAACCAGTTCTCTATGGTGGGCCTCCTGGTGAGTGGATTCTCAGTTCCGTGCACCTCTGCAACAAACAAACACAGAAAACCAGCTTAGACATTCAGCTGATGTGCAGTATCACTACATAAAATCTCCCTCTGCCTTCTTAAAAACAAACCTTCAGCCTTTTGGCATACTTACTGGCTTTGATCCCAAGGGTTCTGCAACTGCTCTTTGCAGAATTGCTTAATTTAAGTCAGTTGTTTGGACATGGAAATAATATGTGTCTTGTCTTTTAGGTATGTAGTTAAAGGTTCCCTGAGGAATTTCTGACCTCTAGCTGAGCTACGGAGCATTTTTTTAATGCGTGGTTCCCTGTTTGGTTTGTGTCTAGCATGCTCACAAGGATGTACAGTACATGTATGCCTACAGTACATACAGTATAAGCAGATCACACAATACATAGTCAGGCCAGTGGTTTAATAAGAAATTCAAGGCAGCAATGGGCTAGCAAAGGCAGGAAACACTTCAAGCTAGTAAAAATGAATGTAAACAATGCAGGATTTTATAGGGGGGAAGGAAGTACATTCAGCACATTTGTTAGACTTTAAGGATACACACAATGTGTTCTGGTGAGTAACACTCTGAGTAACACTAACTTTTGTGTCTTTAATGAATAGCTGTTAGACACACATACAACAATCACCATATTTACTGCTGTAAAAATACACACATACATTTATCTATTCTTTAATTAAAAACTGCCATTAAAAGCAACCATTGTTTCTAATAACAGGTCTTTTTACAAGTCAGTCTAATTTTGGAATTAGAAGACAAAGTCATCCTGTGTCCTCGAGGCATCCTGTGTCCCTCATACCTCACGTCACAAATTTTATACTGGACAGTCAGCCATTGCAATTGCTGTAATTACCATGGCGACAGTGTGAAGAGAACTTGCTAGATCTTTTCTGTGAAATAGTACATCCAACCCATGTGGCTCTATAATGCTGTGCTTATGACGCAGTTTGTACAGGTCTCCTCTGAGCAGTGGGGTCACGCTCAGTGTGTCTCCTGCTGCTTATTATACCAAAGTATGCTCATCGTTTTGTTGGAGACAGGAGAGACAAAACACAAACAACAAGCTAACACGTTAATTCAGAACAGGCACAGACAAAGTATAACAGCAGCTTAATACGGGACATCAGTCCTGAAACTGAGACCTACTTGTCGTTGATGACTGTGACTGTGAAAAAACAAACAAACAAAAAAACACGGAAAGTTTAATATGTTGTGGACATTTATCAACATCACGGTCATGATGATCTGAGGTCCTTGTCTGGCATATTGAAACAGGAAAACCGAGACGAAAGCAGAGATTGAATTAAAGAGCTGAGCTTGCCTGCAAGTAATGGAGTTGAGTCCAGACTCGTGAGAAAGCACTTCTGATGAAGGCATTTAATGCTGAGTAAGGATTTTTTTGGTACCTAAGCTACCTGCCTGGGGCTATGTGTGCGGGGAGTGTGTGCGTCTGTAATTAGGATTGTAAAAGCAGGAGCAGAACTTTGAGGTTGTAAATCATGCCTGAGAGGGAAAGGTGCCCAAGTGAATCTTCAGAGCACATGCTTTGACACTGTCTAAAAGATTTCTGTGCTTGTTCATATGTTTGTGCACATGCATGTGGGTGCACACTTCGCCAGGTGTAAGTGTGAGCAAGTGTGGACAAAACATTAGCACAAAGGTTTTCTGATTTTCTTAATTGAAAGAATATTTTTCTGCCAATGAGGGGTGAAAATCCAATTTGTTCTCAAGAAATGTGGACAGAGAAAGTATAAAAGAAGAGTAAATATGCATTAGCACATTCTTATAAATACAAATGATGTGTATGAACACATTTCTGGGGCAACTCTCATTTCTTATTGTTTCCATCAAAACATTGCAAAGGCACGTACTTGCTTTCCAACACAAAACCCCCCTTCTACTTCTAAAGAAAATAATTGCTTAATTATTTTAAACCTGTTTTATATCTAGCAACCAGATCTTGTCACTTTGAACAGTATTAAACTTGAAAGCATGAACTTGAGAGGATGCCAGCAGGAACCTCTGATGCAAAGACTCTAACCATTAAATACAAATAATGCATGTTTGAAAGAAGTTATGTGCTGTGAAACCTCCATATGATATGGTTTCTGTATATTTTACAACTAGACACTGATCAATGTCCACTGACCATCCTCCAATCAGCAAAAGCATAGTTTCTTAAGATTTTTAATCAATTCAATCAATCAAAGTCCTGGTCCTTCTAGTGTCAATGTTACTTCCAATGCAGAAAGGGAAATGTTATAAAAGCATTTTCACACAGGCAGTCCTATGCCTGCTCTCTATCCCACATCTTAATTAAGCTTGTCAGCACTAGAGACAAAGTACTACACAAAGATAATATCGTTTCCAAAATATTATACAATGTGAAATTTGATGTCACAATGGCACTTTAATGAGTCATCAGTACAAAAATTGATGGCATTAGATGAAGAGTCAGGGGATCAACAAAGTCAATGAAAATCTGTTTAAAGTGCATGCAACAGGTGGTTATATTTCACTCTGGACTCTGGACTGGTGGACCGACTGACATTCCCACCCCTAGAGCCATGCTGCTACTTTGGCAAAAAATCAAGTTGCAGATAACATCCTTTTTTCCTTTATATGGTTTTACAGTCTAGCCAAAGGCAAATCTTTCTATTCTGATTAACCAAATAGGCTGCTCATCCCAAAAACCCATGTGGCTACAAACAACCTTAGATTTCAAAAGATCAGATCAAGCTTACATTCACTACAGTGTGGCAGTGATGAATGACATGAATAGATTCTACCCTCCAGCTGAACATGTAGTAGAGCTTAAAATTTAATTCCACGTTGTGTTAAGACCTTCACAAATAAGGGAAGAAGCCATAACATGTAGTAAAAGCATCTGCAGAATGTATTAAATATACTTAATATTTTTTCTCTCTAAAAACATGAAAAAATTGAAATTCATTTAACAACATGGGGAAACTGATGTAGTATTTCTTTACCTTCAAAGAGGTTGGATAGCGATGTCAGAGTATTGGATTGACACTTGTACAAAATGTGACAGAACCAGAAGGTTAACATTGTTGACAAGATAACTGAGGTGCAAATATAGACAGATGTTCCCTAAAAAACGTACATTGAAAAAGTCTCAGGATATTTCTCTATAGCCTTGTTCAAGGTTTTGTTTTCAATAGAAAGGTATAGGAACTCATGACAGCATTTTGTGGGAAGAAAAAAAAAACATGTCTGTAGCCAACAGCTGTCATCTAAATGCTGTGTTGTTGATTCTGTCTTTAGCACCATAGAAACTACCTGTCTTGAGCTGTTGGGAGTGTCAGCTCTGGATATTGCCTTTAAGCAATGCTTTCACAGTTCTCTCATAGCACGGAATGAGTAATGTCTTTCCAGAGTTGCTTAGCATGAATGCATTTGCCCTGTTATCATATGGAGCTGTGTGTCAAAAAACTTCAATGTGCTTCCATGTCCGAGAAAGTGGCCCTACAATACTTCAAAACATTGTCAGTGTAAATGGTTCCTCTCAAGAACCGACCACTTCAAACATTTTACAGCTGGCAAACGGACAAAAAGCAATTGAATAATAAGGAAGGTTTTGTCTAGCCAGAGATCCCTTTCAAACCTTTTACGGTTAGCTGGTTCTTTCAACTCTTGATGTTACTGTGCTTCCATGTGGCTGTCTGTGTGTCATCCTACCCAAATGAAGCTGCCTTTGTAGTCTAACAGGAAAACTGCTGCCAATTGGCGCTCCTACAGTGTTTTTCAAACAGGCAGTAAGTACACTCTAAGGTCAAGGTGATTTTCTTTTACAAAACGTATCTTTTTCACCACTGATATAAGATCTCATACATTTTTATTCTTCATAGAAATTTTTCATTTTCAAAACCTGTGACAAATGAATAAAGGCTAACTAACCTTGTTTCAATAAAAGTATCAATACCACACTGCAAGAAGACTTTGATTGATATTTTTTATAATAACAGTGTATCAAATGACCCGGTGTATTGTGAAAGCCACAAAGTTCACTGAGGAGTCATTAGAGACCAAAAACAGAGCTAAAAGAGAGTAAATATTGAACTTATGACCAGATGCTCAGAAACATAAACACAAACCCCCAAAAAAAAAACAAAGTTGCTCCATAACTTGTGGATAAGCAACTTTTCCCCATATCAACTTAAAACGTGTTCACAATATAGACTGTAACAAATAACGGACGTAGCCATCTTGGATTTTTTGAGCCAGAAATGACCATATTTGGACAAGAGGGTGGGGCTTACCCTAACACTAGCAGCAAGCTTGCTTAGCACTTACAGTCTATGGTTAACTGTGATAATGTTGATGCTAATTTTCGCTTATGAAAATCAGGGGGTCTTAGAGGGTCTTTTGAATTTTTATTCTACAATGTAAAGCACAAAAACCGCAAAATAGTATTTAAGGATTATACTTAAGTAATTGAACTTGCGCTAGCCTTCTACTGTTGTGTAATGAATTCTCGCACATTAATGTTGTAATCGTATTATGCAACATGTGACTTTTCATCATGAAGTGTTTTAACATTTGAATGAATGGGGGAGGGCTTCCTATTTATATCTCAGGAGGAGTTTTTTTGCAGTATTGCAGGCAACAACATGCAGTTCTCACCTAATGTGATCTCCTATGGCTTCACCTTTTCCTGTGGATGTGGGGGCGCACACATACTGTTGGCACACACATCTACAGAGAGTAATTAAAGACCTCAGATGGTGCGTGAAGTAGAGTGAGCATGTTTCAGCAGAGGATCCCCTGCAGGGCAACAAGGATAGTCTTAGACAATTGATGACACGAGGAAAGAGGAGGGAGGATAATGAGAGAAATAGAGATTATCTAGGAAAGTGCAACAAAAGATTATACAAGGCATTGCTTAAAATGGGAGTTTGTCAGTAGAATAACTGGTGGTCTCGTTGTTGAAAAGACTCAATCGACCCTCTACTTGCATTTCTCGATACTTTGTGGTCAACTCTTTTCTTTTAAACAGTAACTTGAATAAGGCTTGTTTGAAAGGTATTTGGGGCTGCACTAATCAATAGTTCTGTACTGTGAAAGGAGACACTCACAGTGACTAAAGCACACCTGACAGTGCAGTTTTCCTCCGGTCCTTTAGGTTTGGGGAGGGGGGGGGCGGGGGGGGGGGTACTGATATCCTCAGTACTGTATGCTGTCTGCCCAGAATCAAACAGCAGACAGAGTTAACAACTAGCTTGTGAACATAACAGATCAGAGCCCAATATTTTTTTCTAAGGAGTTAGTAGAGACACAAATAGACATTGTAAAAGTCACCATTTGCTAACATGTGTGTCAATGTTGTGTTTATAGCTTACACCAGACTGTCAAAAAAACAAAAAAACAGGGGTGACACAGAAGTCATACAGAGGGCTTTGCATTGCACTCCCTGTTGCTAGCTAATCCAAGCAGCATCTTAGAGTGGAGCCACCAGCGCCAAGCAAAACTACAGTACACTTCCATTTATTGCAATAAATGGTTTGATCTATGACAAGAGTGTTCCTGACTGAATTTTATCTATTATTCTTTATTATTCTCTTGGCTGATATTTTACCTGATGCAGTTACAGTTACAATTTCCTCTTTATAATCATGTACCATATAGAGTATTAAAAAAAGTAAAATAAACATACAGTAAGTCTACAGGAATTTGTAGAGGGGAGATTACTTTGGTTTTGTCAATGATATCCAGTTGAGACCATTCGGCCAGATAGCTATCGGACTAATATTCATCATTCAAAGGGTGAAGAGTGCAAAGCTATTTTCCCTCCTTAATTTAATGTTTTACCAACAGTGAACCAATCCAAATATTTAAATGGAAATTATTCATTTAATGCTTTTATGATTTTGTGGTCTTGGTTAGACAGAAACTTTTTTTTTTCTTTTTGCAGGTGTTTTCAAGGGGTAGCTGATTCTGCCCAACTGATTATATGTGATTATGTGATTATAGGCTTTTTAGAGCAACTCTCCCTGTAACAAATAATTGAGTAATTAAATGTCTAAACTGCTGCTGGCAGTGGACTAAAAATAATTCAGTGGAAAATAAGTATTGGGTTTCAGCTTATCAAGTATGTCAAAAAGACACAGCGGTGCTAAACAAAGAGCATGCATCGCTCAACAGACCTTCCTGCATAAATACAGTAAGTGTTAAGATATTAATGACTAATGCACTCATTGTTATAACAGTGAATCCATGTTATTAACAGATGCTCTGGACTTAAAAGACAGTGGATTACTTTCTTTGTTCCTGGAACTGCATTAATACCAAGAACGAGGAGAGAAATGTTTTGATTCATTTGGAGACTGAAGCTCAGACACTCAGCTGTTGATACAGACTGAAACCTTCGAGGACCTTGACTGCAAAAATACTTAAAGTGGAAACATGGAAGATTATGTGTCATTTCTAATATTACAAGGATTTGTGATTTAAAGACTAGAAATCACAGTTTTAAAAACATTAGTGTTGTCATTCATCATCTTTGCAATGTAGAAATTGGGAAAAAAGGACAGACAGCAATAAGTAGACAACAAAGGAAGAGTAGGTGTGCAGAGGTGATTCATACCACATTGATTAAAGTGCAAAATAATGGCAAAATTGTAAGTGGATATGAATTGTGCTCACACCATGCTAAGCTAAAGTAACTCATATAAGCTCCGGCCTGTTTATCCAGGCTTTTATGGTGTTTTATGGTGTTATGGTTGTGTTTTGTTCAAACAGGTGAGAATAATGGCATTTGAACTATAACCACACCAAAACGCCTGAAAAGTCTCTGGTCTCTTTCAAGTGAACAGCCGTACGGTTGTTTAGCTGAGGTTACTTAGGAGTGAGAATGTATTCCCAACCAACTGCAGGAAACGACCCCAAATGTGCATTTTAATGGGTACAGAGGAGACAGATGTTGACATCTGATAGCCAGCAGTTACTCATGCTCGGAAAGCCAAGCATAACACAGTGAACTGAGGGCAAACCACAGTCTCAACTGATGCTCATTTTCAGCCTTGCCTTCATGTGTTCTTACTGGTTTGAATACCAAAGACGGTAAATCACAGCAGAGAGCGCAGACAAGTCCATCACGCTTAGCTAAAGTTACAGAGACTGGAATTGGTTTTGTTTTTACTGCCCTCTCCCACCAAAAACGCAAAGTCTGTGGTTACTAAAACTCTTAAAAAACAAATGAAGATTCCTGCAGACAAAATTCACCTTCGCTGAGTCTATTTTCATCTGATAGCCAGCAGTTATTTTCATCTGACAATATCTCTGCTCTATCAAACTAATTCCTCATAAAGTCAAGTCGAGATACATACAACAAGAGGCTGTTGGAATAATTAGATTGCACCTGTTGCTATGGAGATCTACAACTTTCCCATCGCCATTCTGAGGAGTCTGTGGCTGGCATCCTCCATATTTACTACAGGTACATGTTCAAAAATGTTAACTTGTTTAAATGTTTATTAAATAGCATTCTTCAAGTACCATAATAGGCTACGTCAAAATAATACACTCCCAATAGCAGTGCTTTGAGGCTTTGTGGGTTACAGACATGTTATGGGTTCATCGGAGGGATACTGTTTGTTTGCACTCACAGATGTGGGCCTGCCATCGCCTGCCAAACACATTGCATATGTCAACATTCATTTTCAGGAATCAATAGTGACCCTTTGTCCCTAATAACGGTAATGTGGGAGAGCAGCTCTTGACATTTCTATGTCCCTGCAGGATTTTATGGGTTATTTATTTTGGGTAGTTATTGTGACCAAATACTTTTGATGTAGATGGGGGTTTTTCTGACATTAAAAGAGCCCCGCAGTGAAAATATTGTGATTCAGTGCACAACCTCTCTGTGAAATTTCAATCTAATGGATTTAACATCATACACAGGTATGATGACAGGTTTAAACTAGCTGGCTAGATGATGCTGGCACGCTTGCAAAAATATCACTCAATGTGTCGCAGTCCCTGATGGATATTTTGAGAAGTTTGTATTAAATTGCAGTATTCAAGGATTTGGCAGTAAACCATTACTCACATTTTAAAAAACAAGTTATTGAAGAAAAAAAAACACATGCAGCACTCAATATCACTAAAAACTCATGATGCATGAATTAACAGTACGAGGGAAGCCGTAATTCAAGTACATCTATTGAAAAAACGGCTGAATTCCTGAAAAGGTTCAATTTACTTTTCAGTCAAACCAATGAAAGCTGCAGGATGCTGCATGATTAGCTTACTGAGTTTATTATTAGTTCATCCTTTCATCAAAGTTACAGACTTACAAGCTTATTGAAAACAGCATCATTGCCTCTCAGACAGTCAAAACATGTTGTAAGTCTTGCTTGAACCTGTAAACAATTAACTGCATATGCTTGTTTGGAAATCAGATTTTTATCTCAGTGCTACATCTTAAATGTTTTGTTCGTTGTTAAAAGATCCTTTGAAAAACTACAATAGGGTAGTTGCAGCTTGACCCAGACTGTGAGAAGATGTTCTTGGGACCATATGAGTGTATATTTTGTGGTGGTTATTTGATTTTGTGGGAATAAAAAAAACATTTATAACACAAATAAAGTTGGAAAGAATTAAATTGTAAAACAAAAAACAAAAAAAAAGTGAAAGCACTACATCCTCTCTGTTAATAATGTAACTCAGATAAACAGTAAAATAGCTAACAAAACACTCAACAACTAAGAAGATTAAAGCTTAAATCTCCTACCTCCTAATTTTAAGTCCTAAACCTGCACTCATTGATTTTTGACCACTTGGAGACAGAAAAACAAGCTAAAAAACACAAAACAACATAGCTAATATGGTAATAATCAATTGTCTATGATATTCAGCAGACAAAGAGTAACATTGTCACACATATCAGTCAAATATTCACTCTCCTTTTACCTTTATTTTGGTCTCCACTAATTCTTGAAGATAATAACTAGCTACTTAGCTGCTAAATGCTCCACTATGTTCACCAGCTAGCTGCTAACTCATAGTGTTGCATGTAGCAGTGAGTTCATCAGAGCTTTTTAACCAAAAACACTGCTGCTGCAGGAACAAGGTTAATAAGAGTGATGAGACTGAAATTAACAGTAAAATATATTCTTCAAGTGTGATAATGTAAAAACAAAAAAATGATGCTAATATGCTGTAGAGCTGAGGGAAACAGCAAAATTGGGTGATAATTCTCTTTTACATAGTCATTAAATCCAATGTTTAAATAATATATTTTAGTGCAGCTTTTACAATGTTTTCTTTAAAGTGCTTACCATTTGTAGCCTGGTTGGCCTGACTTGCCGTGACATCAACGTCCACTTTTTGTCCACATCGTCCTAAACCCTGGATGAGCTGTTGCAAAGGTAATTCAACCTGCATGTTCGGATAGCACCTTAGGCCGCTGGAGCACCTCGGTGTGTAGACGCCACAAAGTTCCCCTTCCATCCTGGC
This sequence comes from Scomber japonicus, assembly GCF_027409825.1. Taxonomy (NCBI): domain Eukaryota; kingdom Metazoa; phylum Chordata; class Actinopteri; order Scombriformes; family Scombridae; genus Scomber; species Scomber japonicus. Next base: position 6,989,082 of record NC_070588.1, read on the forward strand.
ACACACCGGACAGCAACCGCAGCCAGGCTCCCTCACTATTTCTGTACATAGTACTTTGGGACAAGCAGCCAAAAGCTCAGCAGTGCAACTTGAGCATCGGAAAACCAAATCCCCAAGTAAGAATCCAGGTAGTACAAGATATGCAAACAGCAACCCGTAATTGAAATATATGGCCATTCTAACGTTTCCTACAGTTTTTTTTTAGAGGCTAATGAAATTCCAAATGACCTGTGAAGGAAAAAAGCATGAACCTCAGGATCCTCTGACAGCCGACTGTGTGTGGGTAAACATCCTGATACCACTGACAGGGTCCTATCTGCTCTCATATTACTGTCTGAGTGCATGTTAGAAACAAGAGATGTCATCACTCTCCCCTTCAAAATTTACATCCTGTATTGACCATAGTTTGATATATTTGTGCAAATAAAAATATGTGCAAAGTTAAAAAGTACATTGGCAGCAGAATCCCCAAAATCACTAAAGACAAAGTATTACCATTAATGCATAATTACATTACATTCAATGTCCTGTGATTAACCCTCCTATTGTCCTCAGGTCAAGGAAGGACAGGAGGGAGGGATGAGGAAGGGAGGAAAGAAGGTAAGGAGTAAGAAGGGAGGGAGGAAGGAAGGAAGGAATGAAGGAAGGGAAGGAGTAAGGAGGGAGGGAGGGACGGAGCAAGGAAGGAAGGAAGGACATGATTAAGGAAGGAAGGAAAGGAGTAAGGAGGGAGGAAAAGAGGAAGGAAGTATGGAGAGAAGGAAGGGAGGAAGGAAAGGAGGAAAGAAGTATGGAAGGAGGAGGGAGCAAAGAAAGAGGGAAGGAGGGGAAGAAGGAAGGAAAAATTAAAGAAAGAAGGAAGGAAGGAAGGAAAGGAGGAAGGAAGGAAAGAAGGAACAGTCAAAAAGAGATGGGGTCAATTTGACCCAGTAGGACGACAGGAGGGTTAACAGAGAGAAAGAAGGGGAACTGTACTTGTGTTATTCCTTCAGTGTGGTGCAAAGCTGAAATGACATACACACATAAAGAGCTGACTCAGCACCTTGCACACTCACTTATAACATAATGTTTTAAGTCAAAGCAAACTGTAGAAAACCAGATCTTTCCTGGGGAATATTAAAGTTAGTGTTGAGTGTCAGTGATGTGGCTCCTTTAGCTGGTACTCAGTTAAAGGTGAAGGCAGGGGGGGCAACATCACGCTCTATTTCTGAGTAGCTCTATTATATTACCTATAGTGGTGATAGTTGGCGTAATGTGCCGTGTTACCAAATGCACCTGGAGAACTCAAGCCTGTTTGTCCTTCAGCACCAAACAAGTGACTGTTGACTTATCCTCAATGGAGATAGGACAGTTATGACCTCATTGCAGTGTCAGTTTTCCCTGCTTTACTGTTTCAGGTCACCTTTGGCTTACTTTGACTTTTTTTTAATTCATTTTTCATTTTCAAAGAATATAGCTAAATAGAGTATTTACCTTGGATTATAGGAGGAATTTCATTGTTTCTTTGAACCATATAACCCTTCCAAGCCAGCAAAACGTCTGGTTGGATTTTTAAAGCCTCACAGCATGTTATCCTTCAGTGTTTTTAAATTTACACAAAAAATAAGGGATAAAAATGTGGCTGCAGGGTTGATTTACATAGTGCTTCACACTCGAGAAATCCTCAAACCTCTGAATTGCCAACCATATCTCTGGTTTGTTCCACAGTTCAAAGACATCTAGTACTGCACTCAATTATGTTTGGATGAACTATGGAGAGCTGTGTGGGCAGAATTAATAACAGGGGACGCCATGTTCCTACATAGCTAGCTAGCCACCTAGCTACATCCATGAAAAGTTGTGTCTAAAAAATGGCAACCAGCTAAGAGTAAAAATGATACAGAAACCAGGTTAATCTGAAAATTCTCATCATATAGGAAGTGTTCATTAGAGTTCATTTGTGTGTGCGGCCTCTGTAGTGCATAAGGCTGTACAAAAAGTTCAAGTGTAGTTAAATAATTAAAGTACAATACAACTTGTTTAGACTAGCAGTTATTTAGTTGTAACTGGAGATCTATCTGAACCAAAGATTCCTGGCACAACAAATCAACCTAAGCTTATACAACACTCTGGATGAGACTGTGTATACTTGGAAATAATTAGAAAATAACACGCAGCTACTGATAATGGTGCTCAGTCAGGGCCCTGGAGGTACTATTAACCTTGTGTTTTTAAAAGGTGTCATTCTTAATAGATTGAATGTGTCAAACTGGTCAAAACAGCCTCCGTTTGAGAGTTATTGTGCATTGTGTTGGAGCCAGATGGCAGTGATCCACAAGGTGATGCAATTTGAAAGAAATAATTGATTTGTCAAAACCTGAAGGAGGCTGTCAGGATACCAAGAAAGTGTAATATCAAGAAGGAACTCTGCTTTGTCTGTTCTCCGCTATGCCCTCCTGGCATCTTCTGATGTGCCAGATTTCCACAAAGGTTACCCATAGGTGCCCATACTCCAGAGCAGTGGTGTGCACAACCCTAACCCTCGTGGCCCCACAACATGCGCTAAAGTGCCCTCTTGGGAGCCAGAACGCGTGCTAAGGTGCCCTCCTGGTTGGCAAAACACACAAAACTGCCCTCTTGGGTGGCAAAAACATGCACTAAAGTGCCCTCTTCAGTGGCGAGAACACGCTGTATGTGCCCTTTTTTTCTTTTCGCCCCTGCCCTTCAAACTGTCTGTGCACGCCACTGCTCCAGAGCACCCACAGAAAACAGGTTACTGCAGAGAGCTGACCATAACTAGGTTATTTATTATTTAACTGCAAGTTAGGTAAATGTCTAGGCAAATGGTTATAAGGCTGAGAGAGCAGCAATTTTAGTCTTCAAATTATTCATTTTATAATGGAAATCATAATGTAATCAGTCATTTTGTTTTTGTATCCGTTCATACTGTGTGTCTCCGGGAATTTGCGAGGAAACACCGGATGATTACAAGTTATATTAATATTTAATATTTCACTTCGCCTCATTAATTTGAACATAAAAGCTAGGATTATAGGATTTTACTGTCATGCCTAATGAGGAACACAAGAGCATGAATGATGATTACGTAGTGGCACATGATGTAATGATGGACTAACACGGAGTCATATGATAAAGCGCATGTTGCACCTCCTGGAAACTTCTCGCCCATTACGTGTGAAAGATATTTCCTCATCTTTGACTGATCTTAGGATGCATGCTAGGGTTTCCAGCCCTGCAGTGCAACTCCAGCGTGATGTCAGCGTGCCTCGCTGTACAACACGCTGCGACTTTGCTGGTCTGGAAGCATGAAGTAATGTCTGTCAGGGCCATCTATCCTCACTTGGCCTAATTCTGCCACTTGCATAAGGTTTCTGTTTTGAAAAAAAATGTTGCTACAAGACCAACGGGGAAAAAAGAAATGCTTGTGATGGTTTCAACTATTTTTGGAGTCAACTTATTTTTCACGAGATGAGTTCCTGACAAAATAAATTGGAGTTTGTCATTTCCTAGAATTAAAAAATGCTAGCTCAAAAACACTTTTATGTTAGTGAATCATCTCTGGAATAAAAATAAAGCACATTGTGAGCTTCATATAACAGTATGAATTTAGAGCTTTGGTTATTAAGTTTTGGTTTTGGTTAAAGTCACCAGCTGTAGAAATTTGAAAATTTCTTACTTTGTAGTATCAAAAAGACTTTGTGGCAGACAATAATGCACGCCACTACTTTGCACTGTGATTTCATTTCTGGCTTTCTGGCCCAAACTCCAATATGGATGAAAAATTCCAACTGACTGGCATTTAAAGGCACTTAAATTTTCCCTCCCACCCACTCATGTACGCAGCTGCACAGTGATTGAAGACACTCGTTCATGTGAACAACTGGAGCCCAAAAAAGGGCTGCTAAGGCATTCTCCTCATTACATGTACGTATATTAGATCTTAGTTTGTTTAGCTATTAAACAATAATTAAAATGTTATCACTCACAGACCACCAGCTGAAATTGGTGAGAGTGGTTTGACCAAAAAATCAGTCAGTAATGTTGAACATCCTTCTGGTTTGCAGACGGTATGAATTACATAATGCGTTTTTAAGTGCCTTGCTCTCCCTCTTCTCTCTAAACTGGACTATCCAAGACAGGCACAGATCTGATGGCATGACTATAAAATCATTCAGTGATCAGCTTCAGTAATATACATTTCATCCATCACCATTCTTTCATTAAGACTGCAAACTTCCTCCCCTAATTTGACTGACTACAAATCATCCATGCACTTGACTGGTGCTAAATTAATGATTATTATGGAGTGAATGCAGGTAAGTTGTAGCTCGGTTACAGATCTGAATTGTTGCTCACTTGTTTGCTTTGTTCAGAGACTCAAATAGATGATATATAGTTTGTTTTACTTCATTCACTCATCTATTTGGTTTGATTTCATTATCAATTTAAGCTACATTTTCAAATTATTTCAAAACATGCATTTAGCTTGTCTTTCCAAAACACACTCCTGTTTGTTGGACATCACTAATGTGCAAATTACACTCTCATTACACTGACCACTGGCACAGACCAAGGATGCACCTGTAACCCCTTATAATACTTTGTACAATTTATAAAGTATTAATTGTAAATGAAAAGAGTCTTTAATACATCATTTTACAGCATATTTCTCTATTTTCTTGTCTACCCCTCTGTCTGGGTGATCATATCCCGCCCATACTGTATATAAGCATATGAAATGTCACATCTCCTCATGTACAACATGTAACAACTGTGTGGAAACAGAGTGAAGTGTATATTCTAGACAATGATTTATGTGTTTTTTTTCTCTCACTCCTTTCTAAGACAAATATCACGTTTACAGTAAATGTACACCTCATTCCTCTCCTGTTCCTACCTGAGGAAATATTTTCCATTACTGTATATGAGAGACACTGTCCAAACAGCATGTGCATTCCCTTTCACAGGCTCAGAGCATTTACCAAACCTATCTGCTGTGCACTCTGTTTGCTCTTTGGCTTGTACTATTATGCCTTCAATTTAGGGAAATGGAAATGTTTTCTTATGACCACTCCTCAACATTTCTCTGCTCATGAATGCATTATGATTATATTGTGGGTATGCGTTGCTCAGCAACTTCAAATGAATGGGCAATAGCTGAACAATGTTGGAGCGTTTAATTTTACACTTAAGCGGAACAAGCTGATAGTACAGTGCTGAGAGATATTTTAACTGGACTCCTGAAAGATTCATCTTTCAAAGAGTCATTTAGTCAAGACAAATGGAATACCACAGAAAGGTGGTCAAATTTTCCACACTCAGTCATTTTCCTCAGTCATCAGTATAGTCATGGGAGAGGAATGAAAAAGAGGCCTATATAATTGGAGGGATTCTGATATCCAGCACTTAACAACAGACTTGCAAGGTTACAAGATTTTTTTTTTTAAATGTCTTGGAATACTTGTCAATAAAGTAGCATTAGGATTAGCACAAAAGACTTTCACATGTTTTTAGTGTAATTGTTTTGTTTGTTTGAAAAGCAGTTGAAAGCCTTTGCGTTTGTATGTGTGTTTCGACAACCTTAAAGGACAGTGAACGAAAAAAAAAACCCTAAATGAATGGGATGTTTGTTCTTCAGAATAGAATTGATGACACAGATGTTTTAAGAAAAACAGACTGCAGTGTTATTTGGGAGTTTGAGGAAGCAGGCTCAATGGCAGATGTATGGAAGCAGATTATCATGTAATTACTCCAGAGAGATAGCGAAAAGCAGAGGGGAGAGAAAACCAAACAGTGCTGCAGCAAGACCAACAACTCTGTCTGTCCTCATTCCTCTGAAACAGGGGCTGTACAAGCAGAGCATGGGGACTGAATTTGTATTCAATGGTTATTTTACCAATTATGTGGTTTAGCTTCACAGTCATGTATGTGAATACCTGGATATCCTCTGTGGTCCTATAATAATAGCAGATGATTTTACTTGTCTAACTTACTTTTGTTTACACAAAGCCTCAAAAAATGAATTGATTCTTTAATGAAAATATTTAGATTTAAAGATGTACTAATCAATATTTTAACTTAAATATATAATCAATGTGTAATATGTGACATACCCACAGAGAAATGCCACTTTGTCAGCTCTACAAAAAGTTTTCGCCTTTTTTTGGCTCATTTTTTTAGTGTTACAGCTCAAATCTTAACTGTTGGGTTCAGTCTCACCGTTCAGTCTCATTAACCTGGTTTCCAGCTGCAGTAGGCATCTGTTTTAGGAAGAAAAAGGCTATTGCAAAAAGCTCACATTATCATACTTTCACCAAACAAAAATCTGTTAGCAACTAGCTAGTGAACATATACCCCTTTTCCACCTAGCTGGAGCCAGTGCTGGTTCGGAGCTAGTGCTAGAGCTAGTGCTCAGTTGGTGCTAATCCGAGCACCTCTCACTGTACGAACCTGTTGCTTTTCCACCGGCAAGCAGCCACGCGATTACGTCACTGTATAATGTAGCCAGCGCGCGCCTTTGAAGCACTTCCATGATTCACCAGTGAGAGGCAGCAACATGGCGCAAGGCATCTAGCCTGCCGGAAACGAAAAAGAAGAAAAAGAAGAAGAGATGACAGCTCTGGCAAAAAAATGATAAAAATAGTACTTTTAATCAACAAATCTTTAACCCTCTGTAAATGCCACGCTAGTCAGCTAATGAACATTAACCCCGCTAGTCTGCTAATGAACGTTAGCCCCGCTAGCCGGCTAATAAACGTTAGCCCTGCTAGCCGGCTAATAAACGTTAGCCCCGCCCCCAGTCCACTGACGTAATCAGTTCTTTCTTTAGACCAGCAAAGAGTTGGTGCTTGCTCTGGCTCCCGTTCTGAGGCTCCGGGCTGGAGCTTTGGCGGTGGAAAAGCAAAGAACTGGTGCTTAGTCAGGCTCTGGCTCCAAACCAGCTCCAGCTCGGTGGAAAAGGGATCTAGCTGCTAAAGATCAAGATTTTTCCCAACAGGACTTGGTGGAGACCAAAAAAGGTAAAAGAGAGGTAATATTTGACTTATATTTGTCATAAGGACAGAAATACAGGACTATTTACTACAAATTAGTGCTAATTTCACTTTGTGTTTTAAGTTTGCTGTTTGCCATGTAAATGTTACTGTGTTCTGCAGAGCTGCCAGGACCCTAACCCTAACCATAATCCTTTTCTGAATAAAAGTGCACTATTATGATAAAGAGTGAATGAGTGGGATATGGGGGATACTCACCCTGATGATATGGCAACACTTTTATTGCATATGTGTCATTTCATTAAGACATGGACATTAGTTATAAGTTAAATTAGCCACAGCTTGTCTGACTCATTTTTGAATGTCATGCATCATTTATTTATGAAAATCCTGCCAGCTGTAGCCTGACAGGATTGGTGAGCTCTGATGTCACAGTGAAAGATCTAACCATATGTTCAGGAGTTGCCTCTATCACGAAACTCTCGAGTTGTGTCACCCAAATCTACAAACTGAAAGAAAGACAGAATCTCAGGTGAGTTTGAAAGAGTTACAGAGCAGCAGGTTTCTATACATGTATTTTACTGTAAAGTCTATTGTGACAGTCAGGACTTTTCAAGACTTGTTTTTATTTAATCATCACTTTCATACTTACTCTATTTGTAGCTCTTCTCTTCTGCGACTTCCTCATTTTTTTACATCTTTGTTTCACTTCACTATTTTATACAGAAGACCCAAAATGTGGATTGTACTATCATCATATTTTGTGAATTTATCCCCACAACAATTAAAAAGAGCCTTGAAATCTGTTTTATTATCCAAACAATATGGTCCTTTTGGACTACCTATCTAGTCTGAGTCCAGTGAATGTCTTTTCATATTCATATGGTGGCTAAGTAAATGGTAAATGGACTGTACTTATTATAGCGCTTTTCTAGTCATTATGACCACTCAAAGCCCTTTAACATCACATGTCTCATTCATCCATTCACACACAATCATACACTGATGACAGGAGTTACCACGGAGGGTGCCAACCTGCTCATCAGGAGGAGACTAACCGTTCACACACATTCATGCACCATTGGGAGCAATTTGGGGTTTAGTATCTTGCCCAAGGACACATCTATATGTGGACTGGTGGAGCCGGGAATCGAACCGCCAATCTTCCAATTGGTGGTGTGACTGCTATGTTTGGGTTATTTTACTGTTTGTGTTTGTCATGTTTGGCAGTGATAATGTGCTGTATACCTGCATGAATTCTTGTAATGTAATTGTGTGATAGTGATCCTTGATTTTTTGGACAATGCCATTCTGCAAGCCCCTTGAGGGTTTCTCAGCAATTCTCCTTCACATTGTTCTGTACTCATCATTACTGTGTATTTTATTTATTATTTTTTATATGTGTAAATGAATAAATAAACAAGCAGTCTTTGACACATCTCTTGTATATTCATTTTGGTCTCTGGTTTATAGTTGAGTAGTCCCTCAGTAAAATAAAATGTAAAAATCTTGATACAAGGCACGACAGGAAATGAATATTCAGAAGAGTGAAAAAAGTGAGCAAATGCACATACACAATTATTTTGGCCGTCCAACAAAAAAAAAGTCTCTATCAAAGTTGAAACCAGTAAAAATGAGGAAATAACACAAAAAAGTGTTATGTGTGTTGCTTGGCGATACCCATGAGATACATCCCACAGTCCGGGGGAGTTTGACTGCAGAAAGACAGATAAACACTCGAGAAGAAAGTGCTAAACGCGGACTGAAACATTTAAGTTTGGGTTTGTTTCCTCCAGGAGCTCTGCTTTTTCCTCACAGTCCACGGACAAAAAGCTCAGGTGAGTTTAGGTCAAACTATGAATTGCTTCTATGTGTGAATGTTTGTTTTTCTTTTTGGGTGTGATAACAGCCTGACCAACTCTTAATAGTATTTTCCTGCTTTTTTCACAGTGAATGCTGGGATATCAGAAATCAGTCCACCCACTAATCCCTCAGGAATAAGATTCACCACAAAGTATAAAAAAAATGATTTAAATATATGTGTGAGATATAATCAAGCTGGCTCTTGCTGACATTGAGGCCTCTGGGTTCAAGTGTCTCTGAGGGGTTGTGTGTGTGAAACATATTTGGGTAGCATGGGAAAAGCCAGGCTCAGTCTGGGAAAGGAAGCAGGCTGTCCATTGCTGTTGCGCAATCCAATTAGCTCAGAGTTACATCGATAAGAAACTGGACCAGATCACCACAGAGGCTATTTGTGACCAGTGGTGCATCTGTTAGTTGACTGGTAAACAATTTGAAGCATCAGCACAGGTTTTACTCCAGGGCTTTTACAAGGGATCTACAGTGAGGACTAAATATTTTTTTGAAGCAACAACAAACAAATTAAGGTACAGTATGTGCTTAATGATGTTTTTTTGAATATATTCGCAACTGCATAGCATAACTGTTATATTTATCAAATCAATAACTGCCTCTTTTGTTTCATTAAGCTATTTAAATATATCTATTTCATTCATTTAAATCAGATGTTCAATATTTGACCTTCCATGTGAACAAACTTGTTAACGTCACTGCATTTGTGGAATATTTCTTTCATACAGTAAGAGATTATATGTGTGCAATTTTTTTTTTTTTTTTAAAGCCTCTTCTTGTTACAGTACATTCCCTGGTAACATCTGTTTTCAGCGTATGCCTCCCATGAGATAAATTCAATAATTTGTGGGAATGTGCAGGAAGCAGATGGCCATCATGTCTGTGTCATACAGAGCTTATAGTTTCTTCTTTTTCAAACTGTGTGATAATTGTACCTGAGTTCAAATTGTTTAAAAAGTGATACTTTGGGGAATAACAGAGCTTTTATAAACTTGTATATCACGAAATTCTTGTTAAAGAGATCATGCCTTGCTGTTGTGATTTGGTTTAATGTGTTTAATTAAAGTACTGTGTTGCATTATCAGTCAAGTGTGTGGGAGGAAGTGAAGAAAATTGGTTTAACCAGCTGGGCAAAGTGTAACTGTGTCAGATATCACAAACTGAAACACAACAAATATTGTGAAATAGGTTTACTTCCTCAGAAGAAGCAGATCATTTACTTTGGAGATTTCTATGTTAAAACACTCACATTTAATTCATCTTCATTAGGGAAGTGAATGCTGAAAGATATTTGCATGTGTTAATCATTTAAAGATGTTAATTATTGAAGATGCAGTCATGCTTCACATTAATGGTAAGTTATACAGTATTTATAACAGTATAAAACAAAGACCATTCATTAATTAAGACCATGATTGTTTATGTCAATAGATGGTGTCCACTTCATACTTGTTGGCATTTATCTTCTTCTGGACAGGTAAGCCAGAACCTTCACATTCAGCTCTCTAGCAGATGTTCAGTGGTAACACACCGATTTAACGGTTCCCAAAGCTCACAGCAACATAGTTCATTTATGGGATAGGAGTGTAGTTACCATACTAACTTGGAGAGGTAGTTAATGGTAGGTAAACCCGTTATGCACGTTAAACAAATAATCTAACTGAAGTAAATGTAATAGTCACACAGATTCTGAAGATTTCAGGTCAGGATTTCTGGCAATTTCCAAATCACAGTAAAAGAGAAACAATAATAGGCAATCCTGTACTTTCTTCCATTGAGATTGCTAATGTGGAGACATCATTTTCTTACATTTTCAGATGTTTCCACTTAGTGTGAATGTGCTCTCATTCAGTCAGTAAGGGATCTTCACTCTCTTAGACCACACCGCCCGCCTCTGCAGTTTGGCTTTAAAGAACTTTCTCCATTCTCTTCTAAATTACAAAGCTGCGTAGCACATTATACTTACTCTTTGTTATAAAATCCACAGAAACACTGAGCAATGATATAGTGTCTAACGGAGGTGAATTTGAGCTTTGTGATATTTTTCAAGGATTCATTTGTTCATTGGTAAAGTATTTACTACCTAAAATTAAAATTTGGATTCTCACTTACACTAAGTATTTATTTTCCAGGGTTATCGGCACAATTTATTGTTCCACCATGTGACATCGACACGTTTGATAGCAAAGTTGACGTTTGCCTGTCAGTCTTCAACAACAGCATGGAGACAAGTAACTATCACGACATATGCCCCTGGCCGACAGTTAAACGGTGAGTTTTAGTTTATTTTTGTCATATTTAAGAGAATATAGGGTTCTGTTACTATTAAGATATGAATTATTTGAGTGGACAAGTTCTCAACATGAAGATACATCACCTGAATATTGAATTGTGTATGTGATTAGCAGACACTTATCAATTTAAATGCATTATTCTCAATGGCACTCATGAGTCTTGTGTTATTAGTTGCTATCTGAGCCTTGGCATGCATGTGTTGCCAGAAGCTGCCCCATGAGCACAAGACTGCAGAGCCCAGTGAGTGAAAAAAACAAGAAGGCACTTTTAATAGCCTTTTCAGAAAAGATATATGACCTTTAGTCATGGGAAAGTCAGATCCTTCCCCGTTTCCTGGCTACATTTGCTCAAGGTTTCATCTAATTAGTCATCTTTTAATGAAAAAAGCTCCAGACTGTTGCTCGTGGGTTCATATTCCAGACAGCAGTTGTTTGTGGAGACTTTAGCTCATGGTACCTACTGTAGACTCCCTCTTTAATTATGGCTGTAATAATCCATATTTTACTGTTAACATGGTTTGGGGCTGAGCTCCCACAGAGCTCAAATGGTGTGTTAGGGTGGAGTATCCATCATCACAAGGAGCCCATCTTGTTGATCAGGCTTCCAGCTGTCAGGCTCAATTGACTCTCTGTGGATGTTTTCCACACTAAAAATCTTGTAGTGACAACTGCTGGTGAGATTTATGCTGGTTTAGTGAGGCTATGGTCGCTTCCCCGAATCAAAACAGTGAAATTTAAGCTGCCTCCCAAACATCAGCGGTGATTTCTCTATTTATAAAACACTCAGAGTCGCCAAAGTCAGATGTTTTTCGCAGATGTCACTTTGCATTATCTTAGAAGTGCAGACTTTAAATGTGTCAGTTGCTTCTTCCTGAGTTGCCAACTGTACAGTTACCATGTGCGTCTTTAAAGGACCATGACGGCCTTTTTGGTTGTTGTTTGTTTGTTTTTTTGCCAATTCACTTCAAAATAACACATATAATACAGTACATTTTATATGGCTTTATTCTTTTTCCTTCTAGAAATTGTTTTCCATTCATTGTCTGTATGAATGAAATTAGCTACAAGTGCAGATTAATGTCAAATTTTTTGCTCTGCTTGAGTAAGGAATGTGTCTCATACTTTATTTATGTCAAACATAATTGCTAGACTTATTTAACTTTGTCCTCTGCCTTGCTTTCCTCCCCCGTAGCATCTACAATCATCTGAAGCATTGTATGGATGACTCGGCAAAAGCAACTTGGTGCGGGGGTCGCAAATTTCTGCTAGATGAAATCTTCCTGGAGGTCCATAAGGAATACTTTTCGCTCTGTGGACAGGTCCAAGACCCCCCAATCACCACTCTAATTATGCTTACAGCACCTGGTATCATTGCCACATTCTTCTTGCCCCTACTGTGCCTTAAACTGGTCACCTGGAACAAAGAGATGCCCTGCACTGTGGGGCTCTGATGTGCTGAGATGACAAAGGAAAATTGCAGTATTTTTTAATGATATTTTTCTGTTTTATGCACAAGTAGGCCACCTGTGTTTTGGTGCTCAGAGCGTAAAACACACAATCACTGCGGTTACGTAGATAAAAGAAGAAAAACTGAAGAAAAAAATAAGTACCATTTAATTTGATTACCCAGTGGAGGGCTGGGGGGACAACTATTAAAATGTTCACTTTGATTGGGCAACTATACTTATTTGAACCAGAGTGCAAAGACAATAAGGAAAGAGGAAATTAGCACCCAGTTGGGCCAAACCTAGCCCACCATATAAAGAGCAACAGTGATTATAATGCCTAAAGTCTATGTCTTGCTCTGATATATATGTTGTTATGCTGTAGTCTGTTTCCAGAATCATCATTAAGGTTGACATGATCCATATTTAGAACAATTATGAGGATAAGACCAAGGTTGCTGTTGTTTTATACATCAGCATGCATTAAACATATCATGTACCTACAAACACATATTTGCTTGATTGGGTCAAATAAAGTAAGGGGAACAATTCTCAATGGCATTTTCACTGTGGGTTATATTATATTATATTATATAAGATCATATTTGTCACTGTTTCTGAACTTCACAAAAAGCTTAAGTCTTGTTAATATTATCTTTTGACTATTAAAATTGAAATATGCTTGTATACTTTGCCGTACAGAAACAGCAGCTGTAGTCATTTTGAATTTATTGAAGAGATTGATTGTCTATATACTTTGCTGTGAATGTCTGAACTTTATGGAACTCTTTGTTTTATGATATGGTAGATCTCATCCATCTGGCACCTATAGAAAATAGAGGAAAACAAAACCTTCACAATGATAAACCTAACTGTCTCACACTGACTTTTCATACTTTAATTATATGTATTGTATTTTCAATGTTTGTAATCTGACAAAAATGGCGATTCTGTTTGTATTTGAAACACATAATAAATATTTATTTCAGACAAAAAATAATGCTTTACAGTTGTTTGAAAACCTCTTTACAGCAATAGCAAGACAAACCTGCTATTCAAGTATCCACACAACCTATGTGTCAGTCTGAAAAGTACTGCATTTCATCATTTATCATCAGTTTAGTATACATAAAAGGATAGTTGTGCAGACCCTGTGAAGACCAGCTGTGTGTCATTAAAACAATGTAAAGTTTCCTCAGACAACATTTTCAATTTCAACACTGAATCCAGTGACTCCATATAAAGTGAAACTGATGCTAGTACTCAGTACACTGAGAATCAACACGGCAATCTGCAGTACTGAGATGTACTGATTGTGGCTTTCTCCACCTGTCCACCAAGGCAGAGAGTCAAAGTAAATGAGAGGGTGGTGAAGAGAGTCAAGCATCTAGCAATCTAAAGAAACCTCTCTAGATGCAGCTTTAACAGTGCTTTGCAATAAATACTGAAGCTTTATGGAAGCAGTGGCTTTAAATGAGTACTATGTATGTAGAAATAAGGTGTTTCTGTGATGATCATCACTGTCACACCACTGAAATAAAACAATTTTGTTAAGAGATCGTGCCCCTGATAACAAACACAATCCAGGCGGCATTATAATTCTGTCAAGAAAAAAAAAGAGATAGTATTTTATTTACATCGTAGGAGATCATTGACAAGGTGTGACGATGAAGACCAAAATAAGGAAACTAGTCCTACTGAGGAGCTAATCCTTTGGTATGCAGTGCAATTAAAGAAAAATGAATGGCATTCCTACAATATCCAAAAGATATTATCAACTAGGATCCTGTTGCTTTTGTAAGAATATACGCATGAGCAACCTCTGTTATAATAGGTAAGTTTTATGATTTGTAGTACATATATATGTACTACAAATCATAAAATGGAATTGTTGAACATAATACACTATTCCATATGCTAGACTCCAAGACCGCCAGACGTCTTTACTAAAACCAATAATGTTGAATTAAAAGAGGTTCAAAAACAACAGAGCCACGTCTTAGATTTGGGTGGGTGGTCTGCCTTGCAACCATGGTGGTATAAGGCGACGAAGTGTGGTGAACTAAGATCATTGACATGGCAGAACTTTTTGAGGGTCAAAAAAAAACAAAACTATTTTTCTTTTCATCTTGCGTGTTTCAACATCTATCGTCCAGACAGGACAGAGTGGCAGCACCACACCTTTTATTATCTTAAATAATACCCATAATTCATTTTTTTCCCTTGTGTAAATACTGAAAGGATGTTGTGCTAAGTATGCGTTCACCGGCTCTGTCTTGGCTATAGCCTACGCAGCTACACACACACACACACACACACACACACACACACACACACACACACACACACCAGTTCTTGTCAAAACAAGAGCACGTGGACATGTTGAACAGTCTAACAGTCTTGTATTCTCAGACAACACAGCACATACACCCGTGTGCCTCTTTTACCACTACTGGTCAACCAGCACAAAAATACATAGCTCCAATAGATTCAAATGGCAGATGCCTAGTGACAGCTGCTTTGGCTAAGAGATATTTGTCCCAAAAGAAAAAAAAAAAAACTGACTTCAGTCCTTAAAGTTAGGTATTTTGTTCACAGCTTGAGCTATATCATGTCGAAATATTTTGGACCAGGCAAACAGTTTGTGTGCAGGCATGACTTTTTTAATCTACTGTTTGTTTCGTACAGTGTGTATGATTAACTATTCACTTTAGCCGGTTATGTATGGAAGTTAATTCATGACAAAACTATTCATCAATCACAAAACAAATTCAAACTTTAATCAAGCTCATAATAAAAAAAAGAGAGCTTGCATGGATGTATATTTATATGCTTAGAAATAGTTTTAAAATCTGCTCTTACTTTTCTTGAGCCAATTTAACAAAATCTGAGATCTTAAGAACGTACAACCGCTTGCCAACATTTTTTTCTGTGACAGGCTTTGACAAAATGTGCTCCCATCCAGCAATTAGGATCATAATTTAAGTCTTTTAACTGGATTATGTTCCAGGTCAATTCCAATTCTGCTCTTCTTTCAATTGAAGGAATATAAACTGCCAAAACACAGAGCATGTGACTTTGAAGAGAGTGAGCAGAGAAAGGTTTCATGCTTGCTGACATTTGACACACAAAGTAAATATTTGTATATGGAAAAATGGGCCAAATGACTATGTGTCACATTAAAAAAGGTCACTAGTAACATTAATAATGAAAAAATGATCACCCATCACTGCAGTTTCCTTCATTTATATATGGACAATTTTAGCATCTTTTAGTTGACTGTTTAGTTGACTGTGCTTATGATTGAACTCTTTTAAAGCACTTTACATTTTAATCTTTCATTTGCATTCTATGTCCTTTTAATGCTTTCAAAGCAAATCATTATTTTATGCTGCAATCTTATATTTAATGCTCTATTCTAGCATTTTATTTCTCTCTTTCTATTTTTCTGTACTTTGTTTTTATTATTAGGGTGAGGGGAGGGGGGATGGGGGGTTAATTGTATGTTTTAATGTTTCTCAAATTACATGTTTTTCTGTTTTATGTAAAGCACATTGAGTTGCCATTGTGTATGAAATGCACTATGTAAATAAAACTACCTTGCCTTGTTTTGGTTTAATTGTCCATACCTTTTTTTGTTCACTCTCTCACCCATAGCAGAAATATTTTTCAGCAAAAAAAGTGCTGATAAATCATCTGTACCAGGCCAGCATCAAACATGTCAAAAATACATCAATGTGTCAAATGTGAGAATACAAATTTAGCTTGTTGTGGAGTTTAAAAAAAAAAAAAAGTGCAATACTCCTTTAAATGTGTTAGTGGTTGCTCAGTAGCTTTGCAGGTAATGAACTTCCATAAATTATGATCAGCTCTGCTACCTCTGCCAAGAAAAATCATGACCCTGAAAACACAGGCAGCCAAACATTTACATTCAATAATGTCATGAACACGGTGTTCCTAATAAGCAAGAACACTTATCAGCACACAGTTTGCCATTTCAATCTAAGATTAAAACCTGACAACAAACACCTGGTCCAAAAGGTCCATTAACAGTGAAGCCCATTTCAAATTAAACTGCTACAGAGTGCTAATGCAAAGCACATTCAGTGACTCATTAACTTGGGGAAACTGTAGAATTGAATATAGACTACAGCAGGTGAATGCTTCACATCAAAGTGTAGCTTTAAAGTTGAAGCCGAAAGACAATAACAAAGCAAAAAAATGATTGATTTTACCATGTCACCTCTCTAAACACACTGTTCTCTTCACTTGACCTCATTCACTCCATTGTACAACACAAAACGGGGACTGGACTGCAAGCCATATACTTTTACATTGCAAGTGTTGGATTGCCTTGAACGCTTTATGTACACAAAAGTCTCAACAAACTAAAGGCTGGGAAGCAATATTTACAGATCGAAGGTCAGTTTCCCCTGAGACAGAATTCTTGCATGGCTTGTAATGTAGGACACAGTTATGTAAATTAGACACTCATTCTTATGGTTAACTTTTATGCACTTTGGAGTTTTTTCAGTAGATTGCATGACTGACTGCAGCTATAAAATTAAATGGTGAATACACGAACACATTCATTTTTTACTCTAAAGTTATATTTGACAAGTATTTACAGAAACCTCTTGAGCCACACAGTGTCTCTGTACTGATTACACCATGAATGTATTATCATAGCAGGAAAGAATAGAAGGTAGGATTTTAGACACTATTTCCTCTGAACATGTCATATTTATTGACTAAATATTGGATTTGGCAACAGTGACAGTGTGCAGAAACCTTCATCTACTTTGAATTAGTTAATCCTTCATATATCTAGCACCTTTCAGAGTGTGGAGTTTGGAAATTATCTTATCATCTTATTGTCCTCGAATGTGATCAGAGTGTTCAGTGGGCCTTTGTGTACTGCAGAGATACCATTAGAAGAACAGTGGACTATTACATGCATGTGAACAAGTTCAAGCACATCTGCTGATATCTGATCTTTGCTCACCAGTTTTCAAAACATTATCTTGAAAAAACACGTCACAGAACATCCCAGACATGTCAGGTGAATGTTACACTTTCTGCTTTTTCTCATTCCTTCACTACATCAGGCTGAAATCTGACATCCAGACAACACTCATGAAATACTGTGTTTATCAGAGTTTGATTTCTTTATACTTACTATAAATAAGAGCTTCATTCAGTTCGGTTTGTTTCTATTATCTTGGAATAATTGAGCTGTGTAATTTCAGTGTACAGTAGCTCTAAAAACTGGTGTTTCTGTGTTGCAGAAGTAAGGTTCCTGAACGTGTCATTACTAAATGGTAATTAAAATTCTATAGTGGGCTCTCAATATAGGAGGTGAATAAACTAAATATCTTGGTATTTCAAAACAACTCTGAACACAGATGGTACATTATAATTCCTAGCTCTGCAGTCTTACTGTACAATGCATCATTCATACATTCTGCCAACACTCAACTGCTCCCCAGCGTTTTTCAGTGCTTGTGTGTTTGCTTAGTTTCAGTACTTGTGTGTTTGCTTAGTTTCTATGCTTTTCCAGTCAAGTGTGTTATTATATTTTTCACGGCATCTGTGAAAAGTGCAACACGTTATAGAAATCTTGCAGAGAGGATGAAATAATTGAATGGATGGAGAATTAGCCATTGTGTACCGTAGTTAGTGTGTGTGAAGTACCTAATATACATAGAGTATATATATATTTTTAATGTTAAACCAGCTGTTTATGCTATTTAGAGTCTAAACAACACTGATAACAAACCATGGCAATGAGTCCGAAGGTCACGTAATAAGTAGACAAAACAAAGTTGAAAAAGACCTTGTTAGTTATTTCCTTACACATCCAAAGTCACAATAATGGGGTCAGTGGACTGGTATGTTGGGTATATACACCTAACAAAACATGGTAACACCCCTTGAAGGGGCTCACGCAGTCTCTACATTTTGGCTTCAAGGAGAGATTACATTTAGAGTGGAGGATTTGTGCCAGGGAGCTCAGTTGGCAGTGACAAAACTTCCCAGTCAAGGTGCTCATTACTAAAAGTATGCATATAAAGGAAAAAGACTACTTAACTCCTTGTTTGCACATCATTGTAATCTAAAGGTAATGGCAGTAGTATAAAGGGAAAAAGGCAGCCGAACTACATAGGCAGTTAAATCAATTTTGGTTGGCTATCCTGCACCACCACTTGGATTTAGGGTCAATTCACATGGCCATACAGTATAAAATGTGGTTCACATAAACAGGACACAAAGAGAGGTAAAGAGAGGGTGAAAAACATTATAATGAATTTTGATGAATTAACAGAAATGAAAGCAAATTGACCCTATTTCCTACATTCATCCCCCAAAATCAGCATGAATCAACAAGTCTGCTGTAGTCTCAGAGGTCACCATCATCATTGCACTTATGCCCCAAACCTGTAGAACAGTTAAAGGGATAAAGAGGATAAAAAGTTGAATAAAGTGTTCATGTGAGTTTTGCTAGATTTTGCATTGTCCATGTCACATATTATTTGCTGGCGTCTGACAGAATAACTTCTTCAGGGAGGTTAACACAACACCACCATCACAAAGATCTAACATTAGGTGTGCTCTTTTAGAAAACTGGAATAAACAAAGGTAAGAAGTGATTATCCAGCTATAGCTTTTGTATATTTTACAAACAGCATTACTGTAGCTCCTCTTGCTTTGTCACTACTACTCAGAGACACTGAGGTTTCCAAAGAGGTTTGCTCTGAATGGTCAGAGCTAGAGGATGGAGAAAGTCCTATTGGCTGTGGATCCGATGTGAATTTATACAAGCATGTGAATCTCGTTGTACTCGTCTCGTCCATCTTCATCAAAGTTGGGAGAATCTTCGTCGCAATCCAGCTGTGAATAGACACATCATCCTCAGTCATTCTCTTTCATGGTTTGCTTAAAGGTCAAAACTGGATAGTTTGCTTTCACACCTAACCTGGTTGGTACGGTTCAAACAAATGTGTGATATGTGATTATAATAGTGCTGTAATTGAAAGTCGTTCATCCGTAATCAACCCACACAGTTCAGCACATATGTGGCATGGGTGGTTTATGTCTCATTAGAGACAAAGTAGACAGACTACTGTAGCTACAGATCTTGAAGAGCCACAACCAAACCAGAAATTAACAGGTCCGAACTGATATTTGCAGGTATGTTTATGTGCTGTTTAGCTATCTAGCTGCTAACCATTAGTGGTGCACTTTTCCCCTGTAAATGTTTGTTTGGTGGTTCAAATTTTGACAATGTGGACATAGGCTTTTTTTCACTCACTACCATATTTAAAGGAAGAAGGTATCTTGCCTTAAATTTCATATTCATGTAATAATTGACTTTTAAATATTTAATATATAAAATAGATTTTAATGAAACATTGGACATTGTGAATGTCAGTTTTATTTTAAACCATGGGCAATAGTTCCTTAATACAGAATAATGGAAACCTACGTTATAGTTTTTTCCCTTAAAAAAAAAAGAGATCAGATCTGTGACTCAATACCATGATACGATCTGAACTGTGAGTTTTGTGATCTGTTGCACCCCTAGATTGATAGATAGATTAATTCATAAGCTTAACAACAACTGAATCCAGTTGCTGAAAGTGAGTGATCTCTTGATTTGCATATTGCATATTGTTATGCAACACAACAGGTTACAACAGCAACATGTATGCCCTTCATTACAAAGTACAGGGATTATAACATCAAAGAGTAAAAATACTTTAATCAAAGGTGTGTTGAGTGTGTGTCACCAATAAAAAGGGGTGATTGTACTGTAACTGTTAAACTGTAATGCTACTGCACAAAAAAACTCTCTCTCTCTTTGTCTATCTAATTTGACATGTTTATCACTATTTGTGATATAGGAAATTCATTTGTAGTCTTGACTTATAATAATCACAATTACTTATTTCTTTGTCAGATCTTTGTGACCAGAGAAGCAAGATAAATAAATTAATATAAAAGTATAAAATAATAACATGCCGAATGACTTTATGTCAGTGTCTGGGTTCATGTAGCACTGATAATGCAGGATGACATTGTCAAAAGTGTCATTTGTAAAAAGTAATTGTGAATACAAAGCAAACCAGAACTAAAAGGCAACAATGAATAATGTTATTCTTAGTCTGGACCAAATTAAGCAAACTACAGGTATGAAAGCACCCTTTACTATAAAATATTTTTGATTCCTATGAAAAATCATGTTTGGTTTAAGAAAAGAATAGCAATTTTAAAAGTACATATATGATTTGTATGGTTAATGTAGCGGTGAAGGTAGTGGGGAGAGGAATCTGGCATTGTAGAGGGCTAACTGCTTAAATTAGTTTGAGGCAATGCTACAATGCCTGGGGTTCATGAGACCTTAGGAACAAAGAACAAAGCTGTTTATCCAAGCTCCTGAAGAAGCTGACATTTAGCAAATGGAGGGTTTTAATCTGACAGTGATGACATGCACGGGTTTAGTATATCTAACCAAGAAAACAGGAGGTTGGGATGGGCTGTGAATCTTTTTATGACTTCAGCATAGAGCAAAAATAAATATTTCTATACCACTTTTATGGGTTTAGGGTATCTAACCAAGAAAAAAACATGAGGTTGGATTGGGCTGTGAATGGTTTTCTGGCTAGAGCACAAAGCAAAAAAGAAATATTTCTGTATCATTTGAAAATATTTGAATGAGAAAGCTCTCCACAATCACAGAGAGAAAATCACCAGGAATTTCAGGGGTGAAGTTAATTTGTAGCATTTCTTTAAGAGATGTTAGCATTAGGCAGAAACAAAAACATGCCAACATCCATCCAATGTTAAATTTGCTGTAAAATAAGTATCCCGAGGCTATGTGGAATCAGATGATTATGGCACAGATTCAAACATGCCGGGATGGCCTCAGCTAGCAAACCTACCGCCTGGAGCTCACGCTCCTGAAAAATCCGGGAGAGTATGACACGGCGCAGCGGCACTGTCATGATGAGGACGAAGGGGAATGCCAGGGAGGCCTCAGTAGACTTCACTACCCACAGAGCCACGATGCACCCCAGCTGGATAATGGTGAACATGTTCATACGCCAAGTCTTCACCTGAAGCAACACACATGTGGTGGGTAATGGGTAGAAAAACCAATAGAGCTTAGACCACAGTACAGACAGACAGACAGAGATACTCAAAACAGGTAAAGACACATTATCCTGTTCACACTCCCCTGCAGAAAGAATATCTTACATGTTTTTGGCTCCATCTAGTGGATAATTATTTGTGTCCAAGATGCAATTGGGACTGAATTTTCTGTTAACCTTTTCTGTCACATTTTTCATTTGATAAATTCAAATGTAAACAGTTGTAGGGACTTTTAGGGACTATTTTAGGCGTCAGTCCGCTTGATCAATAGCTGTGCTGGATGTGTTTGGTGAATGTAGTGCTGAAGTATACAAAAAAAAAAGCTTTTTTCTCTTTTTGTCCATCTTTAGACACAAACATGTTGGTTGTTCAAGTCTAGTTTTGGTTGTGTTTGGGGCTGTTGCCAGTTATTTTTTCATATTCACATTTTTGAGTGCTCGGTTTTATTTATTACTTTGGCCTGGGCCACCCTCAAGACTCTCAGCTTGAAATTGCATTCTATTTGCAACATAGAAACCCGCTTTTTCCAATCTGTTTCTTCTGTTAATCCATTTTTTCCCATCATCTTTGCTGATTCATGTTTCCACATTGTGACCCTGTGGTGGTCTGATAATAAAGTTGGCCTTTTATACAAGAAGCGTTGCTGGAGGTTTTGACCTTTTCAGACATTTTAATATCTTTGTGCACCTTGAAAGCGGGTGAGGTTGTGCCGTAAGTCCCTACTTGTCTACTCCACATTGCAACCCCAAACTCAACCTCAAGCAGTAGGTTGTAAATATTACGTTACTGAGTATGTTTATATGTAGTGTCCCAGTTGTTTATTCTAGTCCTATCCTGGTTTTCATCGTAATCGTGATATGATGTTTATATGGAACATGGACATGTAACCTGATTATTAATAACTATGCAGTGTTTATAGCAGTGCTCTATATTGGGGGGTGGGCCACTTTGCTTGAAACTGAGACCATCTTTACTAACAACTTGTATTTCATACAGAAAATGCCATATATTTAATTGGAGTGTGGTAGTTATGCTGTCATCTGGAGAGACAAGAGGTGTCAGAATCTGGATGGCTTACCACCTTGCTATATTTTTTTCTGGGGAAATCTCTGCTCTGCTCATTATTTATATATCCCTTTCATTATTCAGGTTTCTAATAATTTGTGTCAGTGAAGGCTTGTCTTTGAATCCTCAACATCCCAGATACTCTGTCATTTCTGTATTGAGTGAGGTGACTCAACGGCAAAGGATGGATCCAGTTTGGTTCCTCTCTGCTCTGTTTTGTTTCTCCATCATACCATTAATAACTTCTTATTGTGTTATGTTACCTTGGTGACATAGATGTGGTCAGGGTGGTGCTTAGCAGGCGTGACCATCAGTGTGATGCGCTCATATAGCTGAATGCCTGTTAAAGAGGTGACCCCCATGTACAAGAAGATGCCAAAGAGCACAGCCAGAGGGATGAGGCGCAGCACATCTGTCATCACTATGGACATACCTGATAGATAGAGATGGCATAAAGGTGGGATATAGTTATTTTTTTAGATTCAATTACTCTTCCAGTTACATTGCGCACATGCACAAGTATTTACAACTGTGGAGAGAATTATTCGTTCAACCAGGGAACATCATGCCATTGATTTGAAACACATTCACTGTTGAGCTGCTTTGTTTGAAACACAATTTGGACTAATCCAAAAAGTCTTAATCCTACATCAAACAGCATTTCAATCAAACAAAAACCCAACAATCATGACTCATTATGGCTGTATAACCACACTGGATCAAACTGTATTTCACACTTCTTTGGGAACACTGATCCGGAGAACCGATTCATGCGTCATGAGTGTCTAGACATACTGGACGT
The DNA here is from genome assembly GCF_027409825.1 of Scomber japonicus. NCBI lineage: Eukaryota > Metazoa > Chordata > Actinopteri > Scombriformes > Scombridae > Scomber > Scomber japonicus. Next base: position 7,012,705 of record NC_070588.1, read on the forward strand.
ACAGTCTGCCACTCTGTACCTATGAGCTCAGGTTTCTTGTGCTTTTCAAGAAACTTACTTGCCTGGAAATTCCAGCACTGTAATGACGCTGCACAAAAATATAACCCTAACGGGCCCAAAACGAAATAAGAAAAATCGTTCAGGGATTGATCGGTAGGTCAGATTCAGTTTTTCCAGTTTAATTCAGAGGCCTGTTGAGTGTTCATGTGATTTATTTAATTTTGAGAATAATTAACTATAAATCAAACTGCAGACATGTGGTAGAATGCATACATTTTGCATTTGTACAGTGCACAATATGTAAATGTAGTATAATAATGAACCTTAATGTGGTTTTGAATGAGAAAACATGTCATGTGTCTAGATAGAACAACATTTCTCATGGACTTTAAAAGAAACATTCCTTCAAAAAGCCTCCAACACACCCAGCCAATATTCCCCTTTTTTCTTACCAACAAGCACAGCCACAAAAAGCCCGGTCAGCCTCTGCTCTTTCACCTCCTGGATCACTGGCTTTTCTCCAGGCGCTGTGGCTTTGCTCATGACAGTGAGGGCGTTGACATGAGTGACGGAGCGCACAGTCGCCGCGGTGAGCCACGGCAGGCCGAAAAGTGGACAGATGGCTCCCAGAATGACAATGAGCAACAGATCCAAGTGGAAGCCTGAGCCTTTCACCAGGCGACGCTCCTTCTTACTGACAATCAATCTGAGAAATTGAGGGAAGAGAGGAAGATGTTGAAAAGTTGGAAATTCAGTGAAGTATGTGTAAATTTGTAAAATGGAAACTTTACAGAGCATTACCACATTAGATGACCACACTCTACTTACGAAGTGATCTGAGTTTCCATGAAAATCAGGATGAACACAAGAAGGGCGGGTACAATAGATGCTCCCATCATCCAGGGGGGAAAGGGTTGTTTGTCACCAAAGGGATTGATGAACCAACCTCTCTTGTCAGGGGATGTTACTGAAAAGCCTGACGGCACGTTGAGTTTCTAGAAGTAGATAAGGCAGGACATGAGCATGTTGAATGAGGAATGACTCTAATGTTGGAGCTGCAAACTGTACACAGCTGTTGCTGTGACTGAAGCGATTGAGACTAGTGTTACCTGTGTGTACGTGTCAGTAATGGAGTAATCCAACAACACTGAAACTAAGATTGAGATGGGGATGCCAAAGTCACCAATAATTCTTCTAGCCTGTGGGAGAAAAAACATAAATCCAATTAAGTTGTCATTCAGCCAGAGATGAATCAATCTATGCTACCCAACACCACTCCTTTTAAATTAGGTCACAGGTGGATGGATCAATATTTTCCATTTCGATTCCATTTCTTTCTGTTTATGTGAATGTGTGATTACAATATTGACATGCCCACTTTTCCCCAAAGTGTTTTGGCTATTTAGTGTGCCTGAATGGTTATTGGCAGCCTTAAGAGAAGCAGCATGAACAAAACTCATTTTCAAGATACTCAGCAGAGCACTGTATGTCTTATGTCTGCATGTCATCAGGGTCTATAGGTGCTACTGCTGGCAGAAAAAATGGTACTACTACTTCTAGGGTGTTTTTGTTTCATTTTGGAGAAATGGTGTGGAAAGGTCTATTAGTACAATTAAAAGAAAAAAGAAGGTGACTTAGAAAGCATGTAGATAACTGGTATAGAAAGTTATATGGTAGCAAACAGATAGATCATAGTGAACTTTATAATGCCAAATGGGAATTTGCAGTGGGATAAGTTTGAATCATGGAAACATTTCAGTTTATCTGTTCTTATTCCTGGACCATGCAGCAGGTTATACACACCAGAAAGAACCTGACATTTACTTTGAATGTTAGAAACATGGAAATTCTGTCAAACTTTGGACCTTTGCTAAGCCACATCTTGAGATCATCTAAATTTAGACAGCATCCACAGAGGGAGGGAAAATACACAACACAAACATAACAAGAAAAGTATAAGGAGTATTGGCAATGCACATTTTTAACTGTTGATTTTTGAAACTGAAATTGAATTTCAAGGCACCCTGTGTTGATTTTTACCGCTCATATAACAACAGAAATATTTATGTGTGGGTCCCCATTTTACAGCTCAACAATTGGTGGCAGGAGCACAGCCTTGCTCCAGATAAGTAAGTGAAGAAGAAGCTGGATTATGTAAGCATGGATGTAACAAAGTAGGTTTCATATAAAAATCAGCTTTGCAAGAGTTGAATGACAAATTAAATGTTACCAAGACATTTATTAGGTACGATACACCCGTGCATTTTTTTGTTGAAAAACTGTGAACTCTCTTCTGGGAACCTTTAAATGCCAACACGAGAGTCTGACTTTTTGAATATGTTTTGGAAAGATTACCTTGCCACCTAAAAATCGACTGTTTCGGAACTTCCTGAGGAAGAAGGCAACAAAGAAAGTGCCCATCATGAGGACCAGAGACAGAAGAGCAGTGTTGGGCTGGTTGATGGCATCATGAGACATAGGAGCTGGGGTAGCGGAATCGTGGTATGTTGCCTTCAGTGGATGTTCCTTAAACACCTGGAAACAAGAAGAGTCTCAATTCATTCTTCGTGGATTGGCTGTAGGGGTTTTTTGCATTTAGGGAAAGGTCCACATTCTTGTGGAGCCCAGTGTGTTGTGCAATATCTGTGAATAGTTACCTTGATGAGCTTAGAGAAGGTCTCATAGATGAAGATTAGGGAGATCATGAAGGCAAAAATCTCCTGAGTGAAGGGTGAGATGTAGCGAACAAGGAAGCTACCCTCTGCTGCCACAATTACCAGGACTATGAAGATGAGCCAGAAACCAATCCACACTCGACCAGTGAGGTACTCAAAATTGTGGGCCTGACAGAACTGTATGAAAAAACACACAGACAAAATTGTAATCATATGACACTTTCATTTCTCATTATATTTAAGAGGTGGTAAATATATTCTAGCAATATTTAGTTTTACATTAACATATTTTAGGGATTATGTTATGTCTTCAAATATAAAACTGGGTTCATGTGTAGCAGCTGCTATATGTAAATTACATGTATATGATTTATTTGCTTTACTACCTTGTAGAAAGCTTCTTCAAACACCAGTAAGGGTCCTGAGAAACCTATAATAAGAAGAGGCTGACCAGCAAATAGCGAAAATATAACTCCAAGAGTTGCAGTTGAAATAATAAGCTCGGTCACTCCCATCATGCCCTCAGTTTTCTCTCCTGTATGCAAAAACACATGGAAAAAATAAAAGAATAAGTATCATATTGACAAGAATCCAAATGTCTCCATTTTGTTCACAATTTGAACCTACCAAGCAGGCCACCGAAGGTTATAGTGGGCGACAGTGCCGCAAAATAAATGAAGATGACGGCAGCGATGCACTGCATGTCCACCGAATCTTTCAAGTCGCTGACATAGTGTGGGTAACGGCGGCGGATGTCGTGGATCAGGCCTCCAAAGGGGATCCCAGAACGCTTTAATGGGTCCACCTCCTGGTCTCCTTCCTCCTCCTCTTCTGGACTCACATCTAAGAGGTTTATTACAGACTCCATTACATCAAAGAAACTTATTATATCCATAGTACTACAAGAAAAAGTCAACAATAGGCATTAAGGCACAATCTGAGATAATATTGTCTAAGAAGCATTTTCTGTGTATAGCTTATTAAACTGTGCAACAGAGTTCCATTGTTGTCCTAAAATATTAAAACCACATCAATGAGCCTCATGGTTGCTCTGGGTGACATGTTCCTTCACTGACTCTATTTTGAGTCAATCCCACATTCACTATCTTGACTAGCAAATGACATAAATACACAGAGAAGCCCAGCAATCAAGCTGTTTTACATTACTATTGTATTGTTGGGTTCAGTCTTTTCATGAAGTTCATAATTGCCACTCCTAATCTTTAAACCACTGCTGACTTTGGTGCCCCCTACTGGCACTGTGGCAGCCAGCAATGCACACCTTTCTAAAAAAAAATCAGACTTTTTAATTTATTATTGCAATATAATAATAATACCAAACTCTTTGTTATTCATGCAAATATCCATATATTGTAAAACATTATTGGATGGACCTTTAAACAGATTGAAAGCTTTTTAAAAGCAAGCATCTAATCAGTTGTTTTCTGTTCACTGAAAATGTTTTTATAATTTTTATGAAAAACAAGATTAAAAAAAAAAATCCCTAACACATAATCTAGAAATAATAACCAACTCACCCCTTCTTGCACCAGTGTTTTGTTCACTGACAGTATTGGGTAACTTTAAATCTACTGAAAGGTGAAACACTAATGTTTTTAACAGGGCAAATGCAAGTAATGGGCCATTGCCATCTAGCACTGCTAGACTAAAGATGGTTTGCTGATTCAGAAATGTGGCCTTCCAACCAAGTAACCGGAGATTTGGCTTAGAAAATAAAAGCTCTTTAGGACATGACTGAGTACCTTTGTTGTCCATGTGCTCCATCCCATATACAGAATGGCGCTTTTTAAGATCTCTTTCCTTCCTCTTGCGCATCATCTGCTTCTGAAAGTCAGCCACTGTCTTCAGGAGGTCTTTGCCTTCTATATCTGAGGGTGGAATGACGATGCTGTAGTCCAAGAATTCATTGATACCATTCAGGAGGTCCTGTCTGTCGTCAGCAAAGTAGGCCACCTCGTGGAAGTTCTACAGCAAAATGCAACTGAATGTCAGCACCAGATGGTTGATGAAAGGCCATTCAAGCTAAACAGAAGTATATATATACAGTATATAGAAGAAGGGAGAGGTGCTATATTCTGAATGCCAGTGTTATTAGTGATTAGAAAATTCCTTCCAACAATTATTTAACTTCACAGGCTACCAGGCAAAGTCTAGATGATTACTTTGTAAAAAATATCAGTGGCAGAGCACAAGTGAGATATATGACACTTTCCAATAATAATTTTCTAAGCTGTCCTCGTTGGAAGAACAAATCTGTTTTAAATCCAGGGTTCAGTGAAAACTTGTAATAAAACTAAAATGATGAGTCTTGGATGTCCATATACAGTATGGCTGACAAGAATAAAATCCTTTTTTAAAGTAGACTTACTTTAAAAAGTTTTTGTAGAAAATTACATACTTTGTTATTTGTTTTTTATTATTTGTTTTGTGACTAAAAATTTGGGAATCTGGCTAATATGTGGAATATTCATATCTACCTTGTCAGACATGAGAGTGGAGAAGGACCGTCCAATCTCATGATAGTCCACATTGGACTGACTGGGACCAAGCAGGACGAAAAGAAAGCGAACAGGGACAGGGATCTCCAGCACTGACTCAAGAAGTACTGCCTCATTCAGCCTAACAAAGGCCATGGCTGGCTGCTCCAGAAACTCAACATTACCTGGTACGAACAGACAGAAAAAACACAACATGTTGATTTATTTGTGACTTCTCATATCTTCACATTAGGGGTGAATTAAAAAAAAAAAAAATCTAACGGCCAATAGTACATTTATTAAGTGTTTATTATCAAATATCTTAACAGAAATGAATCTACTGCTGTTTGAATTATTTTGTTGTTAATTGGCTGTTAAGGCAAATATCAAGACTTCCTAAGGCTTTATGGTAAAAGTTTGAAGGTCCACAGGTAACACAGCAAAGAAGCTGCAGAAGTGTTGACTTTACATTAACAACACCATAACACAACATAATATAGCAAAGCCAAAAGCTGATCAGAATACACAGTAGTAGGTACCATTGTTGGTGAGTATAAAATGACTGTGATCTCATATTGAAGTATTTCAATTATTTGATTTGTATGATTGAGGCCAAGCCAAGTGGATAACTTAAAACAAGCAGATTGCTATCTTCTTAGTACTTTATAAAAACTTAAAAGAAAAGAAAATAACTTATCTAAGTAATCTACTTTGTCAAAAATCCCATAGCTTACCAACTAAAACAATGACAGCTTCAGCATCTTTGGGAATCTTGGCGAGCAGTTTCATAGATCTGGCTGCAGCTGGATGGCTCTCAGGAGGCAAAGGGTGGAGAGATTTCTTGGAGGAAGAACAGTACACAGATTATCCACATTATTGTTCCGAATAACATGATGTGACACCATAATGTTGCATGGGGCCAATAATACAGAGCTATTGTGAGAATGGCAATGTATGTACTGTATGAACTATGAACTATAATGCTCTATGCAATTCATTTTAAATCTCACAGATGACTGGTTCTTTACGTTTGTACCGATTTTTTTTAATAGGCTGTTTTAAATTTGCCAACATTTTACGCCATGGGGAACATTAAGTTTTCACAGTTAATGCATCAAGAAGTTTTAACTAAAAGCACCTGTAAGTTGACTAAGAACATAATTTAACACATGTGGTACAGCGAGACTTGGTTTCTCCAACTTCAAGAACTACCTACATGACTTCTGCCCTCATGGAGGAGCGTTTCAAAGAACAATGCAATAGCCACAAGCTTCACATCAGGAATTTAGTGTAATCATGATTAAATCTATGCTTACTGGTGATTCTTAGAACTTAATGCAAACCATAAACTAGAACAAGACAGCTAAATATTTCTTTTATCTTTGTCCATTTAGATAGCTGAGTTCAATTATCCTGGTGGATTTATGTCAGAAGTGTGTAATCACTTCATTTGGCTTTGGTGAATTGTGCTGTCTGTCTATATAACAGTCTATCATCACCCAGATCTCATATCTCTTAGATCTCCACCTCTCAAAACCGACATGAAAAGTAAAGGTAGTGTGTAAAAGAGACCTAGAAAGAGAAGAAAAAAACAATAAACTTACAAACAGGCTGACAAACACATCTTGTTTGGGGTCATATACTGGCGGCCCTTTGTTTTCATTGTGTTCATCTGGCTCTTCAGCTACCAGTGGCAGACTGGTGTCCTGGACGTGGTTGTGATTGAAGCTGCCATGCAGACTGCTGGTTGAGTGGTGGCGATGAAAACGAGGTTTCAGATCACTTGGATGGCTGTGAAAAATAAGATAAACAAAACAAAAAATCAGTCTGATATGTATCCATAGCCACGCTAGCAGCTTTGTAAGGATGTATTAGCTGGGAAAGTGATTACATTATGTTAACAGTTCATAAAACAAAGAATTGGACGAATTGAAATTTTAAACTGATGACAAAGAAACACAGAAAACGTCAAGGATCGAATGTGACACTGGATGAAAAGTCAAGGGTTTATCAACTTCATTAGGATTCATCCTCTATGAATGCCAGTACCAAACTTCTAACCAATCTCTCTAATAGTTACAGAGACATTTCAGTCTGGACCAAAATGTTGGACCAACTGCCACTGCCAACCATCGAGCACTGGCAGTACCGGCAGGGTGGTCCTGTTATGTTCCAATAAATTCTACAATTTCAACATTCAGTCTCGCTTTGTCTGTACGGTATTTATGAAATAAATCAAAAGAACAGCTTTGAAGACCACACTTTAGCTTCAACCATTTAAGGCAAAACACAAACCATACCAGCAGCATGGTGGAAAGTTTAATATGGGTAGCTTCATGCAACAGGTTTAGAAGGGGCAACATCACAACATTGTAGTTTGATTTTTGCTAATGTTGGAAATGGGTAAAATGTATCTGCAATGTGAAATATTTTGTGGAATTGACTCAGTTGACCCAGTTCCCCTCAGCTGTTTACTGTTTTGGTTCAGTCTCTCAGCCAAATGTTCCCAGCAAAAAGCTCTTGCCCAGCATCAACCAGCAACACAAAGCATTAGAGACAAATTGGTGAACACAGTGGAGCATTTAGCAGCAAAAGATCCATATATTGCTTCAGGAGTTGGTGGAAGCCAAAACAGAACTAAGAGGCTTCAATAAATCAATGTATGTTTAATTAAAGGTAATTAAAATCACATCTCATGGCAAATGGAGTTTGCTCTGCTGTCATGGAGTTGGTTCATGTTCTTGTAAACGCTGAATTAATTTTCTCTAACTTCCTCAATAAGAACATATGCTGTATCTGACCTGTTATCTCGTATCCAGCCTGAGCGTGATGGAAAGTACGATCATATAATGATAATAGTGCAGTTTTCACTCAATAAAATGGGCTGCCAGATGATTTAAAATTCTAGAAATGCACCGCATAGCTGTGATAATTGCTTACCTAAGCCACCTTTCATTTGGCATGTTGGAGAGCTTTTTTTCATGCTGTTGCAATGCAGCTCATAAATTCAGAACATTTGTCAGCAAAATCACTCCAATTCTAAACCACTTTCCAGGTCGAGCTAATTAAAAAGCTGTAACGAGGAAATCTGGGTTGACACATTAACTTTTAAAAATGTGATGTACTAATGTGATAAGTACATCAACAAAACAGCCAGAGACTAAGCTGCATAGCCTTATTATCAGTACTTTAGTGCACAGATGAGTTTCAAGCACATTTCACTCCCTCTTAAAGTGAAATATTTAGTGTGTAACACCAGCCAAGTTTTTTAAAACAGCGTCATTACATCACTGTTTAGTACAATGGTGACATCACCTCACTCATTAGGCCCACATGGTCCAATAAGACGGCGCACAAATTGGACATAACAGCACCCTGAGACAAAAGAAGGAGGTGTGACACTGAAGTGAATTGTACTCAAGATGTTTCCTGTGGATCTTTTAAGTGGTCTGAGAAAGCAATGAGCTAAATTCTAGCAGCATCTGAATGTGTTTCTTTTCACATCATAAATCTGATATCTCAGACTCGTGATGACTCTAATGACAGTGTTTTTGTCCCTGTGGAAGCAGCCAGTGACTTGCTGGGAATTTATGTGGAGAGGGTGTGAAAGACAGAGTGACCGCATAATGGCTCAGCTGGCCGGCTTACTTTGTGTGTGTGCATACAAAATCCGTCCTATACGCATTATTTTTTTGTGAAACGCAGCAAATTTAGTCAACATAATGTGATGATATCCAATTATTTGCTATGATCTACTGGCCTAACCCAAACGTTTGACAACATCAGCCACGAAACTATTACTGATCAAACCTCGGCTGTACCATAATGACTTGATAGAAGGGGGGAGCCGGACACACAAGGCTGGGCCAATGGCTTAGGAGAGTATACAGAGACACAAGGAACAAGTGTGCAGAAATTGGACATTGACTCCAAATTTATAAAAATATGTAAGGAAGTTCCTCAAAGGTCTGTTTTGGGGCCACTGGTATTGTCTCTATACACAATATCTGTTGCTCTGTAAATAATCTAAATAACATTTGTATGCAGGTAATGCATATTTTTCTGAGTCATTGAAGATATCTAATCTACAAGCTGATTTTCCAGGCCTTACAATGTAAACAGCAACAACAAAAACGTAGATGTGCCCTTCCCAACATATACAGTATAGTCTATGGTGGATACTAATTGCTGAGATTTGAGATTTACAAAAAACTCAAACAAAAGGAAGACTACATTTGCAGACACACAAAAATTCTTATTCAGAAGACTCAAGACTTCATATTACTCAAATTAAAAACAGAGCTTGGTTAAAAAAAAGGTGTTAAATACTTTGCTTGACTCAGATGGAATAAACTGCAGCAGGACTTGGATCACCTGATTTCCTTAGCACATTTTATGATATTGCCCCATTGACTATTCCTGTAATGGTTAGATCTGAGTCATGTGTAGATCTTTAAGGTTAACTAGGCCTTTTTTCCTGAGCACTTTTTATGATATTGTCCCGTTGACTATTCCTGTAATGGTTAGATCTGAGTCAAGTGTAGATCTTTAAGGTTAACTAGGCCTTTACAATTTGAATTTCAACTTTTTTTACGTTTCAATGTTTGACAGGGCGCACACACAAAGGAGAGTGAACTGCTCTCATTGGACCAGCCTTTAAAAGTAAAGGTTAAATAAAAGCATGCAACTCTTAGGGACAGCTGTGGCTCAGTAGGGTTGGTCCAATCCCCTCCTCCTGTCTGTATGTCAAAGTGTCCTTGAGAAAAAACAGTGTAAGGCACTTTGTACAAAAGTACTATATAAATGCAGCCATTTACCATTTGCCATTTATGGCAGCATACTTACATGTATAGCTGTGAGCATGATGGCATTTATTGTATTTTTGCATGGCTTATCCATCCTCTGATAATTCAATTTGACAGCCAACATGCAGTAATCGTGTTTTGTTCATTATGTAACACAAAAAAATCTATAATGCACTATGCACTATTCCATTGGCCCTGTGTGTTAGGTCAGTTTAGATGGCATGTCAATGCAAGTGTTAATCAATAAGTGGGAGACATTTTAGGGGGCTAGAGATTGTATCAGGGTATCATCACAGAAAATGATGCAACTATCCTCTGGTACTTTATGAGCACACCCAGCTTGGAGAAAGGGGCTCTAGGTTTTCTAGTGAGAAAACCTTTTTAAATCACCTAAGAGCAAGTTGTGGTGTCCTGTGATATGCATCCGCTATTTCAATCTACTCACATACACTTCCGCTTCACACCCAATAATTTCCAACATCATCGACCTGGATAGGGACAGTCCATATCTGTTAGCTGGAGTGTGCTAACAGGAAGGAACCTGCTTAGATATACATTAACTACAAAGCACCACATTTCAGAGGGCAAAATAACATGTAACCCTATTAGAAACAGTGAACATCTGGCATGAAGTTGGCCAAACAGCTTAAAGTTCAAACAAGCAAACTGTCCTTTTTGTTCTCAGTGTGTTGCACTGAGCATTAGATTGAAACATCCACTCTTTTGTGTGTGAAATAGATGAAAGCCTGGCACGTGGTAGGATTGCGAAGGCAGAGGTCTTAAGAAGACATAAATCAAAGGACCACAATGGCTCACACAATGCAGCATCATTTTTTTATCTAATGGGTGAGGTTTTAAAACCCAGTGCAGCTACAGTGCAGTCTTGACATTTGCAGCTTAGTCAACCACGGGGAAGTACACCCAGTGATGAGCCAAGTGTTGTTAAATGTCACATTCTGGAAATTCCCTGCTCAGTTCCCTCGAGTTAGCCTTTTTGTAACAACTTTCAGTGCAATAGAAAGATTAATAAGGATGAGGAGGAGAGGGGTTTGGATTCTATTTTTCATGCTTATTATAATAAACATATTATACCTATTACAATTAATAATTAAAATGTAGCTGCATGCCCACCAACAAACACTGATATCTATGTTTATACATGGATAAAGAAACAACTCCATTTAAAATAACATTGTTGTTCATCATGTCTCATGAAGTACTGTAGCAATAGTAGAGTTAGTCATCAACTTTGGGATTCATTGGGACTGGCATGTTTGAGCTCTGCTGCCTGGGTAACTAACACCACTGGCAAGGCAGACAGGTAGGAGTTTTTCTTCAAGCTTACAGATCAAATACATAAAAAGAATCACATTCTCATCAATTAACAGTATGTCAAAAATACCGTATCCACATTAAAGGGACAGGTGCTTAAAGGATAAGGCTGGTAATATTGTATATTAGTGTTATTGTTGATAAATCCCATGGAAATACTAAACAAACTCTTACTCAATCTTTCAACACTTTCCAGCTTCCATCAAATGTCTGGCACTCAGCTGCAAGCCCATTGGTTTCTACTGAACATGTATATTTTTAAAAAAGAATCCTGATTGTGTGGTTTAAGTTTTTTTAACGCCTCAAACAGCTGGGCTCTCTTCAGTTTTTAGTAAACATTTAAAAAGGGCATTTATAACAGACTATTTTTAGCTGGATTTGGAGTATTTCCAACAGCATGGAAGTAAGTGGGATACCCAAAGCAATCTACAGTGTGCATGTTCATGTTAATGAAGGCCCATGTATCCAGTGTGATGGTGTGACTTGATGTGTTTTTAATAGTTTTCAGACAACAATGGAGGTCTATGGCAGGGATACATAAGATAAATAGGACTACGGCTGCACTGATAGTATTTTAAGATCAATTAATTTTTGGTTTTGGCGTTTTCACCAGGATTAGCTGACAATAGGAAAAATATAGCAAGCGCAGAGTTATATTTTTACAAACCAGTAGCAAGACTTTCCATGATAATATATTTTATCAGAAACATAGTAAATCTTTCCAGTGTAACTAATTCTCCACTCTGCCTATAAAACAAGGTTTCTAATAAATACTGAGAGAGCTTGTTGCCAGTATTAGTGTATGTTGTACACAAGGATCAAAATGTGTCAATATGTTGTTTTTTTTAACCTCTTATACAAAATAATATTGACATAAATGCACTTTTGGTTGTTTTAGTACGGAGTCAGAGTTGGTCAGTGTTGATCAGATGATACATATGTTCTGTTTGAGGGTATAACATCAAATAAGATGCATTTTAAGTGTTTGCCTGGTTGCTGACCTGTGTTTTAGAAGCAGAGCTCGGAGTACACAGGCTCTGTCCTCAGCTCTTATCTGATCAGAAATGATCATCGTCTCCACCACCAGATGGGCAATGCCAGGCAGAGAGTTCTGCTCAAGGTCCAGAAGGATGGCACCTGAGAAATTGAGGTTCAGAAAGACAAGGAGTGAAATGAAAGTTATGACTGGGCTATGGGGAAAGTATCCACATTGTGTGCTTGGCTGAATGTTAATCACAATCTTTTTTTTTCAAGCCAACATATTACTGGGAAATCATTGGAATATTGTCAAACCAGATCTGACCAACAAAGATGAAAAGTTTGGTTTCCTTTTAAATGTAATGTTCATCCTTGTGGTTTTTACTTCAGTTGCAGATTGCTATACACATGCAGGAGCCTTTTACCTTGTGTGATGGTGCGGCGAAGTTCCAGCAAGCTGCGGAAAGAGAGTGAGGCCACATGAGGTTTGCCCCAGCGATCTGTTTCCTCCTCCACATCCTCCTCAAACTTGATCCAGCGAGCCCGCTCCTTCCAACGCATTTCATGGTCCTTCTCCACAATCAGCTCATTCAGCTCCACAAACAACTGGAGATGAAGTTAAGCAGATATGTAAGTTCCAAAACTGCAGATACATGGATTTACAAGATTGATGTGGAGGAAGTTTAACAACTAGGTATTGCTAACACATGGTGACTCAATGGGTATAAAACAGCATCTAGCAAAAACACGTTGTTAATACTACATGATCAAGTTTCTGGGAACAGAAATAACATTTTTAAGGGCCATATAAGAGGATATCTACATATTTTGGACTTAACTAGAAGGTTATTGAAGTGGTTTGGAAAGACATTTTGTCACATTTCAAAGAAAAGAGTACATATATTTAATAAAGGGATTCCAGGACAACACGTAATTAAACCACTAGTGTTTTTGTGACATGATGTGAAACATAAAGCTCATTTTTGGTCTGGTGAGTAGCCAGTTCAGTAAAGAGGAATGTAATGAAGACTAGAGGTTTGAATTTTAAGAGATATGTTTTCTTTTAATTTCAGACATTTAAAGCTAAACTATCAATCATTTTACATTCATAATGGATCAATTGAGTATAATGTCATGTGAAAGATGTTGCTTGCAGTGATAAGTCCACAAAAAGTTATCTTCCAACCCTCAGCACTGTGGAGTGTTTTAGTGTTATCAGCTCACAACTTTGGTTTAAGTATTTGGTACACACCTGTGATACCTGCCCACAGAAAATGGCAAATAGACAAAGTTAAGAACTACCTGATGAACGTACAATAGTGCCCTAAAGACCTGGTGAAGGCCAAAGCAGAGCTACAAGGAGTGTGAACATTGGACTAAGCTAAAGAACCTCTGTATGTGCTGGATGTGTAAATGGCAACTATTCAGTGTAATAGATGTGGGAACAAAGCACTGTTGGTAGTTTGCTGCATACCTCATGAGTCTTCTTATCTGCTGCTCTCTTCTTCTTCTTCAGGCTGGATAGCGGTGTAGAACTGTTGCTGGCACGGGCCATCTGACATCGGGATGACTTCTTCACCAGGTGGCGTCTCACCCCGGGGTTGTCCTCAAATCTGTGACCTGAAGAGCCACAAGTATTTTAAGTTAAAAATCAACAGGTCAACATTGCTAGGTCATGATGTCTAGACATTAATAGGCCAATTTGATAAGTAAACTGTTTTTTAGGACTGTTTACGTTTCCAGCTGACAGAAGCATATCCAGCAACAGTGGTTTTGCCCACTGACATTGGCAGAAATGAGTATTATTCATAGTGTGACAAACCAAACACCCTGGTGTTTTTTTGCGTGTTTCGCAGCCACTGTAGTTTGTCTACATGCTTGGATGGGTTGGGGGAGAGGGTATTCAGTTGGTTGGTTGGTATTTAATCTGCAACTTCACCACTAGATGCCACTAGAACTGGGAAAAGCAAAGTAAAAAGTGTAACACCTGTGTTGAAATCATTGGTTGATGCAGCAAGGTGCTAACACGGAGTATTCTGGCAAAAAACAACAACAAAGAAAAAACTGATATAAATGGCAGCGTTGTTTAGATCTAATATAAAGATTATGCATAGGCATTTAGGTTATACATGGATAAACTGGGCATGGTATGGTTAAGGTAAATATCTATGGGCAGTTTAGAAGCTGACATTTGCAAAATGTCTGGAAATGTTGACCAGCCAGACTGGCAAATAGCTGAGTAACAATTCTTCCTTAAAATACATTGTCCTTTTTCAATCTTCCACATGAGTAGTCTGAGGTCATGAAAATGGAGGTGAAAGAGAGTTTGTGTGGGCACAAATGTGTGCATTTGTGCAGAAACTGCAGCTCATTCTGTTGCCTTCCTCAGGGAAACAGAGAAGTGGAAAGCAGAGAAACATTTAGGCAGTGTTTCATTTTTTAGATTCTCCCAAAGGAAAAGCTCTAAGGGTTGTACTTGTATGAACTGCTCCATTTGATGTGGACAAGATGGCCTTTCTCACTATAGAGCACAGCAACACAGGGCAAACTCTTGGTGAAAGGATAAAGGATAAGAATTATGTAGGATTGTATTCCTCCTACCACTCTTCTTGTGATAGTGTGACTTTTTTAAAAAGCTTGTCTACGCAGAAATCACATTTTATCAGTCATCCTTTTCATGGATATCTGATTAAATATAGTACTTTAATGTTGATGAGAAGGCACAACACAAAAGCATTCATGCTTTAAATACCAAAATACTTTAAAATAAGTCTGTTGTGGTTTAGCGAGGACTCCCAATAAACTGATTAGGGTTATGTACTTCTGTAGTTCAGTTAATGGTAAACTTTTTTTTAAAGTATATTTTTTGGGGCTTTTTGCCTTTAATGGATAAGACCACTTGGTGCAGGATTTGAACTGGGGTCACCTGCAGTGAGGACTGTAGCCTCGACACATGAGGCGGGTGAGAGGCGGGTCCAGTTAATGGTAAACTTAATGTCTTGTCTGACTTAATAAGATGAAACCTAACCTAAGTATAACAACTTTAATTGTTATAAACAAACAAAACTTAAAAACAAAATGAATATCTAAAGAGGTTTCTGAGGCAATAACATTTTTTAACTAATTATATCAGCATCTCTAGTTGGCAAAAAGTAATTATCATGCATAAACTGGGCAGTTTCCAGTTCTTCTCTTGGTTAACATGCATGTACACTTACTGCAAAAGCCACATCTAAGTATTCTCAGATCACATCATGGATCGAAGGAATACAGATCAATATACAGATTATAATGTAATTCAATATATAATTCAATATGGCACATTCATACGTATACCTTTGAGCCCCTGTTTCTTTTTTAGTGAGATGGAAGACAAACCTCTTAGGGTCTTCTCTGTAATGAGAGTCGTTACTGGTCTTGATTGTTAATTTGGGTCAATGATAAGACACACATGCTCTTCAAAGGAAAACATGTCAGCTCTAGGGCATCCCATTCCTATCTCATTTTGATAATACTGATGAATGTGCACTTTTAAAATGCCAAGAATGATTCAAATAATTCCCTCAGTATCAAATATCCTTAGGCAATTTGCTTTCCTGTTACCATGGTGCCAACATGTCTGATTTTCTGTTTCTTTGTGCTCTTAGCTGGAGTGAAATGCAGTTGTACAAACCTGATTTGCAACATTTTAAACCAACAAATCTCAAATCTAGCTTCATTTCAGTCCAAAACAAAAGGGACTAAAGCATGTTTTAAACTATAGTGACATTTTATTTGACTCATTCTGTTACTGCAATCCACACGAGCCTATTGTCATTTTGTGAAATTAATAAGTCATACTGTGATGAAAGGACTGGGCTTGTGCACAAAATGAGGTGGAATCTGTCTTTATTAGGAAGAAAAGATTGAGACACCCAATTTCGACATTATGTGGAGCCTTAACTTTATGGGCTAATGTTTGACGCATAGACAAATTGAAAATCTTAATATAACCTATTATGCTAAATATATGCCTGCGCACAAAATATAGAGAAGTAGTCACAATCTTTCTAAATATTAGTACTGAGGCAATGTAATGTAATTATTAGTGAGATTTTGTCAGTCCCATGTGCATCCGCCATTGAAAAGTCATTATGATTCAAAGCTTCTTCTTACTGAATATTTCCACTGTTGGTTCTGTCATTATTCTATTATTGGTGTGACAAAGTCATGAGAAGATATAGCTAACAGACACCAAAAGCAGGCTTTAGAGTTTCTAATAATAACGTAAGTGGAACTTACACAGATAAACACAGTCTTGTGGCTCAGTGAGGCTGAGTAGTGTTAGGCAAAGTGCTACTTTGTGCTTTATGCTAATATCAGCATGCTAACATGCTTAAAATGACAATATTGATATTCTGATGTTTAGTGTGATATTCATATCTTAGTTTAGCTTATTAGGATGCTTTACTTTGTACTATACAAGCAACACTGAGGTTGATGGGAATGTCTGGCACTGTCCAACAGGCATTACCTCAAGAAAAAAAATTGACGTTTTGGAGCTGTTAGATTATGCCATTTGCTGCCCAAGTGCAAAAAGTATTTCAACTCATTCTTTACTGCAGGCTGACCACCCTAACTTATCGTCTATGTACAGGAACCTAGCTTTATCACAGAACTAATGTGCCATGTTAAAAGTCCAAATAGGGACACAAATAGCAGAAACACACACAGTTTGTCAATGAAATATCTTTCCGCTCTAGCTGTGGCTGAGCCCAAAGCCAAATGGGTGCCACTGGATCAATACAAAAGCAGGAAACAACAGCAGTCGAGCACTGTGTCAATTCACTCAATATTGTGGACAACTTAGTTCTCTGTGTGGCTATGACTGTACCATATATTGCCATTAATCAAGCTAGCACCGAGCTACATAATCAATTGAAACAAGTAAACTCCCATCCATCAGTTCACCATGTAAAAACAGAATAAAATGCTCTTCCATGTGAATTTGCCTTCATGTTGTTATGATTGCATCAGAACCTAAGATGCTTTGATGTAACTTTCACTACTCTCAAATGTGAATGATTTAAAACTCTTCATTGAATGGACAGAAACTTCTACCCAGTATGAGTACAGGTGAATCTCCATAGAAACACAACTACAAACTACTTACGAACAGGCTCGATTGGAGACTCCAGTTGGGTGTGGATTGACTCGAGCAAGTCATAATCATCAAAGTCCAAGACAAACTCTTCAAAGTCCTCAAAGCCCTCCGCATTGGACAATGAGTGGTGATGCTCATGAAGTCTTGGGGTGCCAATGGCTTTTTGGACACTGCACCGACGATCTGGTCCATGGTGGTCAATGGAACGCTTGTTATCAGAGGTCCCATGCCCCTGGTTCTCCTGTTCCTCTATGTCTGTCATCTCCACAGTCGGTACCTCCTCCTATCCTCCTCTCTCCAAGCAAACTCACTGCTCATCCAGGGCTCCCGACTCTTGAACGCTGTGATTGCCCTGGGTCACTGTTCAGAAGAGCCAGGGCCTTCACAGAGACCACCAGTCAACCTCTTTTTTATTGGCGGTGCAAAAGGACCTATGTCCAAACTAAACCTGTTTGGTTTTTGGAAACCAGTTCCTAAGTGGCGCCAGAAATCCAACGTATTTGAGAGGCTTGTGCATGAGGCAACCAAGAAAAGAAATAACTTGTAGTCAAGAGTCCAACTTCTGAATAAGAAACTACATGAAGCAAAAAACAAGCACAAAAAAGTAAAATCAAGGATATTTTCAGATAATTTGTCAGTCAAAATATTGACCTTATTTCAAAAATAAAAACAAAATGTAAACTACAGGCAAGTAGAAGCACCCCTGATGAATCCACAGTCAAAGAGGTGCAAAAATGAAGCAACATTCACTTAAGCCACAAATAAACAAAGAAGTATTGACAACTGATGGTCTACTTTGTTGGATCTGTCAGCTGAATGAAAGTGCCGCCCTCTTTTAATGATGTCCACAGCTCATTGATCTTTGTGGTTGTTGGGAAAGCTAGATGTAGTGCATCAGAGAAGAGTTGATGCCTGTTGTTTCCACTGTGCCACCATCACTTTCCAACCTGCTGATGTTTAGGGTAAAGATCAAGTTCCATAGGGTGACGCCTCCACTGAATTGCGTTAAACTAAAACTAGAAATACGCCTTGTGGTTGTATGACTCTGACTATCAGTTAAGTTGCAGTCCATCCAAACAAGTGTATTTTCCTTAAGTCTTCACATGCTTGACCAATAAAGTTGATGCTGATAGAACACAGTAGTCAAAGCTTCAGATATAAATGTTGCTGTAAAGAAGCTACAAATTCTAAAATGAAGATGTTTCACACACAACTTCAATCTGGCAGCTCTCACAAACCGTACAATTACCACAGTTTCACCCAAGTTTAGTGTCACCAATTCAGTATCAGACCAAATGTCACAATCTCACCTTCTGTTCAAAAGTTTGGGCTTTGAATAATGGCCACCAAAGTGTTTTTGCAGAACATTATGACATCACAGTGAAGTTGACCTCTGACCTTTTGGATGTAAAATGTCATCAGGACATATTTTTTTCCTATTAGATAATTGTGTGAAACTTTGTCATTTTGTGAGGTCACCTTGACCACCAAATTCTAATAAGTTCAACTTTGAGTCCAAATAGATGAAATTCCCTCCAGGTGTTCCTGAGATATGGTCACAAGATTGATACAGACGTGTCCGTATGGACAGATACCTCTGGTCACAACTGTCGCCAGCACAGAGGCATAAAAAACACTCTTATACTGCACAGAAATACTACTACTAAACCTGACTGATACAAACAATGGAATAACACCCAAGAATCAGCACTGGCTCTCTGTTTAATGAGACATCAAGATGCTAATTATCAGAGTGAGCTGCACCGTTTCTGTCTCCATGTCTCCATGGAAACCATGTGTCCCCTGAGGTGTCATGGTCTGACTCGTCTACAACAGATGCACCAATGTGAGCTAAACAGGACCCTCTTTAAAAATGTGTTTGTCCACATTTGTATGCATGCTTACTTGTGTCTGTATATGCCATAAGCGTTTGTTGGAAAACAAGGAGGCCATTTTTGCTATTGCTTAATGTCTTGTTAATATGAAAAGACAGTTTATTTGATCTCACATTGTAAATTACTCTACAGTGTAGCTGCTTAACCCTCCTGTTATGCTCCCGGGTCAAATTGACCCATCTGTTTTGACTCTTCCTTCCTTCCTTCCCTCCTTCCTTCCTTCCCTTCTTTCCTCCCTCCCTCCTTTCCTTCCTCCTTTCCCCTTCCTTTCTTCCTTCCTTCCTTCCTTCCTCCCTCCTTCCTACCTTCTTTCCTTCCTCCGTCCTTCCTTCCTCCCTTCCTTCTCTCCTCTGTCCTTCTTTCCTTCCTTCCTCCCACCCTCCTACCTTATTTCCTCCCACCCTCCTACCTTCCTTCTTTACTTACTTCTTTCCTCCGTCCTTCCTTCCTTCCTCATTTCCTTTCCTCCCTTCCTTCCTTCCTCCATCCCCCTTTCTTCCTTCCCTCCTTCCTCCCTCCCTCCTTTCCTTATTTCCTTGACTCGAACACAACAGGAGGGTTAAACTAATGTTATACTGATTTCACACAGCAGATGCTTTTATGTCTCACGTTTGTTCAACCCGTGGTGGACCCATTGATATGAAAAAGCTGTTACAAATTAATTGCATAGATTTGTACAGCAGTTTGTTCAGTTTGTTTATTACCTTTGAACATACACTTGTAAAGCAATTTCTGATGCTCATGTTCATGCACAGCACTAACTAACTATTAACAAACTATTAAAGCATTTAACTAAAAAGACCATACCATTTGTACAGTATACACAAAATAGTTTTTTTAGTTTGTCAGTTGAATGAGGGTCATGTATGGTGGCATTATTGAGGGTCAAGGGGTCCCCTAAGGTTTGCTTCATATGATGAGGTGAGAGCAGGCTTTTTGGATGTCACTGAGGTGGCTGTGGATGTAGCCGTGGTAAGCTTGAGTTGACCATCGGTCAAGAATTCTGTAAGCCCAGCCTGCAGACACAGGGATGAAAGAAATGAACAAAATGCATGAGGTAAACAAGATTGAAAGGGATCAGGAACTTGGGGAAATATAACTTCATCCTCAGCGAGGTCTGAATCGTCATGTGGTGTAAGGGTGGCATTGGATGGTGAACCCTGAAAAGTGTGAGGATTGGAACAGCCGACTGGAGGAGTGATTGAAGTAGAGTTGTAAAAGTTTGGCTTTATTATCATTTAAGGGGAATAAGATGTCCCTCGCCCTAAGGCTCTAGTGGTAAACAACTATTCAAATGGAGATTTTAATTGTATGAGCAGGAGCTGTGTCCAGGACCAGCATGTTAGCTATTATGTGGACGTGTGCAGAGTGTCTGAATCCCGGAGTAGCTTTCCTCTGAGCAGCAGCAATGATAACACCCTCTGTGTGGGTGTGGTGGTGAAGTGGTATCTTATTGGTACTGCTGGATTGTGAGTTATGGACAGTTCTTTGACAAAAACGTGTAGCAGACCACAGGCGGGATGGATTAGTGGCTAGTTGGATCGAGAGGCAACAACAGTTTAGTTAGACACATGTACTTGAATTAGGAAAAGTTATATTTGCTGTAAAGTTAGTAGTCACTTTCAGAATTGATACTTGTTCTGGCTTAAATGTAACCTTGCAGACTTGTGTTAAGATCAAAACTTTAGTAGTAGTCTATAGAAACACAATTTTCCAAGCAGAAACTACTTTCAACTGGACTTTTAGTGCAATGTATGCACTTTGAAGTATTTGGTGTGATATGGCTATTGTAACTGGCATACGAAACACCAATAGACTGGAAAAAACATATATTTTGCCTTTTAAGTCACATCTCAAAGTCACATCTCAAATAGCTGACACATAACATTATAAACTGAATTTTATTTGATTTTGATTAAAAACTAAATATCAGCCCTAGTTCATAATAAATACAAATTCAAATCATGACTTATCACCAAATAAACAAAACTTGTATACTGCATCAGAAGATTAAGTACAGAGAAATATGAGAGCAGAGAGATATACAGCAGTGATATACATGGCCTGTCAATGTCAAGCATCACTCTCTGTAAATCCAATAGCCTGTTTTGAGTGACTCTGGTGGCCCTGTTTTCTGTTTCTAAACAGTCAATGATTACTTTGCTCTGACAAAGCAGGAAAGGCCAGAGGCAGGGTTGCTGTTGAAGGGGAATCGACTGTAGCCTCCGTTAATTAATGCCCCTGGTTGCTGGGAGAGAAAGTTTTTCTCTTGCAACACAAGGTTTTGCATCCCTATCTCTATCCTTTTTTCTCTATTGTAGGCTCTTTTTTTCTGTTCAGTCTCAACATTTAACTCAATATTTGTCCATCTGGCAGGTCAACAGCTATGGTGCCTCCCCTGTGTCATACATGAGGCAGCCATTTGGTAAGCCGAACACATAAAGTCCAACCACATTGTGTCTGGCTGTTTTGTGAAGAGATGAGGAAGTGAGCTCAGTGTGCCTGAAAGGTACTGCTCTTAATTGTGCTACAGATTTTCTCATTAATATGCTCAACTGCAATGTTTCGAAAATGGAAATGAGTTGTAATGCACAGTATTGCGATAACGAACAGTGTCAGAATAATATCTAGGAGTATTCTGGTCTAAACGTGATTATCATTCAAAGGAATACCTAGTACATACTTTTAACTTCTCTGAGCCATATACTTTGTATTACTTTGCTTTGGAAGCATTTTTGGAGCTGTAGGGCAGGAGACATGAGAAATGTGAGAAGTAGCTAACATGTTGATGGGCAGCACTAAAGCAGCAAAGGAGTGAATAAATGTTGCAGCATAGGTTTAAACTAATTCAAAGAAGCAGAAATAACAACATTTTGTAGCCATGTTTATCAAAAATTACTGTTTCAGTCTTGACATAACATTTACAAGATAGCTAGCTAATTCAGGTATATGGTTTTGATCTAATGAGTAGGTCATGGCATACTTCAGACAAAGGGCCTCTTCTACATAATCGGTCACCGTTATTCAGAATTGGACATTTCAAGAAATACAAATTAATATAACATAAAGTAAACCTGCAGCTATATTAGTTAAAGGTCCTGATCGGTTTCATGAACTCAGTTTCATTGTGTCTTTTTTGTTTGTCTATTTGTTAGTTTTCTGGTGGAATAAATATATTGCATATTAACATGACAAAATAATGGATTTGTTCTGTAACAGTAAACAGTATGCACAAAAAAGCATAAGCCATTATACCTTCATCCTTCTGTCTTCATTTAATAGCTTTATTTTTTGAGCCTAGCAAAAGGGAGATAATGACCAGAGTTGCAGCAGCTGAGTCACAAAGGAAGATAAGTCGCACTTGGTTTGAAAAAAAAATAAAGCAGTCAGAAAAATACAGAAGGAGGCTGAGATAAAGTCGTGAAAGCTAAAATGTTTAAATTCTAACATTCAAGATAGCTGACAGCTGACCACGATTAATGTGCTTCATAGACAGACTTCACAAGTATGTAGCAGTACTTTATATTAACAGTAGAGTGTGCTGTAGCGTTCATCTACACTGTAGATATAGAGTTTATTAATTTCCATTAAAACAAATTATCCATCTAGCTCTAAATCAATATGAACATGAAAATACTACATGACCAAATATAACAATAAATTGGACCTACAGTATAACTAAGTATTTCAATCAAAGCAGCACAGGTCTTTTCGTCTTCCACAAGGGACTAAAATCCAGGTCTGTATCAGGGAGAATTGATGCTGACAGTGTCTTTCCTTTGCATGGGGAAAAGAGTCTGAAGTCACAGCATTTTATATTCAAACCAGAGTGCTGAAGTCAGTACAAGACCTATGGATTTGTTTAGTCAGATTAAATGTCTTTAACAGCATTTTTGACAAATCCACAGTCTTGCTCTTCTTCCACAGACTGTCTTCATCTCTCTGTCGCTCTCACCTACATATTTACTGTAGTATATCCGGTAAATATCAATCGCATTAAGGCAGAATTAAGATACTGGGGGAAATCTTAATTGATAATCTCCAAACAATTGTGTTAATGAGCTAAACAAATTAAAAAATTGGATGCAAGCCATTTCATAAAAACCATCAGTGTCCATACACAGGCTGTACAATCCTTGAACGTCAAAACATTTCATACACGACTACTTGCACTGTTACAGAGACTCGGCAGTTATATCATAAATACCCTAGCAACCACATCAGGTGCAATCATGGAAGTCCGATAGAAAATTGTCATAGTTACTGACTGAAACACTATGTAACAACCACACTAAAAAAAGACACATAACAAAGATCCCCCCACAACATTGCTGTGGTGTGGGTGAAAAATAACACTGAGTCATCTCAGAAGGTAGTTTTTTCCACAGCTGAAATCCCATTCCCCTGCCCCAAAGCCTTTTTTTCTCAATAGCAATGAGAACATGAAGGTAATTCTTCAAGCTACTGAAAATCTTAAAATGACTCAGCCATGCCACAACTTTGTAAGACAAAATGTGCCACAAACAAGCATGTTATGTGCAAACGGAGAAAAAAAGCAAGAACCATCAACTCCGGATAATGTTTCTAACAGGATTATGTAACAATTTTACTCTATGATTCACCTGCTTTCTTATGTTATATTTTAATATATTTTGATACATGCATTGTATTGAAAGGTGTTAGGTGGATGCTCACAGTTCACAATGTTGATGTTAATATGCTCATATTCCAGAAATACCATTTATTCACTGTTTACCATGTTCGCCATTTTAGTTAGTAGAGTGTTAGCATGCTAACATTTGCTAATTGGCACTAACACAAAGTGAGGCTGGGGTTGGTGGGAATGCCATTAGTTTTGCAAGAATTTGGCTATAAAACAAAGTATTGGACAAATAAAAATGTTTACCAGATGATGATGGTGGAGCTAAATGAAAACTATTGCAATTAATCCTGAAGGGGATATAATTGTGTTTATAACATTTCTTGGCAATCCATCCAACAGTTCAAACATTTCAAGCAAAACCACAAATGTTAACCTCATGATGGCACTGACAGAAGAAAAGTCAGTGGATCACAAAAGTCATTAGGATGTATTGTATGAGAACCATGAATGTTCAGAAAATGTGGTGTACTCAGTCCTGTAGTTGGTAGTTTACATTACAGCTTGAAACACAAATGAACTGTTACTTTGTTTATTAGCCATATTTTTTGATCTGGTACTGTATGTTTACAACAAGACAGTGAATAGCTCATTTACAAGTCATTATTCAAATGAGATCAATAAGATAAATTATATAAGAAACACCATAATAATAAACCATCTGACTGTTTTATCGTGCTTAAAACACAATCATCTCTTCCAAGAGCTCCTATCCTCTAAAATGGTGGCAAGAAAAGAGACCTAAATTATATCTCCCTTACTTTTCATGTCATCCAAGTCCGCAGTGGCCAACATCTGTGCCTCAGCCTCATCAGTGGGCACCTGCTGATAGATGGCAGTCTCCATAGCAGTCATGCTGCCAATGCAGATCCGCTCCCGCAGGTCATAGTTGCTCCGTTGGGCACCCGCCAGACGATGGTGGATGGGCTTCCTGCGGAACCAGCCACGGTTTGCAGACGCACTTGAGGGATCTGATCCTAGGGAAACACTGACAAGGAAGACAGATGGTTACTGTTGTATAATGATAAAATGTTGCCATGGTGACCTCCACATTTCATGACATTAGGAAATAACTTTTTTATTGTTTTGTCTATGTGCATTATTTCAGTAATGATTAGTGTGTACAGTATATTTTGTTTAGGTTTGAACAATACTGACATACTCTACACACCATTCTTACACTAATTTGCAGTATACTTTATAATGAGTTATTCATGTACAGTATAGTAATATTTCAATAAATTATAATTCCACTGTATTTAATGTGTTTCTTAAACCAAATAAGATTTAAATGTTGCTGCTGCTGACTGGACATACACTGTGTTATGCCTTTTGGTTGTATTGCTGTCTCTTCACCAACAGAGGGCTTCACAACACAGCAGCTGACATTGAACTCCTCACACAGCAATACATGACACAGACATGGTGGCGTTTCTATGTCTTTTCCAACGCTGGACTCAGCAGAGACAAATATGTGAGTCACCATAGAGCCCCTAACCTCCCAGTGGCAAACTCCATACATTATTCAAACCACCACCAAATAATTTATATTCTGATGGTTATGCATGTTTGCCAGGCCAGATGGGTCCTTTAATATCTATGAATCAGCTTGAGCCATTAGTCAATCATAATTGCTTTTAGACATGTACGCATTGGTTATCTAGTATGAAATGAAACTGGGAACACATTTATTTTACAGATTCCTTTTCCTTTTTTCTCCTAGGACATGATTTTGATTTTATGGCCCAAAACTTAACTTCACTCATTTCCAGCCACAGTAGGTAGCTGTTTTTAGTGACAAAGCTCTGATAGGTCCACTGTGAGCTAAAGCTGCAAAAGATTACAACTATCTGAAGAATAAGCTGATGCATTTAAAGCATGAAGTGGCTGAGCATAATACTATAGCCATCAATGTAGGCTATGGCAACAGGCCTTTCATAGCAGACTGAATAGTACAGGTGTTACAATAACAATAGCATTTGCTCTGCTTTTCCCTGAAGCATGTTGCCATGGTATAAACATGATAATACACTTTGACATTGTGCTTGACTGCTTATCTATAATGACACTTAATACTATATATTATCTATATATTCTCCCATTCAGACTTTTTGGGGATTCTACTGTATGGACAGTTTGAGCCCTATAGATCATGAGTGCACAATTGTAGTCAGCACAGGTGGCTGTAATGTATTTAGGTCAACCATCCTATGCTTCAAAACCTTTTCATGGTAAATTAAGTCAATTATGTAATCCTAAAATGTGTCCCAAATCCCCTATGAATACCTCTCTTAGGACATATACCACAGGAGCCTTCAGTACAAACAGAATAACGTGAGGTGCTGTAAGAGCGTACCTGTTGCAAGCTGCTTCTTCTCCATTCAACTCATTATGGTGTCTAAGGACAGCAAGATGAACCTCCCTCTTTATGGGAGTTGGTGTGGATTTCCCCGACAACAGATGTTCTTCCTTTTCCGTGTGAAAGGTAGTGAGCGGAAGGGGTTCCTCCAAGTCCTCTTGGCTCCCCAAACTAAACTAAGAGGAAGAGGAAGATCAGTGAGAGGGGTGGAATATGGTGACGTGTGGTGTGAAAAACAACGGATGCACAAAATCAATAAGGAAAAGAAAAGACCCTGAGTTCATTTTTTATAGCACTTTTGCTGCCTTGACACTGTAGTCATCCCGTGGCTCTTCAATCTTATTTTACCTGTGGTTGAATATCAGGTAGCTCTGTCGGAGTGGCAGCCACCTCATGTGCTTCTCTCTCGGACTCCGCCTCTTCTTCATCTACCTCGTGGATGGTAGGCGTAACCTCGGAGGGGGGCAGAGAGGTCTTTTTTTTCTTACGTTTCTTTTTGCGCTTTCTGTCTGTGCTGTGCACCCTCTTGCGTAAACGCTGTGGCAGGGGCAGGTGGGTGGACAGGGGGTGATGTGTGTGATGAAATGTGTGTCTGTGATCTGTGTTAAAAAGAAAAAAAAAGTCAAAAACACAGCAATATATAGATTTTTGATTAATGACTAAGTAGATACTGTCACACAGAAAGTCATGTCTTGTCCCTCTGTACTGCATATGATGTCTTACTATGGAAGTAGTTGACATTTCAGATGACAAAGTATTGTCCTTGGTGCTTTTGATATAAACCTAAATTGATGCTGAAAATGGTAAGTCATGAGCTGTCCTCAGGATGGGCAGCATTATCAGGGGAGGTGATTTTGAGCTACTCCATATGCAATGCAGCCTGTCTGGAATATTGCTGGCCCCATTATCAACTGTTCACAAAACAGTGTCAAGACATTTAATCTATACATCTATCATCTATGTGAGAGAAGCAAGACTAACTAACCTTGTTTAAAAAAAAAAAAAAAAGAATAAAGTCATAATAATTACAAGAATACAGTTGTAATTCTATGAGAAAAAGTAGTAATGTCACACGATAAAGTCATAATGCTATGATAAACTTTTATTAGAAAAAGGCTTATTATGAGAGTTGTTGAGTTAATAGTTGAGTATTTGAGTCACACTGAGGGGAAAAAATCAGAAAATTTCACACTAAACTTCTTCTTCCTATTTGAGTAGCTGACTTCCTGATAAAAATGTTAATCAATACTCAGTACTGGAGTAATTAACAGTGTATAAGTGACACTTACTTCTTAATTGTATGATATAATGTGTAATCTGTATTTAGCATCTTTGCTTACACTCGAAGTCTTTCTCCGTGTAGTGTCTGCCCATCCGGTCTCCACTTGTGGAAGCAGAGTCATTGAAGATGTCTCCAAAGCGCTCCACAGACAGTGCTTTCTCCCAGTTCTCCTCTTCCTCCTCTCCTTCTCGTTCCTCCTCTGATCCTTCGTCATCTTCCACCTCCACCTTCACCCGGAGAAAGTTAAAGACAAAATTAAACATATCAGCACTTTTCGTTTTCTCGGATAAGACAGATAATCAACAAAGAATCAACAAAGTCAAGGATAGGATTGAATTAAATAACAATTACGTGGTTGTAATTGTACAGGGACAGACAGCACAGGAGAAATAATACTAGATACTGAACTCCTCATTCGTGGCCAGTCATGTCACAACCTCTGAGCCTTTTCAGTTTCTTAAGAAATCTATAACAAGCCTTGATGAATCACGTTCTCTGTTGAATGGGAATATGAATGGGGCATCTGTTCATGCGGAAAGCAATCACCACTGCCATGAATTTAGGAACTTGACATGATTACATGAATTGTGCTACTCTGATTACTGCATTGTACGTATAAGCGCATTAGTGGAAAATCCAATCCGACATTTCTTACGAATAACACAATGCTTGGCTCTGATGTCAGAAATGGCAGACACACAGGGAGCAGATTCATACTAAATGATGGTAGAAAATAATGCTAATTCGAGATGAATGACAAGACTTCTAACACCAAGTCTATTGTGATACTGTCTCAACACACTACGTGCACATGGGAACGCATGTGAGGAAGCAACTAGTTGTAACTGTGAATTGTGGTTATCGACATGATCTGTTGCTGACAAAGGTTTTAATTGTTCTCGCCCACATTGAGGCCAAAACCCATGACAATCGCCCCCACATGAATATATATTACTCACTGTAAGACTTCAATCCACCTTTGCTTTGTATTTGTCGCAGGATAAATGTCAAAATGTATTTTAAAACAATTCTGTGCCAGTAGAATGAGCACACAGTGTCTGTATATCCTCCACTTCATGTAGGGAGGACATCAAATCAATACAACAAAGTGGTAAGCAGCAAATAACTAATGCACTAGGAAGCCCCTGGAGACCGTGTAGGTTGATGGGAGTGTCCCGCCACAGTCATTCAGTGCCTGTGATAGGTCAAATCACTGGGACAAGACGCTTCCTCCACCCTCAGATTGGTGCTGGCATAGTAAGCACGCTGGCTACTGCTCTGTGGTCTCAGATTTCGCTGTTCCAGGGCTCCATTACTTCCTAATTACCAGTGGGATGCAGGGACAGGATACGTTTAATGATCTGAGCTACCTATTTACACAGGGCCAAGGCTGATGAAGCCAGGGAGAATATAAAAGGCAGAATTTTAAATTGAGTGAGCAGTAAAAGGTTTGTTTTCACTGGACAGGCAGCTCTATTTTGCCTATTATTATTTAAGGTGTTTTATAATCTTGCAAACTAAACCAATTCGTAGGTTAATTCAAATGTATCCTCCGTGTCTTGCTCTGTTAAACACTGGTCATTAAT
This sequence comes from Scomber japonicus, assembly GCF_027409825.1. NCBI lineage: Eukaryota > Metazoa > Chordata > Actinopteri > Scombriformes > Scombridae > Scomber > Scomber japonicus. The sequence goes on from NC_070588.1 coordinate 7,041,918, forward strand.
GCGAGACCCTGAAATTAAAAGTCCTGATTTAATGAAAGAGGGAAAATACTCTTAGCTGAGCCCTACAGTAAAGGGACTCTTTCTAAACCTGGTTTTGCTATGTTCGAGCTTCACTGGTGCAAATGATTCAAAACGCTTTCATGTCAGCTTTAAAGTCAGGTGGGATGGACTAACACAGTAGGGGGGCAACCCCAGCCTGGGTGGTGGAGGCACTATGTGAATAGGAATAGTGTGAGAGACAATCGAGTACAGTGATTTCAAATATAGTACTTACTGTCAACAGATAGTCCCATATCAGAGTTTAAAATGTAAAATATGACTCAATAATACAGTGTATGGATATTAAACCTTTGTATTCACACACACAGATCCAATATGTCTGGTGGGAAATTCTGGTTTTAGAAAAAAATGACAGGAAACTGCTTCTAACTTTCAGAAAGCAGGTGGGAAATTAGGCAAGGTTTGAACTTCTCTGGCAATATCTTTCTTTCATTTTAACATAATCACTTGTGTAATTGTTCCCGCGTACAGCCAAAAGTGACACTCTGAAATCCTCCAGGGAAAGACTGTCCAAAAGTGCGTCTATATCTCTGCTTGTGTGATTCATCGTGTATCTTCTCATGACGACTGCAGGCTTTTTAATCTACGTCTTTTGGTGCAAAGACGTACGTAGAAACTAGTTTGTTTCAACCATAGCGACACCTTTAGACTTAACAACTGAAATAGTAGTATATGTACAGACTAGCTACAACTACAGACTAGCATTTCAAACAGTTAATATTATGCTTTTTATTTTCTTCCTCAGCTCTTAAAACTTTATATTCCATTTTCAGTCAGCTATGTTGCTAACATGGAGATTGAAATCTGCTAAAATGAATATTGTTATAATGAATATTGTATAAGGGCTCTCATCTCAGGCAGTTTACTGTGAGTGTTAGTAATGAGGGTCACCATCAACAACAGACAAAATGATATTTGATGCATGAAAATCCAACTCATCTACTGCAGCTGGTTTGACCACTTCTAATCAATTATGAGGAGAGAAGGCTTCAAAATAAATAATCTTGACGATCTGCGCCAAGCCGCACTTGAGTTAGAACATGCTGTCTAACCTTTCCTCGTTAACTGGCCAACTTCCACTGCAACATTAATATTTCAGATTTAATGGAATGCTGAGCCAAATGGATGCATTAAAATATTTATAAGCTGCTGACTGATATGGAAAAGCGTGTATCTGTTTGCCTTGTTTTTTAGGATCAAATGATCTCATGTTAGAACAAAAGTAAAAGCGTGGCTTTATGTGTCACTTTGCAGACACTTTTATGCCATTAATAAGGGAATTAGGGATAATGGTACACAGTGGGTTTAATTTACATTGCGTTGATTATAACAGGGCTACAGTTTTAATAAGCTGAAGTTCAAGAGTAAACAGCTTCAGGCAAGTCAAATCATTTTGGAAGATTTTACCAAGAAAAATATTCCCTGAAACAAGAGATATTATTTTCCATTTGTTGAGTATTGAACCTGGATAGTTAAAAGCTGACCACAAATGTAACATATACTCTTATCAACCTGCAGATCCAATAGCCCGGTAATTCATCTCCCCACTTCAATCCAACACTGAAACCACATACTGCACAAACATCCTGAAACCTTATTCCTTATTCTATATATAATTATACCAAAAAATCATTCTGGAAACAGGGAAAGTGTATAAAATCATGTGTAACGAGACAACTAGAATATGTCCAGGTGATTTAATGCTGTAACAATAAAAACATACCTGAGATGTTGAGATAAAGAATATACTTTTACCAAATGTAAGTCTTTTTGAAAAACTCAATTTCATGAAGGAACTAGCCAATGACACAGCATAAAACTAAATCAAACATCAAATGTTCTACTAAATTTTCCCAGTTAAGGAATTTCAACAAACAAAACTGTCTTTTTTTTATCACTTATAAATGTTGCACCTTCACATTCAGAATGATGTTTTCATTAAAGTTTGTCCTCTGTGGGGTTTTCAATGCTATTGACTAATGGCTTAGTGTCTGAGATACAGCTGATAAAGACCATGGATCCATACCAATTCCCTAATTTGATCACTCCTCGCTCCTCCTCTACTTGAACCAGAAATCATTCCGGTCTTTAATCAAGGGATGATATTATCTTTCAGCCAGAAACTAGGGAAAGTGTATAAAATCATGTTTCCAGGTGATTTAATGCTGCAACAATAAAAACATACCTGAGATGTTGAGATAAAGAATATACTTTTACGAAATGTAAGTCTTTCTGAGATGAAAAACTCAATTTCATGAAAGAACTGGCCAGTGACACAGCATAAAACAAGATGTACAGCAGGTCTTTCTCACAGAGGACATTTTGACATGACTTCCTTTGAGCCAGTTTTCAGTGCTGACGCCTTCAGTATGTCACAGTATGTTCTCCAGGAAGACACTGTAGATTTTAAAGTCTAGTGCAAGCCAAAGAGAATGTTACAGTCGAGAGCAGAGATTCTTGGTAGTAATTTAAAATCTGAAAAAAAAAAAAAAGTTCTCTCCTTCACTGATTCTCCGTTCCGTTTGTTTTGCCTCTTGTTATTTAGCGGTGTTAAAAACCGCTTCCCACTCCCTTCATCTGGGGCTCTTTGATGAAAGTAGCTGGCACTCTTCCCAGAAAAACAAATATCGGTATCAGTGCTTCTTTTCATTCTGCAATTGATGTTTATGGGCAATTATTTCAAACATCTTTGCTTCTCAGAGATTGGTATTTTTAAATTTTAACTCTGGATTTACTATTAATGAAAGGTAAGCAAGTTTCTCTTGAATATAAGGCAATCCTTAAATGCATTCATACATTTAAATAGTAGAGTTATTTCTGCTTCCTCCTCTTCATCTCTAATCCAGGCCTGTATCAAACAGCAGCAGCAGCAATAATGAGCTCAGCAGGCCTCTGAAGCTGAAAACTTTAAGAGAAAAACATTTAACTTATTCTATTCTACATACCATTTTTCTCAATTTCAAATTTCAGCAAATATAACATGATGACCACATTGAATTGATTAAACTGACTGAGAGTCATCAGATCTGATTCTCTCAACTTTGTCTAACAGATGTTCATCAGTAAAGTCAGACCATTTGTACGGTGATGGCAGCCAAAGTAGTGATGATTGAGTGCAGCCAGTGTGTTTCTGGCAAGTACAGTAAATGAATACGTGCAAAAGCTGTGACCTGATTTTAAAAACCTTTCTCCTTAGCTCTAAAAGTGATCAAAACAGCACAGAAAGCTCAAGGAAATGAGAATTTTCTTAATATTCCTCTCGTCTACACAGACACACAAAAATCTCCTCGATAATGTAACAGCATATTATGGCCGCCAAGTTTAATTATTTCAACTCTACAGTACCCATGAGCCTAAGCTACCTACTATAAAGAGAGAAGCCATAGAATTTGAAAGTAAATTCATTTTTAGTGCAGACTATACTCTGGATTTCCACTTACAGAAGTTAAATCAAGACGATGATGGAAATTTCCTGAGAACACTAATTACTAGAGAGTTCCTCACATAATTATGTTGTGTTGTAACTACGTGTTCTGTATTTGCACTGTATTTGTTTTATTATGACACATGCATTGTGGAAACATGGAGCCTCCAGTGCACAGACACAGGGAATGGACTCAACAGGAGACATCTTGTATTTAGCTGATAAACTTCTGAAATGAAAAATATTTTCATATTCAGATTCAGGATTTTTCAGTAAGGGTGAAGATGTCATTTTAAGAATTTCTAACAAGGTAACTGAACTTTTTATGTGGAAATATCTGGAATATCAGATGCAACTGATTATTCAAAGCAAATACGTATCTTAAAACATGTGCGGAGAAGATCTTTAAGTCATAATGCATTAAGCCCTCTATGCCACCGTAGTTTACAGTCAAAATCAAAGACATATTGTTTCAATGAAAAAAATTGCCATTGCTTACAGTATGTCATGACCAAAACCACCAACACCCACAATAGAATCTCCTTCAAAGAAACTGCAGCTCAAATGAGCTGTCAGCAGCTGGTGATGCAGACTCAACTGGGCCAGAGGGTTTTGATACACACACATGCCCTCACAACACATCACCAAAAAAAAATGAGACAAGTGGGCTATAGTTCAGAGTAGCTTCCATCATCTCTTGGAGATAAGAGAGCAAGTACAGCTGTTCTTTTTCTCTCTATAGCTGGTGTATGTGTGTGTATTTTAAGTATAGAGTGGACGACTAATTGAGGGTGGGAAATCGAAAGATCCACTTATGTTGCCAAGCAGTCAACCTATTATTTTCCTTATGCCACTGTCACAATATGCTATGCATTCTGTGCATGACAAGGTTCCCGCTGCGCATAATGACACATCACCTGCTTGGCAGAGCTATTTCTCCCCGAGAACATAGGCTAATCTGTTCCACTTGAATAATAGCATAGCATTCTGCAAAGCAGGACATGAACATTTTCCACAGACTCATGTGTGACTCATCCCTGTGTCGAGACGTTGAAGAAAACATTTCAGTCTTGAAGGGATTTGAATGTTTTTTTTTTTTTTTATATATTATTCCAGATGCTCATCGTGCTGTTATGTGAAGGAATTTAATCACTCCAAATCTTTGCAGGGATAAAACACATCATTTCAAAAGTGCATGTTGGCTGACTTGTTTCGTAATATCTGAGAAAACTAAATGCTTGTGGCATTAACACATTTGCGCTTACTTTTTTTTAAACCTATTGAAAAATGCCATTTGAAATAACTTAAACAAGCCCTTTGATTTTGACATTAATGATACACAAGCGGTTGCAAAGAGCAGCACTGGCCCGAGGGTATGAGAAAAAACACTAACAGCCAAATACGTCTTTTTAAAATACCAGATCCAGCTGGGAAGTTACACAATTTGGGAAACAGGAAATACCACATCAAATGAATTTTTTTGTAAAGCTGCAATGATTAGTCATAAATCCATTGAGTCATTTTGATCATTAATTAAGAAGTATTTCAATCAGAAATGCCAATGTTTGAGAATAAACTGCTTTTCTTGGTCCTACATGATAGTCATTTCAATATTTTGGGTTTTGGACTGCTGCTCGTGCAAAACAAATTGTTGACGTCACTTTGTGCTCTGGGAGATAGTGGTTGGCAAATATCAGCCTACCGCTATCCAAATCTGTCCCTACAACAAAAATGTTCTGCCCCCGAGTGAAAGCTTATAATTCACATCAAAAGTTTTTCATGCCTGTTCACAAATCCACAGCATATAACAATGTCAGCACAAGGCTCATGTAAAATGTATGACCTAGTAACATGTTATAAACTTATGAGATGTGCAGTATAAAACAGGTAAGTAACATAATTTGGCAATCTGACAATAACAAGTATATGTACGTATGTGACAATACCGGACCTTCAACCATAAATGAAGCAGGCCACAGTTTATTGTGTTGAATAGAGATGTTCTTAGAGACATTTGCTTTCTTCTCAGTACTGTTACCATTGCCTGAACTTACATATGCATCTTCAAATGCTTTATAAGAGTGTTGGTCTTTTGCAGGAATGCCCTGGTCACATTCACACCTGGAAGCTGCCCAGTACTACCACAGTCTGACCACAGTCTGATCTGTCGGCCACTGAGCAGCTCCACTGGAGCAGGTGGGGTAAAGGGCCTTGCTCATGGGCACCTCAGTGGTGGTAATGAGGGAGGGGCAAGTGCTGCTTCTTCACTTTCCCCACCCAGATTCATCCTGCCAGTCCAGGGAATTGAACCAGCGAACCTCCAGTCATATGCTCCTTTCTCTAACATTAGCAACACTAGTGCCACTATTTTATAGAGCAAATGAAGACTTCATGAACCATTCATCATATAGCAATCTGGCCTTTCATAAAAAAGCAGCAGATTGGTGTGAAAGTGTAAACTGAGCATAAGGAATTAGATAATATGTTGCTTAAAACGAGTTAACACTGTCTCAAAGTATTTTATCATAGCAATCTGTTGAACATGCATTTGAAGGTTTCGTTTTCACGGTCTCAAGCTTCTAGCCACACTGCTACAAGGCCACTTACTGTAGCTCTAAAAGGCTCTTTTCCTGGTTCACTGAGCGTGACTTTATTGTACAAGTTGCAATACACCCCCTGCACAGATTTCTCTCTCAATTCAAGGATACTCTAATATAAAAATGTTCCTGCAAAGTCAAACTTGCCACTCAGTACTAGTCCCTTTCTCCACCCTTGAGCCCACATTCACAATGCTTTCCACAATGAACTCCTTTAGTTCCCATACTTCCATATGCCACAATGCAAAACAGCACTGCCAGTTGAAAAGGGAAAACCAACCATATTATTTTCCGTGCATTAGACCGCAAATTGACTTGCAGTATGAAATATGTTGGGCTCTCACAAAAGCATGTCCTGAAGACAGCATTTCCACATTATTCTTTTTTATTAGGCTTAAAAGTTTCCTTTTTGATAAAGCTCACAGTCAGGGCCAGCTCAGGCTTTTTCTTTGGATCAGTTATACTGCTGTAGGCCTTGACTGCCGGGGATTATGCACTGAGCTGCTCTCTCCTCCTTTCCTTCTCCATCTGTAGATATTAATGTACCATTAATGAATGTTACTAACTTGGCATCGTCCCTGTAGTTTTGTGCTTTCGGCTGTGTCCCACCTGCTGTCCCCGTGGTCCAGTTTGACACCCACCAATGCTGCTTTTATTATTAGTCATTTTTGCCCACTGCTACTGCTATTATTATTAGTCATATGTCAATTTCTTATGTTGTTGTTATTGTGATTATTGTCATTGTTGTGCTTCTCTGTGTCTCTCTCTCCTCTCCCCCTTTCCTCCTAGAGCCCAGTTCTGCTCGAGGTTTTTCCTTGCTGCTGTTGCCAAGTGCTCATGGACTGCAAACTATAAGTCAAGTCAAGTTGGGTCTCTGTACGTCTGTGATTCTGTGATTTGGTGCTATATAAATAAACCTGACTTCACTTTACTTCTATTTTGCAGTCTTGTAAAAGAAATATTTGAATAGTTTGGGAAACATTTGCTTTTTAGCCAAGAGTGAGATGGGTAAATAGATTCCTGTGTGTGTGTGCACTATATATGGAGCTGCAGGTGATTAGTTTAGCTTAGCATAAAGACTGGAAGCAGGTGGAAACAGTTAGCCTGGCTCTCATCAGAGTTCAGTAATATGCTTAGCAGCACTTCCAAAACTCACTAATTAACATGTTGTACACATGTTGTTCAGAAATGTAAAAATTACGGGTAATTATGTGTTATTACTATTTCTTAATGAACAACAGGGAAGTCACTGCACCCAGCTATTGCACTCTGGCAACAAGTAAAAACACAAATAGATGTATTTATATTTCTGTTAACAAATCTGACAAAGCTTTAGAGGTGTTGATGAGCATAATTTTGAACTTTGGATACAGCTGTTTCTGCCTGTTTCTAGTCTTTATGCTAAGCTAAGCTAATTGCCTCCTGGCACGCAATGAAAAAAGTGTCAAACTAGTCTTTTAAATATGCACATATTCATGGATTTTGAGGATTTAACGGTAATACACAACCAGCAAAGATTCCACTCCTGTATAAGCATAAAGAGCCTCTTGGAAATCAATGAATGAAATAAAAAGGACTGAATCATCTAAACTATACACTCACACATGCACACAGCACAACGGTAAGAGACTGTTACCGTACTTGCCCCAGAGACTCTGCCACTGTTCATAATCACTCAGTTGCTTGGAAGAGCTCTCAGGTATAATCATGGAAGTTCAAATCAAACTAAATGCTAATGGTTTTTTACAAGGTTATTCTGTACCATTCAAAGCACTGGGCTGGATAGCTAACATCCTTAGAGGACTGACAGCCAAAAAGCAACACAATCTCCCAAACGTACAACAAGCAGACCTGCTCTGGATTAAATGGGAGTGCTTGTGGTTTTTCTTTGGTTTCATTTAATCAATTTGTACCACAAAGCAGTAAGATTATGTACATTTTTACTTCAAAGTAGCTTACAAGACTGCTTACCTGTTGTAGGTTGATCAACACGTCTATCTCTGGGGCATGACCTCCTGTAGCCATGGGGCCTGGCGTGTGGCCAGGGGTAAAGAATAGATTCTGACAAGGACAGGGGACAGGGGGAAGACAGCTACTGTCGCTAAAATAAAACTTAACGGAGGGATTTGTTGGGGAGTGATGAGAGTGGCCAAACGTCCTATAGATAGAGTATGACGGGGGCGGAGGGGATCAGGTGTGACTGAGGGAGTAAGGTGGGGTTAGTGTGGTTGAGAGAGGGGAGTGGGTGGGAGAGGGCAGAAGTTAAAGATGGGGTGCAAAGCAGTAGGAACCTAGGGGGAGGATAGGGATCAGCCCTTCTCTTTCACGGCTGGGGGTCCAGGAAGCCTTTGGGGTGGCATAACCTGCAGGAGGATGAACAGGGAAGACATAATTATTAGTCTCATAGTCTAGAATATATGCACAACTTCTGGATGTTCAGCCAAGTAGGGTACACAAACTACACACACTGCAAATGGTCTCATCTGTATGCTGAGAAAAACACACCCACACACAGTTTGACATGCATTTTAAATATGCAAAGAAAATAACTGTCTCCGTTAAAATGTGAAGCGTGTTTTCTGAACATTTCTGAAATGGCATGAACATGAAATCAGTGCTGTGACGAAAACTAGCTTCTCCTAAATATATTGAAGATATAAGATTACACAAATACAGGGACTAAAGAGACACAGTGACACATCATGACATTTAATTGCGTCATCACACCCCCAAGATGGTATTTTTGTTTTGTTTTTGAAATTAATGATCAACATGTTCACTGCAGTGTTTTTATCAGTTACCATAGTGATAGAGAGGGCGCTGACATGCAACAGTCAATAACCCTGTCTGGACTTAAACTGAGGATGTTGTGTATCTTGAACCCCTGACACACCCTCTCTTTTTATTTTTCAGTTTTAAGGGGCTCATAGAATGGGCTCTCCTTTTAGTTGAGGACCTCTTAACTTCTAAAAGTACCTCTTAACTGTTTTTTCGTGGCATAAACATAAACCCTCCACTACACAATAACGTAAAAACACAATAAAAGAAATCTGAAACAAAGGCATATTCACTATCTAATGCAGTGCATCTTAAACAATATTCACTTTTTATGCAGAGAGAAGATCAATACCAGTCCATGTTTAGCGCTAAGCTAAGCTAAGCTAAGCTAAACTGCTAGTGTAGCTTCATATTTACTACACATAAAAAGCGGATAAGCGTATTTCTCAAAATGTTGAACTATTTCACTGAGACCTCTGTGGACATGCTTGTCATAAAAACTTTTCCTGGATATACTTAGTTGCATATTTTTCACTTAGTTGAGTAATTGAAATATACATTTAGCAAGCATCATTATATGTTATCTCACCATATACAAAAAGAGTATCGGTACAAACTTCATTTTATTCCACTTTGCTGTAAAGATATATTTGTCTACTGGGCACATGGGAGCAACACAGAAATTCCCTTTTCAACAAAGGATGCCGTTTGTCTTTTCTGTCTTCTTGTGTCTGAAAATATACCCATCTGATATTTATTATCCTTAAAAGCAGTTTGAAGAGTCCCGTCACAAATTAACTTGACATGTTTTTTTTCCTGCTCGGTGTGGAGCCACTTTCTAAGAGAACACGCCTCATAAACTGCATCAATAATAATCTTTCTTATATAAGTAATGTGCTTTAATCCAGTTCAAACTGGATGTTTGACACCAGTAAAGAAAGGTGTTTCAGATTCAGCACCTTACTTTGAGATTAACTGACTGATTGTTAAGACCTATTGTTACAGGTGGCGCCTTGAGGATAACATTAATCTATATTTATATATTTACATAATTTACCTTAATTATCACTTAATAGTCTATTTATAATCCACACAAACACTTAAACAAAACAAACAAACAGCAGAAGGCACCTTTGTGCTGCTTAATGATGATGCCAAAATAGACGCTGCTGATTATTTTGGTTTTAACATGAAGGAAAACAGGTGCCTCTCATCCCTGTAAACATGCCAAGGATTGCTGGGCACAAATTATTTTGGGCAGTGGAGGAGAGGGCAAGCTGCCTGAAACAATTGTCATTCACTTCTTCACCAATGATCTATAGTCACTCACTTAAAATGTCCAGAAATTCTCTTAATCATCAACATTTCCATTCAATACATTCACTTGGTTGTGAGAACAGACTGAGGAGGAAATACCAGAATGATTTCCTCCTGTGATCCCTTGCTGTTTGTGGTCAAACGATAATTCTGCCAAACATTTTTGGTCAAAATTGAGTTAGTATTAGATTGTGCAGATCCTGTTTTACTATAAAATATCATGCTGTAAAAACATGTAATTACACAGTCTGGCTAAGATCAATCTTGCAGTTTTCTGTAGTTACTGTTCTCTAGAGCGGCTCTATTTCCCTGTAAGAAATTCAAATATCAATATATCAGCCCAATGATACAGAGTGTACACATGAAGACACGTCTTTTGCAATGATTGCTTACATGTATGATCAAACACTAAAGATATGTAATAGAGGATGTTTACAGTTTAACAATAAATGTTAAAATCACATAAGTGCAATGAAACAGTAAACTTCATAGGGAATTTAATAATTATAAATAAAAAAAGAACAAAAAACATTTATATATTAAACTTGAATTGGGCAACACATGCGCTGATACTGATATATCTGTGATAAGCCAGTATCAGCTGACAGTCAGGCTCTGTCGAAAAGGCAAAACAATAAATATGTTAGACTGAATTAAGCTTATTATCTGAATAAAAGAAACATGGGGACACAAAAAGTCATGGGAATTGATGGAATACAGCTAATGCATCCCAAGTGACACACTGTTTGTGAGCTGCTGTTTTCCCACTGTCACAATAAGGCTCTACATCTGTCTCAGTTTTATTCAACTGACTCATTTTCTCCCTCTGAGACATTTACAGCTGGCTCATTGCTCACATTATGCACAAGGCACTGCACATATAAAAGTATCCTGTTGAAATTAGTATGCAGAACGGTTTGATGTTACCTCTTCAGTACTTAGGCAATTAATGTGCACAATATGGCATTATTACACTGAGCTGCATCTCCGGGAACAAACTATGGTCAGTTATCTTACAGTCATCACTACACTTCAAGATATTGTGACATCACTTATGTCACAAAAACACATTTAAACACAAAACTTCAGCATTTTACATTTAGAATAATGTATAAATAATGCATGTTACAGAACAAATGCTCTGTGCTTTGACAGCTCAATAAACAGCCTTTAAATGTAACAAGCCCTGCATAGCCAGACTAATCCATGCTGAGCGACTCCCACCATCTCATTCTTTTTCAATACTGAGTACGTGTGTTGCTTAAATGTGGTACCAGAAATGATTTCCCTCCTTTTAGAGAACATGTTGTTGCAAATCTCACTCCCTCCTACCTTCTATTGTGTCTGAAGCTCCAGGGTGTCATGCAGATTTTTCCACCAGTGGAGTATGTGTGCAGTCACCTTGGCTCAAGCTGACCCAGCACCTGCCCAGCCCACCACTCTGCTAACTACTAATATCAAATATCCCACCCACTCCACGCCAGCTGTGAAATCAGAGAGGTATGAATGGCTCGCCCTTTGAATGTGTGAAGGGGACGGTGACATGTGTAAGTGACAGACATTGACAGTGCTGTGGTGGAGGGAAGGGGCAGCTGAGAAAATGCCAACAGAGAAAGAAAATAAAAGGAAAAGAAAACCTCTGGTGAATGATGGGTCAACAATACAAATAATGAGGGTGATTTAGGGCAGACTCATTACAAATAATCAACCGAAATATGTGCTACTCAGATTTCACTGCAGGAAGTTTTTGTCCAGCTGATCACTCAAAGAAACACTTAACCCTCCTGTTGTCCTCGAGGCAAGGAAGGAAGGGGAGGGAGGGAGAAAGTAAAACAGGAAGGGAGGAAGGAAGGAAAGAAGGATAGAAGAAAGAAGGAAGGGAGGAAGGTAGGGGGAGGAAAGAAAGAGATAAGGAGGGAGGAAAGGAAGGACAGAAGGAAGGAAGGAAGAAGGACGGAAGGGAGGAAGGTAGGGGGGGAGGAAAGAAAGAGAGAAGGAGGGAGGAAAGAAGGAAGGAAAGAAAGAGAGAAGGAGGGAGGGAAGGAAGGACAGAAGGAAGTAAGGAAGAAAGACGGAAGGGAAGAAGGAAGGACGGAAGGAAGGAAGGAAGAAGGAAGGGAGGAAGGTAGGGAGGGAGGAAGGAAAGAAGGAAGAAGGAAGGGAGGAAGGTAGGGCGAGGAAAGAAAGAGAGAAGGAGGGAGGAAAGAATGAAGGAAAGAAGGAGGGACGGAGGGAAGGAAGGGAGGAAGGAAAGAAGGAAGGGAGGAAGGTAGGTGGGAGGAAAGAAAGAGAAGTAGGGAGGGAGGAAAGAAGGGAGGGAGGTAGGAAGGAAGGACAGAATGAAGGAAGAAAGGGGGATGGAGGAAGGAAGGTAGGAGGGAGGGAGGAAAGAAGGAACAGTCAAAACAGACGGGGTCAATTTGATCCGGGAGGACGACAGGAAGGTTAAAGCTATGAGATGGGAAAGTTATGTCATGTAAATATCACAGAAAAACTTACTTATGGACATTTAAACAAAAAAAAAACATGTAACAACAAATAACAATAGAGTGATCACAACTGACAGTTTAAGATTGTAATTTTAATTATAATGTAAGACTGTGATGCATCTAGTTTGGTAGATAAGAGAACCAGAACAATGTATTTATAGATACCCATTTCATTTAATCAGTGAAGTGGAACACTTAACCATGCAATTGACCTCATAAATACTCTCATATAGGATTTTTCCTGCAATAAGAATATGAAGGTGGCTGCCTTGACGGTGCCCGCTATGATAAAACCTATTTCAAGAGCTTTGCAATTAAATGTGTCATCACCAACAAAAAGTGTGAAGGTGCAATCACTCCAGGGTTGTGAGAGAAAACACCAACAACAAAGCAGAATGATGCACTTGAATTTATGCAGAAATGATGAATTAATGAATTGATTGGTCCTATGGGTGAAAAATGAAGTATAATTAACCAAATACTGTACTCAAGTGCAACACTGTGATAGCTGTACTCTTAATTAATGTGTAAAAAATGTCATAATGGAAATAAAATGTCACTAATTTCACTAATTAATATAGTTGCATTCAATTAGCTTGTGTTTTGTTTACATGCTTCATTAATAGCACTTCTGTCAAAAGGTGTAAATGAATGTTTCTTCCAGACATTTATGTGATTATAATAATTAACAAAACTCCATAATTAGCATTTTAACATCATTATTCAGAGAAAAGCAGGATGTTTCTTAACCCTCCTGTTGTCCTCCAGTCAAGGAAGGAAGGGAGGAAGAAGGAAGGATGGAAGGGAGGAAGGAAGGAGGGAAGGAAAGGAGGGGGGAGGAAAGGAAGGAAGGACGGATGGAGGAAAGAAGGAAGGTAGGAGTGAGAAAGGAAAGAAGGACGGTGGGAGGGAGAAAGGGAAAGAGGAAGACAGGAAGGAAGGGAAGGAGGACAGAGGAAGGAAGGAAGGAAGGAAGGAAGGAAGGAAGGAAGGAAGGAAGGAAGGAAGGAGGGAAGGAAATAAGGGAGGGAGGAAGGACAGAAGGAAGGAAAGGATAAGGATACATTTATTGAGGAAGGAAGAGAAGACAGGAAGGACAAATGGAAGGAAGGAAGGAAGGAAGGAAGGACAAATGGAAGGAAGGAAGGACAAATGGAAGGAAGGAAGGAAGGAAGGAAAGGAGGAAAGAAGGAAGAGTCAAAACAGATGGGGGTCAATTTGACCCCGGAGGACTACAGGAAGGTTAAAAGAAGGGAGACTTCACAACATCACATCACATCACAAGTAAAAATGCATTTGACAGTTTAAAATGAAATGCGGCTTTTGAAAGGCAATTTGGAGAGAAAGGGGAGATGCATGTTGCAGCAGAGACAGAGAGAGAGAGAGACAGAGAGAGAGAGAGAGAGAGCGAGAGAGAGAGAGAGAGAGAGAGAGAGGCTAGATGATTGGTGAAGGAGGATGAGAGCAGAGTGAACTTTTTAATTGGCTCGCTGTTTTTGACTCTAAACTATGTGTTCAAAGATGACACCAACAAATCAGTGAGCTACTGAGTTATAACACTCAGAAGCAGGAAGAAGCACATACTGTATGTTTATTATTTTTCAGCAGGCTGGTTGTTTGGTGCACATCATTTAATCAAGGTAACCACAGAGGATCATTGTGTCTAATGGAACTGTGCTTTAGTGCAGCACTGATTGGCCTGCAGATGTCAAACTACTATCTACTCCTATATGTGGTCTCCAGATGGCTGAAGGGATTCAATCAACGGAGGGCTTTCATTCCCTCCACAAGCAGCTATGAAGGACAGAAACTGCTGAGTATTAATATTCAGACTGTGATACTGACATTTCTGCTTTAATAGTAGGTTTTTTAATCTTTGTGTCGTCCTCCCGGGTCAAATTGACCCTGTCTGTTTCGACTGTTCCTTCCTTCTTTCCTTCCTTCCTTCCTTCCTCCTTTCCTTCCTTCCTTCCTTCCTTCCTTCCTTCCTTCCTTCCTTCCTCCTTTCCTTCAGTCTTCCTCCCTCCTTTCCTCCCTTCCTGCCTTCCCTCCTTCCGCCCTCCCTCCTTTCCTTCCTTCCTTCATTCTTCCTTCCTCCTTTCCTGCCTTCCCTCCTTTCTTCCTCCCTCCTTTCCTCCCCCTTTCCTTCCTTCTTCCGTCCTTCCTCCCTCCTTTCCTTCCATGTTCCTCCCTCCTTTCCTTCCATGTTCCGCCCTCCTTTCCCTCCTGTCCTTCCTGCCTTCACTCCTTTCCCTCTTGTCCTTCCTTCCTTCCTTCCTTCCTTCCTTCCTTTCCTCTCTTCCCTCCTTCGCCCCCCCCCCCTTCCTTCCTTGACTAGAGGACAACAGGAGGGTTAATGTAGAATCCAATGCATTCTCTGGTTGGAAAGTGTTATAAATGGTAATAAATGACCATCAATTGTGCCAAATAGTAGACAGATTTCATATTCTGTCTGTAACTTCTAAATTATATCATCTGGGATTTATTATTTTCACTAAATAAATCAGATAAACATTGATCAAAGAGTGAACTGAAGAATTTGTTTTGGCATCAGTGTGGTGGCATCTTGAAGAGTTTCACAGTCCATACTGACAAACATGGATAAGACTTCACATACAGCGCAGAGGAAGAGTGTAAGACCGAGAGTCACAGTTAACCTGTTCTACCACACATTTCAGTCTGTAGCAACACTAATTACTCAGTGTCACTTTAGCACCAAAGAATTTACTTAATGAGACTTCATGTAGTTTCACATATTTGCAAAGCTTTTATCAACTAACAGGCAACGCTGAGTGCTGTCTGCTGTCTGCTGTCTCCTGAAAACACAGTGCAATTACAATATTCGGCTCTCCTGTTGGACAGAGATTCAGAACAAAGACCTCCAGCAGAGTTCTCATTTACTGATGGCCTGTAACAACCACTCCTGATAAAGCAGCAAACAATTTCTTAATATACAGTTCTGCATTTAGAGACAAGTGGGCAGTAAGATGAGAAACATGGTGGCTCATCCAGTATCCAGGCAATACTGACTACACATGATCAATTATGTATACATTCATAGAGGAAGACATTTGAAGCAGGTGATGAAGGAGCAGACTTGATGGGATTATCATTTATCTACTCAGTCACATCTCTACAATGCTCACACTAAAAACACTAAAAATAGAGAGATGTAAGTTGTATCTGTGAGACTTCTGCAAAGTGAAAGGTATTTCATCAGTGATGCTCACACAGCATTGAGAAATATGATTCAATAATTCAGCAGCAACCTGTATTGCCAGAAACATTGTTCTCTGGAAAATCCACAAGCCTAGTTGTCAACAGTTTTTCACTGCAGTACCTCGCTACAAAAAAAGTCCCTATAAAAACTATGAATAATGAATTATGTGCACCCTTATTTTCCCGGAGAGGCAAAAATACTGTTGAATGTATAATGGCATAGTGAACCCCACAAACAAACTTTAACTCACCTCTATTGTGTTGAGTGGAAGCAGAAATCTCAAATATATATATATATATGTGTATGTATTGATTTGAAAAACAACAACACTACAGTATATTGGGTTGGATATAGAGCTGCAATAATTAGTCAATTAACCTTTGTGTCGTCCTCCCGGGTCAAATTGATCCTGTCTGTTTTGACTGTTCCTTCTTTCCTTCCTTCCTTCCTCCCTCCCTTCCTTCCTTTTTTCCTTTTTCCCTCCTTCCTACTTTCCTTCCTTCCTTCCTTCCTTCCTTCCTTCCTTCCTTCCTTCCTTTCCTTCCTTCCTCCCTTCCTTCTTTCCTTCCTCCATCCCCCTTTCTTCCTTCTTTCCTCCCTCCCTCCCTTCCTTCTTCCTCCCTCCCATCCTTCCTTCCTCCCTCCTTTCCTTCCTTCCTTGACTCAAGGACAACAGGAGGGTAAATGCAACTATTTAACTACTACTATAATTCTTTGTGTTTTGATAAGCAAAAATGCCCGACACAAATTCTCAAATATGAATATTTGAAACTATTCTGAGTCATACATGACCGTAAACTTACTACATTTGGGTTTTGGACAATTGATAAGACAAAACAAGATATATGAAGATGTTACCATGTTCTCTAAGAAATGAAAACGGGCACTTTCTGAAATTTAATAAACAAAAAGGTTAATTGAGAAAATAATCACCAGATGATTAAAAATGAGAATCATTAATTGCAGCTCTAGTTAGATATGTGTTTAAATGCTACTGCAGGATGTCTGGTCAGTCATTTCATGTTCTATATTGTTTTAATAGTCATTTCAGTTTGTGTTTTTAATATAAAAAGCATCATATTGCTGGGGCCAGGATGCTGTAGCAATAAACTTTCATTACTTATACTTCATTAATTATGTAAAAGTATGAGATATCCTATTCCTTCTACACAAACTCAGACCAGCCCCCTGACTTCTAACTGAATTCACAATCAATTGTTATAATACTGAATACATACTGAAACTGATATAGCAGCAGGATCTTTTACAGATGATGGCAGCTCTTTGTTGTCTGCACTGCTATTTGTTTTCACTTTAAGAGAGCACATGTTTGGGGTCAGCTCATTTACATTTAACCTTCACTGGAGGTTTCATACAATAGCTTACATGGCTTTTGAAATACACTCAGCAGCTCCAGATATAAGTATGATCAATACTACATTATGATATTCCTTATTTATAAAACACTAAGTCTGAGTGGTGTCACGTGACCAAAATCCATTTGATTTCCACATCAGCCAAACATCCAGCTGCTTTAACCCTTCACTTTCTGTAAATCCTGTAGAGCACCATCATGCTGCTCTCCAGTAAATGATGCTGAGTCACTACTATGCGACCTTATCCGCCTCCAGCTTCTGTTTGAACTTGAATCTCAGACTATTTCACGCGGCTCAGGGATGACCTATGGAGCTTTTGATCTTTAGTGATTACTGTGAAGCAGAGCACTTTCTATTGTGCAAGCAACGCACCGCACCGCAGCACAGCACAACAACGACTATATCAACATACTACGATCAGTAAGCCTCCTCCTCCTTCAGAGCTGCTCTACCTGCTCACAACGAACACGCCTCTGCCTCACAGTGCAGCTCTGCGCCCCAGCACCTTCAGATCAGAGACGCACTCTATAACATAGGTTTAAAAGGTTGCATATGCCAGTGTGAGCAAAAACCTCAATTAGGAAACGTTACACAATGTTATAATTGGCTTAGGCGTGTGCATGTCTTTGTTGCATAGCAAGTGGCCACACAGCGACGCGCATCATTTTAATGCCAGCGCGCGCTTGCCCACTAAAAAGTCAAGACAATAACATTTTCTTTTGCAAGCCACTGTATTCACCGACTTACCTGTGGTTTCAGAGAGCAGTCCAGCGGTAGAAAAAACTAGAGGCAAGAGATGCTGCGACTATACGAAGCAGCAGCAGCAGCAGCAGTGCTGGTCCATTCCTAGTGAAGACACGCCACGCAGCTTGCTGGATCTGCAAAGGATGCTAAGCATGACCACGTGACTCTGGAGGACAACCTGCCCATCTCAAGTCACTGATGGATGCAAGTACCAGAGGACATGCTGTCAGCTGTACAATAGTTAGTTATATATTTCATCTTAGATGGTTATGTAGGCAGACAAAATACATTTGGTGATCATTATTATTATAATTATTATTATAATACATTTCCCCTGTTTTATTAGGAATCAGCACTTTTTAAAATATTCTGTACTATTCTGAGCCATTGCTACGAAATCTATCTTGCTTTATCTTATTATTATTGTTATTTTTAGTTTGTTTTATTATTTTATTATCATCATCATCATCATCATCATCATCATCATCATCATCATCATTTTTATTATAATAATAATAATTCTTATTATTATTATGCCTCTTAGTAATAGATGTATTAGAAGTTAATAGTGGCAGTATCAGTGTCTGAATGCTGGGATGTAGGTTAATATATACACACTTTAAAGTGTTAAAGTTTACAGTACTTTAAAGGCGCATTATGCAGGATTTCCCAAAAGTACAATGTATAGACTCACACATACAAAAGTAAGCTAATTCCTCTCAATCATCACTTAGAAGTTTGTGGAGGTGCATTTATCTGTAGAGGCTCTGCCCTCTGACTGTATTTTGTTGTGTCCAGGCACTGTTGGGTGTCAACCTTTGGGCAGTGGGTGTGTAGCCCCCAGGTCATGACTGGTAGGGCTGTAACCAGGTTACAGTACTGTCTCTGTGTCTTTCCTCTGCTCCACTCAGCTGTCTGTCTCTGTGTCATGGATGTATGAAGAGCTGCAGGTCTGAGTGTCTGTTTGACCGAGGGCGGGGCTGAGATACACACATGCAGAGCAGACAGGGTGCAGCCCTCTCACACAGGGTTATGCAGAGGTGTGGGCATGTTTAAATATCTACTATATTTGCTAATATTACTGTCAGAAAACAATTAGAAAATCATGTTTTATTTATCTGATTCCAGGCTTTGTTCACACCAGCTGCTCACTCTCCTCATTCACTCTCTAGCTTGCTTGACCACCACTCTTAGTTCTCCCTCTCTCTCTCTCTGTCTCTCTCTCTCTGTCTCTGCAGACAAAAGGCCAGCTTTGAATGCTGCGTGTTTGCAAACACTAACTGACAAATCGTGCATATTAAGAAAATAAATAAATCATTACTGGATTGCAGGGTGACAGAGGACTGTTTGTCTTTGAAGTCGCAAAGAGGGAATGACTTAATCCCACGCAGGATTAACGCTTCATTGCGGTTTCTTCAGGCAAATGAAATTACTGCCATTATGCAGCAATAATGCTTCAGATTTTCGGAAACGTAAACAGAGAGAGATAGACAGACACACAAGAGTGGATTATCAGCTGGGCAAAGCAGGTTACCACCCTGCAGCTACAAGATGTCCAGGACCATTTAAAGCCTCAGATTCACTGTATGTCATTTGGTTTGTGGTCATTTGTATAATTTTGTCAGGACATTTACACCTGTGTGAACTCATTTTGGGGCAGTTCTTATCTTGTTGAGAAGATTTGTGTCAAAATGAGTTGTAGTGATACATATCTGTTCTGCAGGGAAAAGAGATAGATAGATAGATAGATAGATAGATAGACAGATAGACAGATAGACAGATAGACAGACAGACAGATAAAAGACTCCCTGTCCCGAAACTGACATCTGTTTTGAAATGTCCAGCACACACACACACACTTATAAACCACCCTCTCCAAACCAAATAGCCATTTATTACAGTACATACTGCCAATGTCGACACTACAGTTCAGTGAAGAATAAAAATCCATGCAGCTACCACACTATTAATGATAGTGTAGCCTTTTAGTGGATTTCTCCCCAGAGCTATGTACTGTAGACGTACACTTATAGGGACACTCAACATATAACAGCCTTTCACTGTGCTTGAAGCTTTATTTGACGATTGTGTTATGTAGCGTAACTGTAACCTTCACACTGAATGCCTTCCTTGAATCACCTGCAAGAACACACTTATTCTGTTCTGCTTTACTCCTCATAATAAAGGGTACTTTACAAATAGAAGAACAACTGTAAAAATAAAACACAAATAAAACTCTTATATAGTATATAAGATATATAGATATATAGTTTCATAATAACTAGTTATTAAATGATGCTGATAAATAATGCAATTATACAACATTCAGTTATAGTATGTTAGATATGCAATGAGTGGACTCCCTCACAATACTGGAGAAGGTTAAAAGCATGCCTTGCCCTCTACTGGACTAAAGGGTGAAAAACAGAATCAGCACCAGTCAGCAGCCAAATGTAAAAATTGTACTTATATTTAATGCTCTATTCTAGCATTTTATTTCTCTCTTTCTATTTTTCTGTACTTTGTTTTTATTATTAGTGTGGGGGGTAAATTGTATGTTTTAATGTTTCTCAAATTACATGTTTTTCTGTTTTATGTAAAGCACATTGAGTTGCCATTGTCTATGAAATGCGCTATATAAATAAAACTGCCTTGCTTGCCTAAATTTTCTTTACTTATCAGACAAAAAACTAATCTGGTAATCTATTGAGTTGAAACATCTGAACATTCACTAGTATTTTTGGCTGTTGGACCAAAAAAAAGGTAATTTTTGTTCCATGTTCATGAGTCTCATAATCAAACTCATTACCAGACTGTATAATACTACAGTAATATGTGTAATATTCAGTGTAGACAGTTGTCTAGCCAGCCATTAGAGTATCAAATTGTTCTTTTGCAGGATATAAACCATTCCCTCACATTCATAGCATGAAAGAGCAACACTCAAAGTCTGTTTGAGCCACGTGAAACTTTGAACTGGTCTTGTTTTCTTTGGATGTCCCACCATTACTCATCAAACTTCTTTTGCGATGAAGTATACTGAATGTTAGTCTGTCTTGTGTTTTCTGTTTCTTTTTTCCTACGGCATGTTTGCTTTAAATTTTGGTTAGGGTTAGGGTTTGCAGGTTCTTTCTTTCCAGACAGAACAGTCACTGTCTTCAGCCAGCACACCCTAACCATTGTAGTCACAGTGTCACTTTATTAAAAATACAGCTGTCCACAGTCAATTTTTCCCAAATACGTTTGAATACTCATCAGGTACTACTTCTCATTTTAAGAAAACACAGTCTGAATGCATTAGCCTGAAACACTGTTTAGAATGACATCTTTGTTATTTTTTGGACCTGATGTATCGCTAGTGAAGTTTATATAGAGAGGAGACGCAGGCGGTTATATTGCACCGTGCAGCTGCTGGTAAAGGTTATGTGTAAATTATACAGATACAGCTGGCAGCAGAGCGAACCCTAGAGCAGATCATCAGCTAGGTGTCATTTCACCGTCACTGTGAATGTGGTTTGTAATAGAAGGAAATTTGCACATTCAAACAAACTTTTCGTTGGTGTTGGATCAAAAACCTGATTGGAGGAAACAGAAAATGGCATGAGTAGTCCTTAATGTTTTCATTTTACTGATGAATCTCAAATGTCGCCATCCTGCCAACAACAGAATGTTTTACTAAGAAATATGCACACAAATCTAAAACATCAAGCATTCCTTCTGTTTTAAAAAGCTCTGCAAAGCATATGAGGTCAAAGTGAACTGAAACAGAGGGAACTTGTTGCAGCTAATCATAGATGCCATTATAGTTTTACTCCAGTAGAGGGCACCCCAATTTCAAATATAAAAATACATTACACACACATTTTAAGATTGACTTGAATATGAAGTACAGTTGCTGAAAGCTTACGATGTTGTACAAATACAAATGGGAAGCATAAAACCCTCCAGGTGTATAAAAGAAAGCATCGATGCATGACATTCACTCAAGTTGCTGACAGATTGTTGTTTTTATTTTGCAGTTTTATTTTACAGCTCTCTCGATTCACTTATGTCAAATAGTGACAGCAACAACAGCCTGTCTAGAGAGGATAACAGATTACATGCCAGACTTTATAATTGTGAGAGGAAACACTGTTAATGTTATTAGGTTAAGGATGTTTAAATCCTCAACGCAGACATTGCACATCTGGAGGATCTTCCAGATGGAATGGTTTCTACTGTCATTGTTTGAAGAAGATGATGAAGAAGAAAAAAAAACACACTACACTCTGTTCCCATGGTAGCAGGGTGGTACTCATTGTATTCAGGCTTACTGCTCTCAATTCTACTCACTTTGATGATGATGATGATGATGGTTTTACTCTCTCCGTCTCGCCACAACACCAGTTTAACGAGATCAATGGAATTTGAATATTATTACTGTGTCAAATATGAAAGCTGTGAGCAGGATTTAAAGATGAAGAGGGAACGTAATCAAACGTTGCTGAAGGGGTTAGGGGACTGAATCAGCTGTGCAAAATGCTGAATAAGGGAAAGAAACAGATCCTTCTCAGACATCACACACTTGAATAAGCTTAAAGAGGGATGTAATCGCCTGCTTTTAGCTCGTCTCCTAATGTGACCTCAGACAGACTTCCTCAGGTGACTTTACAGGATGTTTCATTTGGCTCTGTCAGTATGTGAGGCTCGCATCTCGCAGCCCAGGGGCAAGGCTATTTGTCAAGTGATTACAGGTCTCCCAAAGGGAAATAACACATCAAGACCACCAGTCATTCATTTGCCTCTGTTCAAACACCTCTCTTCCTCAGACTTAGTCAGTGACAATGCGATCCTACAGTACAGTATAGAGTGTTTTAGTGTCTTTCAGCTAACTGGTTTTGTTTCTGGTCCTTAACTTTGCTCTCATCATGCTTGTTTCCAGCTGAAAACGTACTGAATAACCCACTATACGCTACCTGACCAGCACCAAACAGCATATAGTCAAAGTTAGCCTCTCTAAAGCTAAACATAATATTTGATTTTTGGGCTTAAATTCATCAAGAGGCCAGAAACACAACTCCAAATTAACAAAGTTGTAGCTCTGTGACTGTAGCCTAACAAACGCTTTAATTATAACAAATTAAGAAGACGATAATATGAACGCTTGTTGCATTGCTTCTAAATTACCAAAAAATGGGTTAGGGTTAGGGTTGATGAATGCAGCTTTTAATATAACAACATTCAAGTAAACTAAAACAGTAAGGAAGCAATTGAATAACTGATACCCCAAGTATTTTTTTTCCACCAGGTATTTAAAAACATTATTCATTTAAAATGAGTTCAAGACAGAGCGAGACAAAGAGTCTACTAGCAGCTCTGTGAGGCTGGGTTATGGGGTTTGGGGGCTCAGTGGCGCTTTCAGCCAAAAGCTAATGTAAGCATCCAAACACGCTCATAATGATACTAACATGTTAAACAGGATTCATGTTAATCTTGGACACTGTTTTAGTTTAGCGTGGCAAATAAAAAAGAAAAAGCAGATTTTATGCATATCATTATATCATATTATTGTACCTAACCATCCATGAGAAGTTGCTAGCTCTCCAAACAGCAATATTTCAAAATGGCTTCCCCAGTGGTTATATTCTTATATAAAATCAGTTTGGCCCTTTTCTCCTGGTTTCCTGTTTCCATTGGAATTTGATGGAGGCTATTAATATGTTTTATGTACAGATTTCCTGCCTGATAAGCAAGTCACAGCTCGCTCCACCACTTCTCTTTGTACTGAATGTCAAAACTACAACTGCATAGCGCAACTGTATTGTTACTTGTAGCTGCAGCTCGTCTGGCATTGAGAATAGCAGATGAAAAAAAAAAACATGAGAAGAGAGCCATTTAACTGTTGGACATTACCGAGCAAAAGTGCCCAGTGTGTCTTTCCATCACCTAGAAAATGGCTTATTAGTGCTGTTAATGAGCTGCTTTCAATGTGAGTTTTTTTTGAGTTGTGACAAAACACTCATTACACTAATTATTGACTATTGGCAGGATGGCTGGTGCAAGTGATTACTTTGAGGCGGGGAGCCAGAACATTTTGCACACTCCTTTAGAAAATAAACACATTTCTATAGTCATTAAATTATACCAGTCTTTTTATTCAGGATATTAACATTAACTGCATGAACTGTTCAACACAAAACCTTGCATATTTTCTTTAAGGTTACAAAGTTTGATCACTTACGTTTTGTAATGTAAATGTAGAAATTTCATTGTAAATGATGATTTGCATAGAGTAATGCCAGTACATGTGTCTGCTGGAAAATGGCGCACAGTGAAGCCAAAACAGACATTTTGAAGGGAAGTTGGCAGGATCTGGACCACAAATGTGCAAATGATGAAAAGCATGCCCCCCGGGAGCCCAGAAACAGAACTCAACATCTTAAAGCAACAGTTAAAATGGATTGTGATCTAGTACTGAGCCCGAAGTACCATGTAAAAAAGTTAGCCAGTGTATTACCCAGTGTATTAGACAAAGACACACAAGGCCTTTGTGAGTAAGAACAATATCATTAAATCAAACCAAGTCACTAGTAGAACTA
This sequence comes from Scomber japonicus, assembly GCF_027409825.1. Lineage (NCBI taxonomy): Eukaryota > Metazoa > Chordata > Actinopteri > Scombriformes > Scombridae > Scomber > Scomber japonicus. The sequence continues at coordinate 7,066,501 of NC_070588.1, forward strand.
ACTGAAGAAGACGCTCTGTGACAATATGGACACGACCCACAACAGGCAGAGGATAGGCTCCCTCTGAGAAGTAAAGGGGAATGCTGTGGTGAGCCACACAATGCAGGGAGTAGAACAGTAGAGAGCCGTAACACGACTTCTGACTGAGCAAACAACATCTGTGTTGCCCCGGCTCACACAAAGACCCACAGGGTTTGAAAAGTCTAACAGGAGAACAACTGACTGCTCTGTTGAATTAAGTCATTACAGAAGGAAATCCATGTTTCTTTCTGGATATTGTCCAAGAGGCTGTAAAACATAGTATATAGGGGAGTCTTGATTTTTATTGCCCTGATTTATTTATTTTTTTCTTTGGTGATGATAAGATGATAAGATACTGCTATGCTAAGCTAAAGCTTGAAAGAACTAACTGGCTTAGAAAGATGCGTTAGTGCCAAAAATGACCCTGACCACCAAAGCAAATACCAAAAAATTCCCTGTGCAGCATTTATCCTGAATAATACAATCCAGAGTACAACACCACTGCTGAATATAAAACAGATACTTGCCACGTGATTATTAAAGACTTCTGTGCATTGTGAAGCTATTCGCAATTTCTTTAAACACAATTTTTAATATATGGCCCCCAAACTGGTTAAATAAAGTGTCCTAATAATAATTGTTGTATGATAAAAATGGAGTGTAAAAATATAAAGCCTTACACTTTTCCTTTAATCTCTAATCAGCTGGTCAAAAAGTCAAAACACTTAACTATTAAAAGTTAATTAGTAATATAATATGTGTAATTTCTGATCAGTGATAACGGTAAAAAATGTGTTCGTTTTATCGGTTGATTGGAGATTAAAGCACAATAAAGCATTTTTACACTCTATTTTAAAAATGATTTATTGTTGTTACTGGTTATATTTCTAACTTGCTTGATAACCTTGACCCCCTTGCCTTGGTTTAAGGTGTCCACAGTTTAAAGTTAATACTGACATTTGACTAGTTTTTAAACATGTGGCAAACAAGGAAAATACTAAATTGACATGGTCACTTAAACTACTCACTCTAACTTTAAATGATCTGCTTAAGGCAGCCGAGGCCTAAAAGAAACATTTGTCAACCTCAGTGTATTTTATGAGTGAACCCAAATTGTAGAGGACATCGATGTCGAACGCTGAACACTACTTTAAAGTGTAATTGTTTCCCACATGTGAGCCATACATCATGGCGTCTGTTGCAACTTGACAGTTTTTACTGGGATTGCAATATAAAGCCCAAACTCCTGCGTAAACACAAACCCAGACGCATCTACATGAGGCAAACATGGCCTGCTGCCAGAGAGGACCTGTGTAAACAGTGTCAAACTGCCCCCCCAGCCCCCATCCAAATGATCTTGTGCATAGTGTGGCACAACCTCGTATATCTGCTCTGGTTAAACAAGGAGTTGAATTACTGGCCTGTCTAGCTGCCTCAAAGCAGTGGAAATTGTGGAGTCCTAAAATGACTTATAATGTCAAGTCAATGTCATGTAAATCACTTAAAAAGAACCAACAATTGGCACCAATTTCACATTTTTTTTGTCATTGTGCTGTTATGAGATCAGCTTGGGGGTGGAACATTGAAACATTAGGCAATGGAGGGGAAAGACGCACAAAGCTAGTCATAGGTTACATTCAAATCCAGAATATGCAGCTATGTACCGTTTCCTGTTAGGTCACTAGCATGCCACTAAAATGGACTTTATACTACATCCTACACATGCAGCACACACCCAACACTAACCCCAAACAGTCCAGCTGCACATGTTGTTGTGGTACTGCTACATATTTGCCCCCCTATGCCTTTTGTACCAACACCCAGTCTCCAGGGAATGTGACTCAGCAGTTAAACCCAACTTTATAGGGGGTAAACTGATTCAACATTCAGCAGACTGGGGGTGTGCGAGCCGCTACATCTCCAGGAAACTGGGATGATTAGCTCAGCCTTTCCAGTCGAATGTGGTGAACAGATCTGAGCAGAGTATTATTACTGGCAGACTGTAGAGACTAGTCCAACCCTGCTTCTGTATTTTAAAAGGGTGGAAACACAAAAGCATGCTTACCTGTAAAAGGATAACAGGAAACACTAAAATATTACACAGCCTGAAAACCATGCACGCCCCGGCCTGGAGAAGAGATCGAATATTATGTATGAGTCTCATTTGCTTCTTACTTTCCTGCTGTCCAAGATAGAAAATCTGAAACAGGCAGATGCTCTCAGATTACTGCCTGTTGGGATTAGAGGAACAGTGGACATCTAAGAAACCTTCAGATATAATGAGGTGTGCATATCAAACATGTCTCAAGAATCTGACAGGATTTTTAATCTTGTAAACCCCAAGTCATGTGTTTCTGAGTTGTAATTTTAATATCTATGTGAGCTAAAGTGCACAAATCTACCAGAGTACCAGAATAAAAAATAACAAAAATAGCCCAATGTTGTACTATGCAGCCTTTTTATGTACTAATAGCTATATTTTTTGTATTTACCTAATTTGTCCAATTAAAATGACCAAGATTTCCAAGATTTAGTGTCTTACTTATGATATGTTTTTGATATCCTAGTTGAGAGTGGGATTTTTGCACTTTTCTCCATACTTGACTGTGTAGATGCTATGAGTGAACAGTATCTGCTGTTTGTAGAATCGTCTCACACGTGTTAAAGTTTTATGATATTGACTTGAACTTAATACTGAAGATGCATGCAGACAGTCAACATGATGGGAACCAACTTAAGAGTCAAAACACTTCACTTAACGACATCCAGTTCTGTTTACTTTTCACTTGAAGTAGATTCAAAATTGGAAAACACTTCTTCTCACACTATCTGACAGTGTGCGTATCAAACACGTGGTTTATTCTTCATATTTGACCTGTTTACATTACGTACATGAGCTCTACTCTGCATGTTTTTTATGACTTTACCATTCTATCAAATTGAAGTATTATCATGTGTTGTTGTTGTGCTTCATTTTAAAAACATTTCCACCAGATTTAACCAGACATATTTGGCTTTAGGGTTTCACTGAGGTTAAATAATGTTTGGCTGCACAACATAATCACTATCACTATCACGCAATCATAATGAGACAGACTGATCTTTGTACTAGGGCTTTCTGTTGTGTCTCTGCACATGCATGTACATGTGGGTATGCTTATATTTGTGCACACACTGTAAATCTGCAGATGAAGAAGTATGCATGGTCATGTGGATATTTTTTATTGGCGTATGGTGCATGCATATCTGCATGTATATATGTATTTTGGTAGATTTGTGTGAGAATAAAACTATAAATGTTTTGCGAGCTGCAAATGTCAGTGTGTTTATCATTCTAATCTCTTAATTGTGTGAGAGAGTTTTGGAGACTGATTATTAGATTTAATGGTGGATGATTTGAGCATGAGGTATATTCAAGTTACTGCATGTACCTATTAATATACTCATGCAAAGGTTTTAATAAATACAGGATAACACAGGCATGGTGGCTAAATTACAACATGTCAGACTTGCAAAAATGAAGAGCATGGCTTTAGTCCAAACACATCCTAGCAGAGCTCACATCACACTGGAACAACAATTCAAATATTGCATCATAAAATGACAATCACAATGAAGGGAATTTAGCTAAAAAATAGATATTTAACTATTTTACGTAATATCAAGCAATAATATTGAAACATAGCGATTCTTTTTTTTAAAGAAACTTTAAACTTATAAATAGCATTTTTCTGCACACAAGATAAAATAACCTGTTCAGCTTCTCTCTTACAAGTTAGTACACGATACGGAAGGTGTACTCCGTGAATTATTGGCGAGGAAACTCAACACATCATCGGTGTCTTTACAGTTGAAGAAAGGGATGACAGGACACACACACAAAGATCTCTGTGGGCAGGGTCGAGCAGCCCTGCGAACACTCCCTACCTGTACCAACTACAACCCGACATGGTTGAATAAATAACTTTCTGAAGAGCTGTCATTACTCACCTATCAGCTATTTGTAACATTACCTGCCTAAGGTTAGGTTTTCTTCTCCATCACTCAACTCTATAGCAAAGGCGAGCCATTCTGCTTTAAGGCGTCTTTATATGTACATTAGGGGTGTCTGCACAGGCATGCAGCAGGCATGTTGCAAAGATTATTTCAAGGCAGCAGATACTGTTGTCATAGGAGTCAAGGGAAGTTAAAGCGATCATTTTAGTCTATTTGAATTGACTATATATGCTTTGTAAACCTATAATTTATTAGCATGCAGAGACTGAAAGGTAGTTTCAAGTTCCCATTTAAGTTTTTCCTGTTGATAAAAAAAATATATCGGGTGACTTTTTTTTCCAAGGCGATTTCTACAAAAGGTATCTTTGTAACTTTCCATTGTGAAATGCTCCACATAGATTTCCAAAAACAAGGCTCTCTTTTCCTTAGGGAATTATACATCTTCTTTCCTCTTGACTCATAGACCTTAGAGTGATAAATTACTCTGGCACATTCCAGTATGGGCTAGAGGAGACCCCCACTCACCAGACACACAGGGGTGGTTTACCCATCTGTAGAAGCAACTGGATTATGAGGGCCATGGATTTTTTCCCCCCTCGGCTGTGGAAAGAAAGGGCTCACACACCATCCTAATAAAAGCGTGACATCACCGCAGTGCATGCATTTGTTTTATACCTAGTCATTATCTCGCTGTTGCGGACTGTAACTTTAGGCTCCAGCCTCTTTCCTCTGACGAGAACTTTTCTTTCTTGGTTTCAGTGAAAAATTGACAAATCAGAACTCTGGAAAATCTCATCTCATGGTTCAGATCTTATCTTCATTTAAATTCTGTTAGAGCTGAGGACTGTGTCAATAGACATTATGTCAAAGCATTGTATCAATATCTCTTTGTTCCATACATCAAGTTGAAGTGATGAAGGAGAGCCGTAGCTAGATTGTTGCCTGAGGTGTTATTTTTATTACGTTTTTTTACAGAGTATTTGCCATATTCACATTCCCAAGTACTATGGGGTTCATTTGACCTCATCCACAGTGCACTGTAAGGAGAGATGGTTTTATTACCAAAGCTCCATGAATGCCTCGACGTTTTCTGCCTCCGTTTGCAGAATTGCTCCCTTGCTTGTGGTCACATGGGCTTGGATGCATTCTGCTTTTGGTATTATACCAAATACCCCTAATTGGACTAGAGTTCTGTGCATAGTATGGTTTAAAATAGAAATGAAAGGTTCAAATAGCTCATATTGCTGAGATGAAATGGAATGTTTCGTCATATAAAACCAGAACGGGTCCCATCATTTAAAATTAATCAGTGATAGTTAGGCTCAGACGTCAGTGGACTAATATAGATCTCTTGTTACAAATTACAGAGGGTAATTTTAATGAGCATGTATACGAATTGCATGACAGGATCAAAAGACATCATGCTGGCAATATTCTCTGTGCCACCTGAGAGGTCACATGTTTTTAACACATGCAGATCTCCAGGATTCAACCAAGGCTTCTCTCAGGAGATGGACAGTAGTTTGACAGTCGGGTTAGGGTTAGGGTTAAGCGGTGTATATGAGAATACACTGTTTATAAAAGGAAGACGTGAACTCGGGGAATTGTGGTTCACTGTTGGCACCTTAAACCCCCTCGACCAACAGGGTCCCACTCAAAGACTAACCCTTTTAGAGCAGACTCTAAAAGTGTTTGAGTCTGCTCTGAACTAGCAGGATATAAACATAATTTACTGCTATTGCTCAGTCCTTCACAGGAGTTACACTGGCATTTCACTGGCAACCCTAAATCATGAAATACAAAGCACAAAAAATATCCGTATAAACTTTAAATCCTCACCTGCACTACATTACTTTTTTATCAAAGTTATGCACATTAAACAATCCTTGCTTCACCAGTTAATGTGCTAAATACACTAATTCTAGAAGAGATTTGATGTTATAAAGAGGTGATAAGGTCACAAAGTAGTGTATTTAGATATATTGTCATGGAACATAGTGAACATGTATTAGTGGTGGAGAGGATATGCTGCAGAAGCAATTTGAAAAGTAACAAGCATGTGAGATGAGTTTCACAGGGCGTCTGGCCTCATCCTTAGGGACAGCGAGAGGAGCTGTGACGTCCAGAAGGAGCTTGGTGCAGAACTGCTGCTCCTTCACATTGAGAGAAGCCACTTGGGATGATTACGGTATCTAATCGAACACCCAGAGGAAGCCTTATGCAGAGGTATTTTATACGCTGTAGGACATATTAAATAGCTTAAATAACACTGCTGAAAGGACAAGAGAACTGTCTTTTTTTCACATGAAAGTGCTTCTTAACCTGAAAAAAATGTGATCTGAAAAATTGCCTTGTTGAGAGGTGAAGTCACAGACTTACCCTGATCTATTGGTTCCTTCACGTCTAACATTGTTGAAACCTTCACTGCATGGCTAAAAGCCTTGATGCCTGAGGGACACAGGGACAGTGTGTCAATTTGAGAAAAGTATGAACTCAAACATTTTTTCATCTCTTCATGTCAAGTCTAGGCCCCCATCAAACATCAGCTGACACAAAACATCTAAGTTTTCTTAGCCTCACTGCAAGCCCTGAAGACATACAAAGTGATTTAAGCCTGTATAAAGTCTTTGCTACACTCACAAACATTCAAGCCCAGTCCTGTTCCATGTGAAAGGCTTTTAGTATTTGGACAGGAAAAGTTAAAGCATTGCAACCTCTGATTAGTAGTTTCAGGGATACCTTATCACTGAGAAAGGTCAGAGAGTCATCTAAATCACTGAGAATCATACTCCTACAATCATTAGTTTCTGGCAGTTGTCAAAATGTGTTGTACCTGCTGACTAATGAATAGAGTGACATCCATCACTAGCAGGACAATAATATATATTGCATCATGATTGTTGAAGTGTTCATCCTTATGATTACCAATTAACATGACCTAGTGCCTTTAGCCATGCAGCTCTCTGGGGCTGTATTAATGTGTTCACTGGAATGCTAACACAAGCATGCTAACATGTTAACAGTGACTATATTAACGTGCTGATGTTTTGTAGGTAATATTTACCCAGTTAACCATCTTAGATTAACCCGCTAGCATGCTAAAATTAGCTAAAGCCATACAGCATAAGGTACAGCCGAGGTTGAATGTTGTTATTTTAGCAGGTATTTCAGTCATAAACCAAAGTAGTGGAAAAATGATGCAAGTCAAAGGATCAACAAAATCATTAGGGACCTTGAATATTTGTAGTGAATTTCACAACAACTCATCCAACAGTTGTCAAGATATTTTACTGAAAACCAAGAAAATCAATTTCATTTTTAGAGCAAAAGTCATGGTAACACCTACTGCTGTCAGAGGAAAAATCTGATTATCATGAGAACTGACCCACAGTCATAAGGCTCCTTCCTAATATGAATATCTCAACAAAGTTTCATGGCAGTCCATCCAATCCCCGCATCCCTGCAGCCATGCCACTAGCGAGGAATACAAATGTCAATGGCATTATTTGTGGAGAATAGAAAAGATGCCATTTTCAACACAAACAATTTAGAGCATAACCATCTATTATCTTTAACTAATTGTTTCAAGAAAATCCCCATTCCATTTTTTTCTCATTGCTTTCTGAAGAGAAAGTTTTTACACCCCGTCTCAGATTTCAGAAGGAATCCAAATTTGGGCAAAGGAGGGAGGGCCTGGATGGAGTTGAGGTGGGACATGGAAGCAATAACCCACAGAGCTGATGGATAGGCTGAGATTCCTGTCTGTCAAACAAACAAACCACAAGCTTCCAGCTCATTCTCTTGCTGGATCAGGCTGACCTCTGAACAAAAAACTCAATGCACGTGCTTGCTCACTATTCACCACAAGTATTACAAAATCCTCCAAATTTATCAGCCACTCTTTGGGATTAACGCTTTAAACACACTATTTGAGTGTCTGGTAAGATGCATGGTCCTTCCAAAGTTCTCCAGAGGCTGTTCACAGTAAGCAGTCCACACACTTCATCAAAGAGTTGGATGAACTCCTGAGAAGTAGTCATGATTTCCCAGCCTGTTGCATCCTGTCTCTCTTTCAGACACTAAGATCGCCTGACTAGCCATGATCTCATGAGAACTCCATCCACAGGGGCAAACCACAAAAAATTTTGAATCATTTGAGACTTGTCCCACATCATAATCATTAAGTTAGAAATGAAAGTACATAAAAGGCTGTGTAAGCTTTTATATTTTTACAGTTGTGAAAATCTCTTTAAACTTTTGTTGAACCAGAAAAAAATCAATTTACTTTATTTTTTACAAATGCTGTTTTCATAATTCTGAGCTCCACTGGATGTTTAATTGTCAGCACTGAGAATCCATCATCATACCATTTTATATTCATGCCAAATACTTCTTATGATTATACAGCTAATACAGTATTACCCTGGAAAAGATGCTTGATCTTCTTGGAGACATTAGAGTACTGTGGCAGTACACAGTTTAAGGGTCATCAAACTTATCAAAGGAAAAGAAGAGCTCTTTCCAATGCAAAGAAATCCTGTGAGTGATCACATAAAGACGGACTAGCTTGTATATTCTGGCTTCTTTTGATACGCTCTGCAAGTGTAAAAGAAACCATACGATGTGTCAACATCTTCTCAATAAGTACCTCAAGTGTAAAAGTACAGAATCAAATCTTATGCTTCGTAAACTACAGTTTCTTAAGTAATGTTTCTGCCCACCATTTTCCCCTTCTTGTGCCTCTCAACTCCTCTGTCTGGAAAGTAAACAAATGTCTGAGTCCGGCACTCAAAGGCAGGACTTCCATCCCCCTCAAAGATAACTAGCCAATGACTCATGCTCAGTGGTCTCAGTCCTCCTCACATTTTCCACGAGGTGCAAATCATTTCCCCACAACCATGTAAAACCGAATGTACATGTGGCTAGGCATTAAGCCACTCTGAAAACCTTTATACCACTTATGTGCTCTGGTTATCCTGTTAGTTTAAAATAAAAAAATGAAGAAGAATCTCTCAATCGATCATCCTGTTTGGAGATAGTTTTAGTTGAATAAGAAAGTGTTCCATGACATTTTTAGGAATATATATTGGTTTAAGAAATATTAGACCATAAAGTCAGATTGGGATTGAAACAGTGATGTATGAGTCTGTCTCTTGTGTCTGACCGTACATGTTGGTAATCAGAGCCAACTAGAAACAACTAATCACCGTATTTTGACATTTACTTCGGTAGATTTTGTTGACAGCTAAAAGTAAAAGTAATCCATTTTGCAGATAGAAGGCAGGTTTCGTCATTATTGCTCAACTTACTATCATAAATATGTGGTTGCAATTATGATCTAAAGCACATGGCTTGATATACATCCAGACAGACTGGACATCTTTTTTCCCCTAATACCTCACTCTGTACTGAGGTGAATTTATTTCTTTTTGCCATAAATAAGATCCTTTGCTTTCTTCTCAGTTTAATCCTCCCACATCACTGAGGGAATCCCTAGCCCAGATTCTATGCTGTTCGCCTGGAGGAGCTTGTTTGAGACTATGACTGATGACTGTGGTGTTATGTCTTTGTTTCCTCATTTGTCACCTAACATTCCTATTGGTTGCTGTGTTTGAGAAGATTGTTGGGACTTGTTCCTCGACAATCTATTTAAGAGCATTCATCACCATTACAGACTCCGCACTGCTGACAGAAGAAATGGGAATGGGGCTGGGCTATACAGAGTTAAAATACACACAAATACTTGGCTTTATTCAGTTTGAATGGGGAGCTGTTGCCTAAAACTTAGTGAACAGAGTAGAGTATTTCGTAATCTCACATAATTTATTACAATTCGATAGTGACCAAAACCGACCTAATGAGACAGTGAGTAGCAGACTTGAAACACGACTCCAAATAAATGCGGATGTGTCTGTTGGATGACTTCAGAGGTAACTATTTGCTACTAGGTTCACCATAACGACTTTATGAGGTAATTATATGTGCTTTCAGCTTGTTTTGCTGCCCCCAAAAGGCTAAAAAAAAATCAACTGATGCATCTTTAATGTCTCCATTGATTCAACAGCTGAAAGATTGACCAGAAAAGCAATATTAAACATTCAAACAAAACTAAATGTCAGGAGTCAAATGAAGTGAAGAAATAAATAAAAATACTTCTATCTCCAATTATTTCTGCCCATGTGCAAGAAACTGTAGGATATTACATGGGTCTAATTATATAAGTAAAGTATAGCATGCTCTTTGAGAGTGATAGCAACCAGCGTTTGGTCCACAACAGAAAGGCAGGCCCCAGGTAAGAAAAACAGTCTTTGTTAAGCGTATATTTCATTTCTTCAGCACTGTAATTAACTGAATTAAATTTATAGTACTTTATACTGATGATTTCCTTTTTGCTAAGCATTCCTTTGGCCTGTTTCCTTTATGATCATATGCCCGTCCTTCAAAAGTTCACCAGGAAGCACTGAGGAAGCAATTCATTTCTCTTTGGGGCAAAGGAAGTCAACTCTTGGGTTCACTGCTGCATAAGGCGTTCATATGTAAGCACTGAGACAGGCCGCTGGTGTAGGTTACAAAGTTCCCTTCACTCGTACCTAAAGGAAATGTGCAACATGCTAAAAACAACATGTTCCTGCAGTCCACATGAGTTTTGGATTACATGGTCAAAGAAGCAAATTAGTTGAGAACACAGTTTAGTCCTCAATTATAGAAGAAAAGAAGAATTTAAGCACAAACAAAGTGCTGTTAATTTTTTTTCACCCAGGGAGGTGCGTAACTCAAAAAATTATTTGCGGCTCATTTGAATACGTTTCACGATTCAAGAGGACAGATCTTACCACAATATATAATTTCAGCAAGACAAGAGGACCGATCTTACCACAAAGATATTATATCATTTCAGCAAGGCAGATTTACAACATATTTCTTAATAAAAAATAACAATAAAAAACCAACACCAAGGGTTTATTATTGTGAATCTTTGTTTGTGTTGGACACATTACGTACCTTGTGCATGTATTTCACTCTGTTAAAAAAATCAGTTTTCCGTGTTTCAAGTTGTTATTGTCTCTATTTTACTGGCTTCAAATGTGTTCTGGGTTGAGGGAGATGGGAGGGGGGTGGGGGGACTAGATTACTTTTGCAGATGAGCCAAGACCATGAAACTGCATGTTAAGAAAGAAGGGAAAGTCATCATAGCCTTGGCAGTCAGAAACTCAGGCTTACGCTTGTGTGGAGGGAGGATTGTTGAAATACAAGAAGGAGATAGCACAAGGGATTTTTTTTTTCCGCTGTAGGAAGTCCGCTCACAGCTTACATTACCGTGGAGACTTCTGTCAAGCTTTTTTTTTGACTGTCCTCTTCCAGGAGTTTCACTTACAGCACACCAAAGCACAGGTTTTGTGTGACTTAATGTGAAACTGGCATCATGTGGGTTACATTTAAGAATAGAAAACAACTCAAGGTAAAACAAACACAAACAGATCATATACCCCTGATAATACATCCAGAAGGAAAATGTTCCTATCTTGCCTAAACTACTCCAACCCTGTTAACTTGAAAACACTTCACAAATGGACCAAAACAGCGGCTCTAAACAAATGCCAAGAGCACACACTACAATACCCCTACTTTAGCTTCCCTGCAATGTAAAACAGTCATGGCTCCAATCCAACCTACTGTGGAATTTACTCCTAGGTCTGCTGATAAGCTGTTCCTTAAACTTCACACACATTTAAAGGGTAATCATGCATTCGAGTTCAGTGCTTCCAAAGTTTGCAACAGTCAAAGTTTGCAATTCAGCATTTTACTGTTTTATATAATTTGAGAGAATCCAGTAGAGAGATGACAGGAAAAATAAATGGAGAATTACCTCGAAAGTTCTACAGCCAGACACAAAAAAAGGACATTGCGGTTCATGGTCGCAGTTTTGAAAGCCAACAGTCTATAAAGGATGCATTCACACCTCAAGATTTACATTGAGTGCATGCATAATATTCAGGATTTTATTCTATTTATCCTGGACACTGTTTACACTTTACTTCTTAAGATGCATCTTGGGCAATCAGATCACAAGTGGACAGAGCTAAATACAACTGTAGATGACCACTATGACAGATTGTGATACAAATGCTCAAGCCTATTTCTGATGTGGTCTGAGGCACATTTGACCACATAAATTTCATAGTGTAAATGCCAATATGCCCTGATGCATCCCCAACAAGGAATTAGCAAGAAAATAGGTCATCAGTGCACAACATGGTGGTTGCTTTGGTGACAGTACGCCAAGGGCAAATTACTTTGTCCTGCCAATCTCAACAGCTGGAATAGCCTGTAAATGTTTATTAGTTCTTGAAACAATTTTGTTTTCTTAGTTAGCCATGTGAAAAGTCTTCTGGTGACAGCCTGGTATATTAACTGTGTGCAGGACCTTCTAGTGGAAGCAATGTGAAGCTGGATTCCTTAGAGACTTCCTGGCTGTCCACGTGTCTCAGCTGTCCACTTCTGTTCAGATAATTGATCTTAAAACCAAATGTAAACAGCCTCACAACAGTGAAATCAGCGAAGACACAAGTTAACACGAAAAAATGTTGTCATAGACCTCAATTGATTCAATAGATGTATAGGGATAGAGCCTAATAATTGGATAATAATTGAGAAGTGGAGCTCAGTGTGGTGATTGATAGTTATTTCCACACGTCTGGTTACACCAAGTATTGGATGCTCCCCCAATTCAAGTGTGCAGGGAGACGGGGGTTCAGATGGTGTTCAACCATCAAACAGAAGTGCTGGTTTGATGGTGGAACATTATCAATGTCTTTTATTCTCTGTTTTAATATTAAAACATATTAGAGACAGAGAATAAAATACATTGATCATTTAGAAAAGTTATGTATACCTCATATGTATATATCATTAAAGGAGAGCTGTCTTAAATATTTAGAAAAATGCCAATCGTCTATGGGTTTCTTTGTATCTGTTCATGATCATTTGGCAGCATCGTATACTCTGATATACAACATGGACGTCTGCATTTTACAATAAGCTCCATGTGCCTCCCATCTGCTGCAGCATTCTTCCTGTCCAATCCAATAACTTAGTTTACAGGAAAGCACTGGGGGAGAGGAATTCTGTCTTGGATTAAAATGTGATCTTTCTAAAACCTTGGGTTGAAACAATGCTAGTTGTAGGTTATAGTGGATGGCTTCTTCATCAGAGGAATGGAGGACTTGCTGTTGGTGTTCAAACTGTGGCTGCTGAGTCTGTTTATTGCAGTATTTTTGCAGGCGTAGCCTTGGAGACTGAGACACTACTAATTATTTCCACTCTGTTTGAGACCAAAACCAAGGTTATTTGGATCTATAGCGAAGAAGCCCCCCAACTCCCCAATGTCTGATCCAAGTGAACCAGATATTTGAAAAAGCAGCAAAGAATATTCACCTTTGCACAGTTTGTATCTTATGAATAGTCCAAAAGTCTTCAAGTTACAACTCCTATAAATGCCAACTTAGAGTTTTAGAGTTGGACCTGATTGCGTTTCAACATTTAAATGCGTTTCCGGGACAAACTGTCTTTAACATCACTATGTCAGTCATTTTGTGCTGCTGTTGTCAGCTTCGACAAAAGAGACATTTCATCATATAAGAGAAGGAGAATGTGTGAAATATGCAGTGACGCAGCTTAGCAACAACTTTGGTATTGGTTAGCAGTCATGGAATACCATTTCACTCTGCAGACAACCCTCCTCATTATAATGGAGAAAAAAATGCCAAAAGGAGGAGTTTCAGACTGTGGAAGAAGAGGGAGGAGTGAAATGAAGAATAATGCCAGCTATTGCCATAGATGAATTAAGAGAGCTGGATACTGCTGCTGCAATCAGCCTTGCTGCCAACTTGCCCCAGTGGCCAACTGTAGTACTGCAACAAAAATCCACTGTACCCCAAAATGCATTGTCCCCACAGAGGACTATCAGTAAAGAGACATCTGTAAAAAATATATTTATATAAGTATAGTATAGTATATAACCTGAAATAGAAAATATCTACTTGTGTACTATCAGTAAGGCAGCCTCAGATCCCAACTGATTTGTCCCTAAAGTGTTATCCCTCTGTTGGACACAACATAGAGTAAAACCTAATGTCTTATTAAACTGTTTTTTGAAAAAAAAAAAAAAAAAAAGTCTGAGTAGTGTGCCTGTTTTCTCACATAGAGCCATGGTGAACTATGATCTGAGTGATGGTAATGTGCACCTGGGTTGAAGCTTAATCTGATTAGCATAAATTTTAGGTTACAGCATCTAAGCATGCAGTCATGTTGATAATATCATTGCATCTGTCTTTACTTGTTCAGTCTTATCTCCTCCCTTTCTCTATCCCCAGTATCTGATACTTATCTCTTAGTGCCTTATATTTGTCACCTTTAGGCTAGTGGAGATCCCCTTAACAGATTGTTGACTGAAATAATAGACAGGGAGGTTGACCTGTAAGGGACAAAAAACACAAAAGAACGTGCTACTGTCATACAAAATTCATTTTCTGCTGTGGTTAATGTGTGTTTTATATTTGTTTGGCTTCATTGTAAGAATTATTATATTTTTTAGTCAGCTAAAATTAACAGGAAATGGTCACAGCCATCATGCATTTCACAGAAACTCACAAAAGATTAACACAAATATTCAGGACTCAGGATGGTAGAGAGAGGGAGTGCAGGCAGATGCAGTTCATACAACACTGAACTTTGGAAAACTTGGAAATCTGAAAACTATTGACAGACTTTCAAGAACTACGCTCAAAAAGTTGCATCAGTATGTTGAGGACCCAGGAGTCCTGCTCGTGGCAGCTAAGGATGAACTCGCCCAAGTGATCCCAGTGCATAGGTGGTTGCCATGGCAATTTGGGACCAGATTTTGTTTTATTGGAGAATGGGAGAAACATCAGCTGAATAAAGGAAATCAGAGAAGATTTTTAAGATGTTATGAGGTAAATTTCTTGGTGATGCTACATTGGGCCAGTTGTAATTCTTGGGAAGTCAACTGTCCCATATAGCCAAGCCCCACCCTACCTAACTGGGACACTTCATGTTTGTTATATTAGTAACATCTGTGATTTTGCTACTATGACAAGCTGTGAAAAAAAGCTAATTTAGCCTTCATGTAACACCCTATGTAGTCATATATCATTTATTTATAAAGTGTGTGTGTCATCATTCTGTCATAATGTTTGTGTAGCAGGTTAACTCTGGTTGAAAAGGTGGGAATTTGATGCAGAAAAAGAGAAAAGGAGGTTGGTGTCAATGTACATGTAAATGAGAATGGTTGTCAGTAGTTAAATCTCAAACATTACTTTTTACAAACTTTAGTGTTAGCAATTAATCTTATCAGATGCTAACACAAGTTAGCTGTGAAAAACAGCCTCTTTAATCTCGGTAGCTAACGTTATTGCTGCCAACTGTGACACACTATCAGCAATATAGTGCCCTCAAATATTCCACAGTACAACTAAACCATCTCTGCTAACATTTCCATAACATTTTATCAATGTGAACATTACCATTGTGCTGATGGTAATGACACAAAATGACAATGATTAGTGAATGTCTAAAATGTCAATTTGCTGCTCACTATATTGAGTGAACTGTTTACTATCTATTATAGACTAGTGAATAAGAGAGTGATTTTAAATGATCTTAGTCTTGTTTTACCATAGCAATGTTCATGTGCTACATAAATGCAGATAAAGTACTACAGAAAATGTATCTGACCAATGCTCAGTTTCCAATCTCTTCACCATACTCTATAATTTAATTTAGTCTAGAAAAAGAATAGTTTTACTTTACATTCCAGTCAATGAAGGTCATGGCCGTGAGCAGTGTATCAAGACAGGAAGGAAGTTGGATAATTAACTCAGAAACCCCTGAAATCTGAATCAAAGTAATTATGAGCTTTTTTTTGTTTTAATTTTAGTGATGACAGAATAATGCTAGTAACAGACTTTTGGTTCAAACTCTGTGCCTTTATGTAAAAGGAAACCAAGGGCTGTAGATTGATCTGCAGCCTATCAGATAAAATAAAGGCTCACTCAAGCAGAAGGGGACACAATGTTCACAAAACCCTCATATTATAAACGATATTTGGTTTATTTTTTTGTTTGTTTTTTAGGGCAAATTCAGTTCTTTGCAGCAAGTTGTGGGTATATATGTGTTGATTTGGCACTTTTACTGAAAACTTAAAACAAACATATGCATAATGACAGAGCTTAAATAGTCTATTTATTTTTCATGCTTTGTTTATTTCACCAAGAATGCAATAACAGCTCCCTTCAGTTTGCATAGTGGCTGAATACCGTTCTGGATCAAGAGAGATCCTCCTCGAACTATGCAATCCTACATATCATGAGTTTTTAATGCAATGGTGATACAGGAAGAATAAGGACTAGTATGTAGGTTAGTATTTTTTCCCAGTCTGTGTTTTTCTTTTCTTCTCACACGTACAGCATACAATTTAGTCGAATTAGACAGAGTTATTACCCTTTGTGTACGTCAACAGAGTTCAAATCTACATACAAATATTCCAGCCTGCAGGGTCAACTCTACATAAATGTGACGTTTCCAGATGGAAATACTGTTACTGTATGAAGGCAAAATAATGTTTACTTTGTGACCAATCAGTTGCAAAACTAGCTTGTACACAGACTGGCAAGGGTCAAACCATAATTTAGACAAATTGATTCCCAGGGCACCTTCCCACTCTTTTTGGTAACGTTTTCTATAATGACAAAATCTCTGGCAGACAGGCTGCCCTGATTTCCTTGCTTCTTGTGAATTTTGAAGCAACTCTGCATTGGCTTGCTGACTTTTATGGGCGGGGCTAAGAAGAAAACAGCTGTCTTTCTCATTAGCGCTGCTCTAGTCTCTTGAACTCCCCTCACACACACACACACACACACACACACACGCACGCACATGCACATACCCACATTCACGCACACACCCTATGTAAGCAAAAGCCAATCACCTGATGCTTTTAGCACCTTGTGAACATGGCACACAGCTGTTAGTGTTAGCTGTGTGTGAAAAAGCCTGGACAAGAAAAATCTTGGTGTCATTTTAATCAGCTAAACATGAATTCATGTTATTGTGACTTAATTGCAAATTGCTTTAAATATTTATTCAACTGCTTGTTTTCAGAAATGCATCCTAATCAAGAGTAAACTGATGGTAACATATTTGTAAGCTCGTCTCTAAACAACACTTCAAATAACCAGTGAAAGCTTGCTCTGTGGAGGATCCTTCCACTGTCCCCCCTCCCCCCTCTCATCTATCTGTTCTTTTCCCAAAGATGAATCCATGGCTTCTTTACGAGCCCTTACAGTACCTTACAGGACTCAACTACTTCCTCCTACTGTCATGTGGGAGAAAAGAAAGAATTGGCTTATCACTCCAGGTAGTCTCATTGCTTTACGCACTTCAAGAACAGACTGTAAATGTCTATGGCTATGTAAATGGCTTTATCATCCACCATATTGGATATATACCCAAAGCATATATGTACTGTTCTCAATAATGCCAAAAAAAAGTTAGATTGCCATAAAAGTGATATTACAATACTGAGGGTTCAGATTAGAAATTTGAATGCATATTGTGTCAGTGTGCATCCCCGACGAGGTTTTAAAGTAATCTGACAAAGTTTATATAAAGTCTCATGTCAGTCAGATGTAAAACTGCCATTGGAGGCAGATTCCATGTTCCTGCCATTAGTCAAGAGGTTTTGACCTCAGATTTTTCTCTAAATTTACACTCTGGATTCTCAATCATGACCACCTACACTGATGACCACCCAGAGAGACTGTCACACACAGTTTCAGTTTGCCATTTATCTCTCTTCCTTTACTTTTTTACTTAGGATAGTCCAACTGCACAATGGCACTGCAAAGAGCAAAAAAACCCAAACAGACAATCTCGTGTGACTGCAATTTCTCATCAGAAGTGAATTATAAACCCTATTCTTGCTTTTAATTGCCAAGTAAAAAGGGATTTTCAGCTTTCTGGATGTCTTTCTTGGTGCCTCAGAGGAGACTGCAATAAAACAGCACTTTTATGATGTTGTATAGCAACCGCTTCTAAAGAGAGATAAAAAAAAAGAAGAAGAAAAAATCAATGACACCTCCAAACAAGCAAAGTAATCTTTCCTTATCTGTTCCCTGGCATCTTTTACCGTGAGTCAGATTTAAGACTAATGCGCTCCGAGGTGCCTAAACGGGCAGAAAGAATCATTGGAAAGTATGAGAACTTGTGAACATGGGTGTTGTTCTCCCACAGCCACAAAAGCCTGTGAGAGGATGGTTATGGGAGAGGGCTGACAAAAGGGGGAGGAAAATTAGGCTCGCCAGCATTCTTCTCATTTAAAGCTGTAACTACACAAAAAAGCACTCACGCAGTCTGGGCTGGGTCTGCTTGCTGCTTACAAGGAGAGGCACTCTTGTATTCATGGTGGTGCAGTGATAACCTGAGCACCTTTTTTTCTTTTTCATCCCTTTTCCCTTTGCTTTGCACCCAAGGATAGCCCATGTCTTTTTTATAGACATGATGAGCTTTGTGCATTTAAGGACTTTCCTTTTTCTGGTGGTCTCCGTAGCTCAGGTTTTGATTGTTACATGTCAAGACGTAACCAGTGGTAAGTAAACTCTTCTGCTGTTTGTTTTCACACCTAATTGCTGTTGGGAATAATGTGTGGAAGTAATGAAACCTTGTCATTTGAACTGACTGAACATTAGTTTGGACTCTTTGCTTGTTTGTGTTGTTTTCTCTGAAACAGAAGTTGGGCGTAATTGCACAAAATCCTTTATTTGCAAGTAGATTTAAGCAATTAACTACAGCAAATCTGAAGTGTGCTCTTGATTATGGGGGATGTTTTTTTTTTAAATGAGCTAATCAGACACTGCTTATTTCCCATATCCTGTGTTACATTTCTTGTGCCAAAAAGTGATTCCTCCTTGTACACAACAAGTTAATTGCTCATGTTTACTGTTGGATTGCAGTTGAAAATGCTTTGACTGTATGGAACATGTAAGATATCTGGTGAGGATGATTGAGATAAACCTTACTGGTCAATGAAAACTCTATTCAGCTTAGAGAAGATTGAAAAGAGAAGAGAGTAGCTTTAGTGTGGATTATCCGCAATTGGGAAACAAGCCCCGCATGTCAGGAAATAGTCCTGTGGACATCTGTCAGTGATTGCAAGTGATGTCACCCTCAGGCACTGAAAATGTGCAGTGGAGGGAAATGAGCACCTTTGCGGTTTTGCATTACTCCTGTACCGCTCCGCCACTTTGGAACATTCATTAAGTGTTACCAAAACCATTCTTTTCCCCCCCTCTTGGACTACATTGTACATCTGCGAAAAGAATTTCAGCACCAGAGCTCACGCGCCTTTGAGGGAACACAGACTGCCTGTTAATTCAAGGCAGATGTGAGGAGACATGAGGAGGGGAGATGCTGTTGGATTCTCTGAGTCACTGAGAGGGGGGTGAACTGTGGGTCTGCTGATGTCTTCAGCTGGCAGCACCAAGAACTGGAACACCTGAGTATAGTGTTCCTGTTTTAGTTGAACTGTGCTTCCCCCATTTTTTATTTTTTTTACAGCTGGAGTGTTTGATCTCATGTGTCGTCACAGGGACTGTGTTGTCTCTACTTATGATGTCATGGGCAACACTGAGCATTGGAAAGTTCATTTGATTTAAACAATGCAGCACAGACTCTATATTATTTTTGTATATTATCTAAGGCTGTAATTCCCTCTGGTTCATTAAATTTGTTCTTTCATTATACAATTAACTAAAATGAGTTAGCTTTTCTCTTCAGGTTCAGCTTCTCATTAAGCAGAGCTCTGCGTGACAGCGAGGGCACTAAATAGAGCGCCACCCTGTGGTGAATGCAGCACAAGGCCCAAAACTGCTTATGCGCACTGAACTGCACTGAAAAAATGATTTCACACTAATATGGAGGCCTCCATTTAACTTTGGCAGCACTCAATTAAATTGCCCTGAATTATATGCACACTGAGCAAGCTTGAAAAGGAGCGGAGTGTGAAATAAAAAGCATATTTAGCTGGCTCCATAGCTCTCTGACATAAGAAGGTATAAAGGTTTCATTTTTGTTGTCTTTTTCCCCCGTTGCAGTGTAGGTCAAACACTCTGGAGTGTCTCTGTTTTAATCTGCTTCTGCAACCTTGCAACTGTCTCTGTCCATATTTGTTCATGTGAAACAGCGCAGTGATCTTGCGGCCTGCTTTTCATGGGATAGCGGTCGATGAGGCAACTGCTTTTCATCCATATAACAAAAACAGTGGAAAGTTAACGGCCTTTTGTAGGCCAACAGAAAATGCGGTTGACTAGTGCTTTTGAGGCAAAATACTTGAGTGTTTGAGTAGGTTGTTCCACACAGTGAGCGGTTAGTATTGTATGGAACAGTTTTTAATGTGAAGATTTGTTGGCATTTTCTGTCTTTTTGAAAACTACTTTGTGTAGCTGAGTGAAGAGAGAGGATGCTAACCAACCATATGGGACAGTAGGCATGTGCATCAACAATAAGAAAAGACACATTTGAACATTTCACATCACATAGTTCATATGTAAAACAGTCCACAAAACCTAAAGCATTCACAATGTGTGAAACATTAAATCACACTAAGTACCATAGCATATGGCCATGGATACAATTACCAGTTCCTCCCTTTCCTTTATATGGAAATGTGTACTTTAAGTCCTGTTGAATATTTATGGAACATACAAGCAGACACATTCTCTCGGAAAACGTTTTACACATTATTTAAAACTGTTCCATAAAATAAAAAAAAGTCGTCAGCAAATGCTTGAGTTGAGGTTTTTGGAAAGATTTCAGAGGGACCAGACTTGGGTTGATTTCGAAAAGAAAATATGGTGCTTTGAAGAGTGAAACATGTTTAAAGCAAATGTTGAAATTTTTGAGTCCGTACAGTTACACAGTTCCAGATTAAACTCATATGTCTCCACATGTGCAGAAAGTTTGCTTGCAGAA
Source organism: Scomber japonicus (assembly GCF_027409825.1). NCBI lineage: Eukaryota > Metazoa > Chordata > Actinopteri > Scombriformes > Scombridae > Scomber > Scomber japonicus. The sequence continues at coordinate 7,087,564 of NC_070588.1, forward strand.
CATAATTGGCGAATGAGATCAAGGAGCAGACTTTAAGCTCACAATTGGAAATAGTGACGCCAGCCTAGATTTCCAGATTAAAATTATACTAGATATACATGCCATGTACATGACATACAAATAAAGCACCGACAACTTCTATTAGAAGAAGCAGAAGTGTTCAAATGATAGTTGGAGTGAGGCTTAGGGATGTGAACATGGAAAAAGGAAGAAAAAAATAGCAATAGATCACTGACTCCAATAACAGAAAACAGGAGTCTGTGCCCAGAGTTTTAGCCAGAGAGAGAAATCATGCCTCTGCTTGTGTGTGTGTGTGTGTGTCCGGGTGAGTGTGTGTCTGTGTGAGTTTGAGCCTAGCTCCTCCCAGACGCTGACATAGCTGTAAAACATCTTCAAAGATGGCACTTAGCGCCTTACATCAAAGAGACTAAACACTCGGTCTTCAGCTAAACTGTCCTCTGCTTTGGCTAAATTCGGTTTGCGATTTGTCTCATCGTCACCAGGTTTTTTGATTCTCATCACAGCCAGAATGTAAATCATCTCAAAACGTTTTTCCTTCTTTGAGCGAAACACAACCAAGTATCCAAGTATTCCAAATCAACAGAACCTACATGAGGTCACTCTGTCTCCCAAATTGGTTCCAGTTGTTGTTGCCACATCACTGACATCGCAACAAATGGGCTGTTTTCTACCAAAGCTAAAACGTCCAAACATGTGAATTCAACCAGGTCCACAGACGGCTTTGATTAGAAACACATGCTGCATTTTTGAGCTATGACTTGATTACACGCCTCTTTTCTTCCAGAGTTAAGGGGGTCGGCCTCACCAGATTGTACATTGTCTTGAGTTACACGTTGGAGGAGGACTTTTTACTGTTTATCTGATGTGTAGCATCTGGCAGTGAACCTGGGATGTCTTGGTGGCACACAGACGACAGGGCTGATAGATTTTTAATGCAGCTTTTGTCTGTAGAGGACTGCTTCATGGGAACTACTTATAAACCAAATTATTGCAGTCAGCAAATGGAGGATTGGGGTGGGGGGATGACTTCCAGATGTTAAAATAGTAGCTTTGGCAGTATGTGGAAAATATATTAAATTTTTAAAAAAAGTCTTTGCCTTTGGAAGGGGAGGAAGTTCAATTGCTGATGTAAGACATATAGTTTCAACCTTTCCTATGGGTGACAGATAGATGTGGAGCTCTCATGGGGGGGGGGGGGGGGGGTGTCATTTCTCTGTAACTTTACATTGCAAACCACTGTGGGTTCAAGTTAAAGTATTTGTTCGAAGGACGTGCAATTATGGCTTCTCCTGACAGGTTTCCTGTTCCTAGATTGGTACGTACTCACCAATGTGCCCTGTGATCCACTCATCCTATCCATGTGGGAGGATAACAGGCCAGAACATAAACACACAGAACAGCCTGGGTTTCCTAAGTGCTGCAATTGTCTTAAAGATGCAGTGTGGAGAATTTAGTAGCATCTAGCAGAACAGACTGAAAATTGACAGAAATTGTATATAATAGTCATAAGTATGTTTAAATTAGTGTATAATCCTATGTTGTGTTTTCGTTACCTTAGATTGAGTCCTTTATGTCTACATAGGGAGTAGGTCCTTGGGTCCACAGAGGCCGCCATGTTGCACCGCCATGTTTCTACAGTAGCCCAGAATGAATAAACCAAATACTGGCTCTAGAGAGGGCCTTTCACAGTCTCAGTCATTGTCCTACATGTTTGGAAGATGGTGAGGGAGAGGGGAGGTGTATTCATATGGTTTCAAACTGAAACCTAACCACTAGATGCCACGAAAACCTACACTCTGAACCTTTAATTATATTCTAATTAAAAGCTGTGCCAGCATTTCTATTGGTACCAGTCATAGAGCAGAGAGCTCTGTCACTACATTTAAATGTGACACGACACAACTGAACAGACAAAACTAATTTCAGTTGATTTTTGTGCTGGCACAATTATAAGAGTGTGTACTGTATCCTGCCAATATAGAAGAAAAGGATTTAATTAAACCAACTAGGTTCAGTTTATGTGTTGGGAGAAGTTCTACTCTGCCTGTGAAAACAGTTGTATTAGGTGCTTTGTGGTTGTGGAGGGAGCTTTGAGCTTTAAACAATATAACCCAGATAAAGTCATAAGTTTAACTTTTGTTTTTAATGAAAAGTCTATTTAACAACCTCGATGTGTGGTTTGAAAGAAGTTGGCATTTACGAGGCAGGGTGGGCTTAAAGAAAGATGTAATTCAGTTGCATTATGGGAAATGGAGGATCCACCATTTTTTTAGGCTAAGATAACTCAGCCACTCCTACTTTAATTTTGTTCATTCTTTCTTTTCAGTCTCTTGTCAGTCCTCCAACTTAATGGAAGTGCAATACTGATTTTTTTGGGCTATTTTGGGCTAGTGGTTCATACATGTAATGATTGTTAGTTGTCATTTAATTTAGGCACACGCTATCTGTCCCAGCAATTAAAAAGAGTAATATTGTCCATCCCCAAATACCCGGAAAACAAACATGACCATGCTAATGCTTTTGAGAAGGCCAGCCATTGCCTGCGCTTCAGTGCAGTTTGCTTGTACAGTGATTGTTGACACAGCTGGCTGTAGTTTTTCCAAGAGATCAGGGGGACTTTTGCCCTCTGGAGCTTATCCACTGTAGGTTGGCAGGTCTTACTGTAATATAGCACTCCCTCTGTACATGTTGTCTGTCTCTCCCCTGGTGACTATCTCAAAGGCTGCTGTAATTGCTTTAAATCTTCCAATTTCATGAAATGTCATGTCCCATCTGGGAACCTTTCTCTTTGGTAAAGTGCCATGGGCCAGGTAATGATTCAGCAAAATTAGATTACAGTTCCTGTTGAGTAAATTTGAGTAATTAAGCAAACAAGCATCTCATTGTAATAGCAGGAAATATGTGTTTTAGTAGTACATTTGATGGCATTATAATAGTCGTTAAAGCCCAAATTACTTCATGTGATCGTTTAAAAGCATAAAGTATTTGTTAGAAATGTGATAATATTCTCTGTCAGATTCTCAAACACTAGGCTTACTTGTTTAAATGCCGCAAAATGATGACTGTGAGCCATAATTGCAGGTTGTGGTCCAACCTAAATTCTAAGTTGTAGCTAGGTTGTATATAACATAACTGCCGAGGGTGAACAAGTGGAGCTACATGGGTGTTGGCGGGTGACAAGGGTTAGCAATGTGGCTCATATGTTTAGGCCCTTAACAACTTGTTGGACAGCTGATTGAGGTGAAGGTGAAATGCCTCATATAAGTGCGGTGAAGTGCCTTGAGGAGCTTCTGAATCCAGGTGGTCCTCTTCTAGCGGAGCTCAAACAGTATAGGACTTAAATTACTGCAGACTGATAGAAAATTGAATATATACGCACAAATTATAAATCTTGTTAGTTTTGAGTGAAGTAAAAGCTAAGGGAGTTGCATTAAAATCAGGCGTGCTGTATCCACTTTTTTCCGGAAACAGTGGATTTTACTTTGTGATGATGATGGATGCCTTGACTGAGTTGGACCACGTATTTTGGAATTCCCCAGTCCATTGTCAAGACTTGTTCGCCACGTCTAATGTGTTTTATATTTCTTTACCAGAATGGAATAAAGTCTTAAAGCTAAGCATATCCAAGGCAAAATTAATCATTATAATGGCTGCACTGTACTGTACAACTGTCAGTACAAACATGGATATTTTCCAAGAGGCTCATGTTCAGAAGCAGGAAAAAAAAAAAGGTTTTTGTGGACGTAAGTTCCAACACACATACTGTTGAAGTCTTCGCTATGCAACACTGCCAGATCTCAGAAGAGGGTATGATATTTCTCGAAATGTCATTTTCAATTAAACTCATATTGTGTGCAAAGCAGATTCATGTACAGTATTAGCTTGGACTAGCGTCAAATCTGAAGTTCGGTGAAGCGCAAATAAATCAAATGAGAATAACTAAGTAAGTCTTGGTATTTAGAACCCATTTCACATTGGATCATGGTCTGTCATATTGAAATTCGGCATTGCTCTTTCAGCTTTGTACTGTATGCGGTAGGCTCAAAGCATGACCAGTTGGGAAGTGACTTATTCAGTAAAGAGAAGGGATGCATTCTTTTAATACAATGTGAGTCTATGCTGTCTCTTACCCACTGACCGCAATGTCCAGTCAGTGTTCCCGAACAAACACTTCTCACATTGAGCCAGACCAATGAGATGTGGAAATGTCTGCATGTAGTTGGTGACTCATGGCTACCATTTAACCTAGATGATTTCACCACATGGTCCAAACGCTGCTGCAGAGAAATGGCTAAAAGAGATGGAAGTTTGTTAGAATGAGCTCAAATGTTAACGCTAGGATAAAAAGTGAGATTATTTAGTTTGCATTCAAGTGTCCTTTTAATTATCTACAGTATAGTGTGGAAAGCTAGAAAACATTTCAATCAGTAGAACAACACATCTGAATGTCGGCATGGTAAATTGCAGTCCATCAGCTTTGAAATTATATCCACATGAATGACATCAGATCCTAGTACTTTGTGTCTCTGTAAATATACTTCTGAATTAAAGCAAAGCCACATGAGTTTTTCCAAAGAAACTGTATCCTGTAGAATAGTCTTATAATTATATAGACAATCCGTTTTCATTACTCACTCAGGCGTCTCTTAATCAGCTGCACCAACAAATACCTCAGGTTTACACAGCTTGAACTTTGTTTTCGCATCATGCCAGTCTTTATTTACCTGCGCTGAATTAGAGCTCTAAATATAGGCTTGATTTCTGTATAATCCCATACTCCTCATTTCTAAGCATTTAACTGATGTGGCCCGGTATTTAAGGGGATAAGTTTAAATGTCGGATAAGACTGGAGAGAAGGAAACTTCATTTCATCATAATTTCATATCTATTAGAGAGTGTGGGGGGGGGGGGGGGGGGGAGTACAGCACAGTTGCAGATCTGACTGGAAAGAACAGAGGGTTGAAGGAGAAAGGAGGAGGAGGAGGACAGAGGGGAGTTAGAACAGGCGAAGAGGAGGAGAACTGGAATCTATAATGACAGAGAGAAAAACAAAAGAAAGAAGAAGAGTAGGACAGTGGCAGGGAGGGAAACCCAAAGGATTGTTGGGAATATGTCATCCACGGAAAATACTCCTCTGTAGTGTCATTCTCTACCCCTTGTACATCCCAACAGACTCCAGCACAGGAAGTGCTGTCAAATTGGAATTTCCTCTGGAATAGCACATGTTTCAGCTCTGGATTGTTCTTGTTAATGTCCACTGCAATTCGTGGTTAAAAGATAAGACAAACATGAATCCAGAACAACAATTCTTTTTACATCATTGACTGATATATTTTGTGTACCCTGACCAATTAAAATAATAAGTGAAGTTAGTGAAAGGCGGTAAAGGAAATGTGCAATGTTGATTTTTGATTGTGCTCAACGGGTAGAAACCTTTTACCGGTAATCTTTTAAAAGGTCCTTTCATTTCTTTAACGAAAATAGGTCAGAAGTCAATTTACTGACTCTCAAAAAGTAAGATTATTGCTTTCTTTTTGATTGGATTGTGCCTTTTGGGAAAACATTTTTGGGAGGCACACACAGCTGCTGATGACATGCTGGATAAAGTATGCAACTGTTAGTGATGGAAGGGAGGAGTTTCAGCAAACAAACTGCAGCAGGCTGCAAATTTTGCCAAGAAATAATCTTGTGCTTGGCACTGATGATATTGCAAGAGCGCTCTTAAGATGCTAGTAAAGTAGAATTTCATTGGTCGTTGCAGGCCTGGTGTTTTGCCATGATGTCACAAGGCCATAACACAAATACAGGTCACAGTGTGTGTGTGTGTGTGAGCGAGAGATAGAGAGAGCTTTGACTACAATTAAATTATAACAAGAAAATTCAAGTCACAAGAAACATAAAAGTAATAAATTGAACCTCAGCTAAGTGAAGAATATGTAACTTGCTCTTAACAGCAGCTCCTTATGTAACTGTGGAATGGCTGGATCAGTAACTGTGAGTGTATTAAACACTGTACTTTATATTGAAATAAGATAAAATAAGAGAGAAAGTGCAGTTTTGCTTTTCTCACAAACTGGATCTTTGTTTTAGTTTTGGACAGCACTGTTATTGATTATGATAATACTGTTACTGGGATCTGATGACTCTTACACAACCTGGACTCAATTCAGTCCACAGTATGTTGGTGGAATTTGTTATCAGTACAGTGTAAAAGCAGAACTCTGCAGCTTAACATTATTGGCATGAGGGCTAAAACTGTGAATTTGAGAATCATTTTGTTGTTGTTTAAAGCAATGCCTTTAAGTACAAAAACATGCTTCTTCTTTCCCATAGCTGCCAATATGCAAATGTGCTTAATTGGGTAAATAGTGAGTGAGACAAACAAGCTATATAACAGACATACTGTCTCTAAACTACATATTCAAAGGTTTTTATGTCCTGCAATTTCTTGATTATCATTCAACATAAATGCCATGGATAACAATCCTTGATAAGCTAATCTTGTATCAGCACAATACCAATTACAGTGTATCAGTAAGGCTCCAGTGAGTTTCACAAATGTAACTTTTTTCTAAGGGGATCCATGTGGTCTCAACTTTACTGGGCCTCAGTAACCTCACAAAGATCACTACATCATAACAGCGCCCTTCTGACCTCATCACCTCTCTTGGTCTGTGTCCGTCTCCAGCATTTGCAAAAAATGCAGGCTGCAGTAAACTTCAAGGGCTCCATTTAGCAATAAAGAGAAAGTGATAAATTTTCGGTGTCCCCTGGGGCTTCAGGAAGAGTGATGTCATCACAAAGAAGGGGCCTCGCAGTGCCGACCCCCTTTCAGGATCTCCTCTGGGTTCAGTTATCTATTCAGTAATAACCACAGCTAAGACTGGCTACTGGCCAGCAGAGCCACTGCACTGTTTATCTTTCAATAAGAAAGAGTCTTCTGCAAATAACGACAGTCCCATGTGGTTTGTATCTATACCTGTACAGTGGCAATCACTAGAAAATGGCCAAGCTGTTATCCCCCTACGCTTTAAGCTAAGCTCAGCATACTGTAGCTGTTATTGTTAGAATAACAGTTGATGTGCCGACTACCCATGCAGAGAAATGATGATGGCTCCAAGAAGAAAGACTTGAAGTATTTCACCTGGAATTAAGTCATGGTTTCCATTTCAGAGGTGATTCTGGAGTAATGCCATATCATAAATATCTCAAAATGTTTTGAGGAGATTTTGGCTTAACATCTGCTCAGACACTGTTTTCTTTATAGATACCGTCGCTACTTAGAAAAAAACTTGCTTAAAAAACCTCCATGATATTGGCTCTGTTTTGGAATTTAAAGGCTGTAATCTATTTGCAAAACGTCCGTACTGTAATTACATTCTCATCACATTTCTTAACATAACGAAGGATATTAATGCAATTTTATGCATTGGAAATGTGGCCTTAAGCCCTGGATTCACTCCTGCTTACATTTATACCATAAAACCTAAAACCTTCATAATAAAAGAATTGATTTTATTCCAAAAATGATTCCTTGTGTGATTAAATGGGTGCTTAATCTAGTTTATTTTAAGGGGAGTACTGAATTATCAGTCTTGAATTTTGTGCAACACGTGCTGTTTCAAACATTACAATGCTCTCTGTATAAAATATCTCCTAGTGAAGATAAATAATGTCAACTCTCTGACCCCACAAAATACATTCCGGTTTAAGATGTAAATATTTATGGAAAACACCCTTTGCCTGAGGTGCTGCACATATGATATGGTGTATGTCAGCATCATAGCCAAGCAGCTGCATCATTGCTCTGAGCTTCAAGAATAACAATATGGAGGCCGAGCCAAAAGGAGCGAATGAGGAAGAATATGAACAGTGAGATACACACTGGTGATAGTAGGTACAGTAGAAAAGAAAAAGAAGAGTAAGGAAGAGAGAAAAAAAAAAGTGGAAAGAAAGTCCAAAGGGAGACTGTGTGTTTACACAGGGATAAGGGGAAAGAAAGAGAGATTGGAGAGCTTGACGGGGATATGAGAAAACACAGGCTAATGCGAAAGAAAAAGTGGGATTTAAAAAAGAGCCTGCGGCAGCCATTTGGTTTGAGGAGAGGATGCAGCATCTTTAAACTGCTGTAGCACAGAGGTCAGACAAAATGTGGAGGCAATAAATCTCTCTTGCCTTTAGGGTTGCTCCTTACCACTAATATAGGACACCTCATAAAACAACTCTGGGTCCCTCCCCACCTGAAGAATGATAATGGTTAAGCATGTGTGTCCCTTTAATTGGCTTTTACAAGTTAGCCTCTCGTTTGTTAAAAGGTTAAATTGCGACCAAATGGTGCATCTGTTGCGCTATGAGCTGAATTGCTGCTTTATGCATTATATCGCTGGCTTTTCAAATGAGTGTGATATCGCTGTTGTCTTATTTTAGACTGCTCAAAGGAAATAGTTTTAAAAAATGTAATGCAACCACCAACAGCAGAGACGAGAGAAAGAGAGAAAGATTTGCTGTCAGCACCTCGGTCTGCACTTGAAAAGCCAAACAGATGTGTTCAGCGCTGATGTGAGCTGCAGACAGTGTACTTGATAATGTACCGTAGAGCATGGATCTAAAAACTTTTAAGCGTTGTTTCACCCAAATTATAAAAAAAACACATATTTCTCTTTGTGCCACTCCATGCATTGAAAATTGCATTGCATTTGACAGCAATTGTCATGGTTACTCAGGGGAATCCACACAAAACACCTTTAACATCACCGACGTTTGCATTCAAATAATGTGAACGTAACAAACAGAAAGCCAGGATTGTTTGCCATTATTATAATCAGATGACATTAGATTTGATTGTGAATACATCTAGAAGCTGTAAGAGTTGTGGCAACCTCTCAGAAGAACAAAGCTAAGAATGCAGATCATGCATTGAGTAGACATATATAACCACAATCACACTTGTCCAATTCCCATCATTTTATACAATAGCCTGAAACACAGTTTTAATTATATTTATCTGTGTTTCAATCATGCAGCAAGAGCATATTGTGTTGGGAACAGCTTTCCTCTGAGCTCCTCTGTGTACAGACTCCACAGTTTATTCTTTCACATCTGGCTGTGTGCTCAGTTGATATAAAACACCAGGGCGCACTGACCCCTTGTATATGTTAACGCTCTGCTCTGTAAACTGGAATGTTTGACGTCACCCATTTTCCTTTGTTACATACCTGTTTTCATATGGACAGGCCAAATGTAAAAAATGTTCATTCATATTAACACATTTTCAAAAAGGTTTATTTTATCTTTAAATGTGTCAATGTACCTTTGGTGATGAGGGAATGATTCTGTATGTCAAACAGTATGTTTTGCTTGCACAGATGATGTACATTAAGCATATAGTATGGGGAATACTTTGCTGCTTCAGTAACACATTTACAGGAAATTGTAGTGTTTTATGTGTTTGATTTTAAGGTCAGACTGTCCACGTACTGTATATTTACATTAGTTTAATGTTCATTGTACTCATAATCTTTTTTTTTTCTATTTAGTTGAGTTAGGGACATTTCATAAAGTTAAGGTCAGAAAGATGGTGCAGCATATTGTTCATATTAGCTAAATGTGTCAGTGTGTTATATTTAGCTTGATCAATGTGGACTGGATCAAGTCTGAAAGGATATGAAAACCACATGCCTGACAGCTGACCAAGACTTTGTGTTAGATTTGATTTCATCAAACAGCTCGACTTGGTTAAGGTAAATAGTCAGTTAGGCACTTTGTTCTGGATGCAGAGGTAGTTTCACACTATCATATAAGCAAATAAAGCTTCATATAGTTATAGGCTGTGAGTTGCAATTTTATTTTTATTTTTTAAGGCCATCTTTTCTGTTTTAACTTTGAATTGTAGTCCTGGTGTAGCAATACGTTAGCTTCAGAGTGTTTTCAGAATGTCAGTTTGAGAGTTTAGTCATCAGTGTTTACATTCCAGGTTTGTTATAACAAAATACTGTCTTCTACAGTCAGATATCTGTGCCATAATTAAAGGGCGAGTGTGCGGGATTTAGTGGCATCTAGTGGTGAGGTTTCAGATTGCAACCAACTGAATAACCCCAACCCACCATCAAAGCCTGTAGGAGAACCCATGGTGGCCACAAAACTTGGCCGCCATGAAAGGAAAGAAGGAAAAAAAACAAAGCCAGTGTTTGGTTTGTCCGTACTGGGCTACTGTAGGAACATGGTGGACTCAGTGGAAGAGGACCCACTCCCTATGTAGATATAAAGGGCTCATTCCACAGCAACAAAAAAAAACTGGTTCTTATTTTCAGCTAATTATACATTAATTAAAACATGCTTATGAATAATTTATTCAATTTCTGCCAATAGATCCTGCTTAATCCTACAAACTGGTCCTTTAATGAAGAAAAACTGAAAAAACAAGGCAAACGTTAATCGCCCATGTGTTCACAATAATCCAACAATAAGCCATAAGGGAGACTGGAGAAATAGTAGTGATTCAACAAAACATGTTTTTGAATCACAAATTGTCAGTGGAGGACAAGAGCATTTTTGTGTTTAGTTTATTTTCAGTGCATTCATGCCTGGACAGAAAAAGATTGCCCTTGTTTGCACTTTGACCCTGATCTTGCTGTGAGCCTAGGGGCAGGCCAAAAAGAGTTCGGCCTTTAGTATTTATAGTGTTCAGTATTGTAGTGAAAGAGAGTCACTGTTCACTGTTTGCATTTTCATTACAACAGCTTGTGTTTTTCTAATTTCCTAATTAAAGCATTCAATTTGCATTTATTTTAAAACTCGCCATCTGTTGTACAGCATGTTTAGTACATAATGAGTTCGCTCGCATGCTGCAAATTTAATTTTCCATATGGCATAAAGACACAGAACTTTGATTGGTATAACTGTAAGATGTAAGGAATGTGTTAAAAGATCTCTCTTTTAATGTTTGAGAATATATGCCCACAACCATAAGTGCTTGTTTTTGCCACATTCCCACTATCACAGCTAATTTAATTTGCAGTTCAATTTGCATATTATTATACATTAACATGATTCGCTTATGGATGCCCACATTGGTCTGTAATTCTAAAATGATGATGAATCAAATCCAAGGCAACAGAAAGTATGGAGTCAGTCAGCAGAATAGATAAAGAACAGAGGAGGGGAGGGGGTATGTAATCAAGGACGACCACAGTCCTGCCAGGGCTGAACAAGGGAGAGGAACAACTCATAACTGTGGTTGCCTCTTTAAGGAAGACCCATTGGAGACGGGGCCTGTTGATGGAAAAGCCCAGACATGTAATCAGCCAGCTACTTATTCATTTCAACTTTCCTGGCCTGAGCTTCCTACCCCTCCCTCAAGATATAGATTTTTGTTTGTGAAAGCCAAACTGAAGAGCGTGTTCAAACTAGAGCAGATTTCAAGGCTTGTCAAGATAATACAGCAAATCCTCAACGCCTCAGAATATTAAACAGACGGGTAGCTTTTGTTCCCAGGTATAAAAATCTTTGTGCCCATCATTAAAACAACCTGCTTAATGTGATGGATAATCACAGGGTGTTGATTTACTTTGAAGCAAAACACGGTGTTGACATGTTTGCCAAAAGGTTGGTGTCTTTGTTTTTGACTCAGGCTTTGAGCTAATCTGGTAAAGGTACTGATGTTCGGGGAATGGCTGCTTTTATGGACGGCTTTATCAGTGGACCAATCGCAGGTTGAGCGAAAAGTCCTTTACAGAGGGAAGATTTATGTTTGGCCATGACACCAAGGGTTTTAGAGCAGGAAAGCGCAGCTGCTGCAAAGCCACCCCTCAGCAGCTGTAACTCATCTGTATCTGGCCTAGGAATCAGGCTGTACTCCTTATGGTATTAACCAAGTCAGTTGGGGCAAGTTAGTCTCACTGCAATGGACAACTCATTCAGAGCAGGAATGAAAACATGTGGTTTGATTCCATAAACTTACTGTATCATCCAGCAGGCAGTATCTTTCTGAAAATTAAACGACAGTGTGGCCCTGGGTTTTTGGGACCTGCACTTGGACCCAGTCATCTTGTTTTGTTTTTTTGCTCAAGGAAATGGGAGATTTAGTTTAAAGTGACTCACTGTTTCCATAAGGTCATTTTCTAACCCGTTAAATTTTGGCTGCAATAGAGTCTCCCCTGTTAGGAGTATTTCCATATTAGCCAAGGAAAATCCATAAACTATCTACCTTCTCTTTTTTTTTGTCTCCTCACATCTGCCAGCTACATCACATTGGAAGCAATCATAGGTTTCCCAAGTTTTTCCTCACGATTGGGTTTTTGTTATCTGGCTGGTGTCTGGTGACCTGTAAGAAATGATATCTAAGAGAGCAGACAGTTGAGTCATGACGAAGAACTCCAGACTCCATGTTTTGAACCAGCAGAGGAAACTGTCTGCCCTCTTCGCTGACTAGTGGAAAATCCAGATCTAGTCGTCACCGTCGGATGGGAGCATGCCTTTTCACCATTGTCACGATTGAACTGTGCTTTTACGGCGTTGGTGGAAAAGTGTGGAACCTGCAATGAATTAGCTGAAAGGAGGGGAAAAAGTGAACGTCCCACTCCTCCTCCCCCTCCTCTTCAAGGCTTGTGGTGGGGTGTTTAAGACTACTCTGAAAACCACACTTCTCTTCCAGTAAATTTCAAACTCTCCCAGAACCGAGTGTTTGAAATGTCTCAAAACCGAACAGGAAAAATTGCTTTCCAGCTACAGTATGTGGCTAGACATCCCTGCTGTGAGGTTTGACTGTCTCAGCAATGAAAATGACTGAAGTTAGACGCAGTTTAAGATAATATCTATGTGTACCTGAATGAGATTCCAAAAAGAGATAATCCAGTGTGTTTGAGGCTAAAGAAACAATATTTGGACACCAACAACAATTGAAATCCACTTAGTTCAACTTGAGACATTTCAAAGTGAACAGCTAAGCTTGTTCTTAGGAAACAAAATACCAAATCATATAATTAAGATTCATTGCTAAAGCAATTCCAAGTCTCCCAAATGAAGACAAATGCACTCTTGGTTTCCAAAGAATATTTCTACTGGTTTTCATTTTAAATGGCCAAAACATAGACAGTGGGATTTTAATAGCCATTAAAGGGCAGAAAATGTAAGTTAGGTTTTCAGTCAAATACTTTGTAGGTGACAGAACAAAGATGGCTAAGAAAGCATACCTTGAGGTGTACTGTTAGTCAGTGTTATGTTCTCTTTTAAAGCTGTTGCCCTCAGCTAGCACAGCTGGTTGGGACAGTAATGAAGATAAATAGTCTATGTTAAAGTCTGACGGCCGTTGTATGTCATGGGGTCATTTGCTGGACTTTTAGTCCTCTGTGTGGAGGTAAATGTGTGTTTGCATTTATGCTAATTTGAGTCAGATAAGGACCAAATGCTTTGTAATTCACTATGTGTACTTTTCCAAGATGGAAACGATGTGTGGAAAATCAATAAGTTGAAACAGATATTAGCAGTCTTTACAGTAATGCGATGTCTGTCTGCCATGTCATTGCCTGAGCTAGTACCAAAATCCTAGTTATACATACTTGTGAGATTAGATGTAATGATCTTAAAGTGTCTGATTACACGGTGCATTTGTACAGCATCCAAGCCTCTGGTTTTCTTTAATTGGAGGAATTTTCAGAGCTTCACGATGTTGTTGTGTTATGGCAAGTTTCAATGTAATTTACTTTACTTTAGTTTTGATTGATCCTGTACCAAGAGTTTATAGATCCTTGACTTTATCACTGCATATTGGCTGCATGTTAGATGCATGAATGGTATTGAAGTTAACAGCCAAGAAAGCCTTGCTGATGATTGAAGAATGTCATAAAAGTGTTTGTCATAAAACTGAATTTCAAGTGATATCTACTCATAACATTACTAATGATGATTATTGTCACCACTACATATTAGATGTAGTCTTAAAGACTACATGAAAGTTTAATGGATTTAATGTCATTTGTTTTTGGAAAAACTGAATATTGGCCGATACATTGCCATGGTGCCATTAATATTCTGTCCCGATCATGCTTTAACCTACATTATAATGTGCGGAAGAGCAGTATGGGAGTGTACAGGAAGCTTAGAACACTTTGACATTTAAATTCAATTATCATGCAGCAGAGAGCAACTAAGCGCATCTCTCATCCTTATTTAGTTGTATCTATCTATTGTGTTTTTAATCTTCCTGTGCATTTGTCCTTTACATCTGCCTTCGGTGATATATAGAAGTATATTGAGAGCCACAGAAAACTGGAGTCAAATTCCTTGTATGGGTAAACTTACTGGGTAATAAAATGTGTTCATATTCTGATCATTGATGATATATTTCCTCATTTCAGTTCCTTTCATTTGGCACTGACATGAAGTATAAACAACTGCCAAGTATTATTTGCAGCTCCTCTCTGTCCCAGGCATGTTTAGCATAAATATAAGTCTGGAAATGAGCCATGCTGTTTGTTCCATATAAGGTCTCAGTATAAGCAGATCTGTGTTTTCATCTGATTGTATCAAATGTCTTGGGCAGACTGTATAGTAAGTTGGAATGATGGAGTCTCCACATGTTTGAGATCATATTTTCCCACTGTAGTCCTTAATGTTGCCTCTCTTGCAATATTCAAAATCATAGCTATCTGTAGCTAGGGATGTTCTCTGCTGCTCCTGTCTGTAGTAGCTGGCCAACCTGATTTACCTGCTGTCTGAAGCTCAGAGCTGCCACCTGCTGTCTGTAACAGAAACCAGTAAAATCTCCCCTGGACAGATTTGGTCTCAGATTACAGACCTGTTACATACAGGATTCTGCTAAAGATAGGAACATCCCACAGCTGTTCCCTCTGGTGTTGTCCTGATGATGGTCGTTATCTTTGCTGCCACAATTTTTTCACATCACCTTTCACACATGGAATAAATGTATTCTTTGTGCACATGATGAGCCTCTTCTACTTTTTTTTTTTCCCCCCGTCAGTGTGGAGGCAACATTTCTATTTAATGAAACCCCACAACGAGCCTTGATCCTGCCTCTGCATTCACTTTACTTGCTCCACAACCTAATTTCCAGGATGTGGCAAAATAAAAGCATGTTGTGTGGCCACCGATTTCAGGGTTGTTATGAACACAGCTCTATAGCTGGAATTTACTGCAAGGCAAAGGTACAATGGGCAACTTTATTTTATGTTCAGTTATTTGTGAAATACGCATCGACTTAAGTAAACTCATTAAGTAAACTTTCAAACCAAAGTGGATAATAAGACTTTTGGGAGAAACATTTGCTTCATAGGTGGCTGCAGGTTTTCTCTTTTGAACAGGAGTCAAGATTTTGAGACGCTGCGTCTGGAGGAAATGATCTCATGTCTAATGGCTAGAGGCTTTGCTAAAAACAAAGGGTCACGTTTTCCAGACCTTTTTTTTCTCTGAGTTTGTGCAGAACATAGTGAAATCCTTTTTTTAAATGTTTCGCTGGAAAAAGCATGGCACACTTTCATACAAAAAGTGTATGTTGTAATTTGTGTGAAGTATACTTCATGCAGCATTGCATTCTCTGCATGGTTTTCATTTTTCCACTATTTTTCAGTTATCTATTGGTCTGTATGGGGAAAAATAAACATGAGATTATTAGCCGTTAAAAATGTTAAAAATGTATCATTATTTTTTAATGATGTTATGAAGCCCTGCAGTGGTGTCAGATGGGATACAGTGAGTCAGCAAATACTCCCCCTGAGGCTGCTCCAAGGATGAATAAATTGCTCAATTTCAGGCAGCATGGTGGCTTAACGGGTAGCAGTATCAACTCATAGAAAGAAGGTCCTGAGATAAATACAATACTACAATACTTTCAGTGGTTTTGTTGGGTTTTCTAATAGTATTAAGAAGAATGAACCTCACATCTTAACCTTTTGTGCAGTGCATGATGTAGGGGTTTTAACAGGAAAAAGCAGGTAGAGATTGGATGGATAATTGTTGTTTTCCTGTTTGAGGGGTAAAAACATATACTTTCATCCTTGTCACTGTGTATCTAAACTAGCTTAACGCTTCTGCTTTATTTAAAAATGCAGCTGAAATTCAGCAGCAGTTTTATTGACACATTTCCTCATACTGAATATGAACACTCTAACAGAAGGTACATTTTGCTCTGTGTTCTCTTTAATGCATGTCCCAAAAAGATCGTAAGAGCAGGTTTGGCAAACCATCACTGGATAATAGACACAAAGTTAATACCTCTGTGTGTTTCAGGAGATGATGTGAGCTGCACGGCAGACGGCCAGGTGTACACTAACAGGGACATCTGGAAGCCAGAGCCATGCCGAATCTGTGTTTGTGACAACGGCCAGGTCCTCTGCGATGAAATCCAGTGCGATGAACTGACTAACTGTGAGAAGATGGTCATCCCCGAGGGCGAGTGCTGCCCTGTTTGTCAGACTGATTCATCCAGCAATGGCGGGCAGGGAACTTTTGGTGAGCATCTGTGGTTATTTTTAAGTTTGAGAAGTGAAAAATAAGTCTGGGAAACAATTCTTTTTTTTAATTTACTACTTGACATTGTAGACGAAGGGCAATTATTTGCTCTTAGGGCCTCACACACCCATATTTTAAATGAGAACAAGAAATTGTTGTTACAGAAACATAATTAAGAAAAAAAACCTAACCAAGAGTGATCCTCCTACTGTAATGCCTAAAGTTGAAATCAGTAATAATAATACTGATAATAAGACCATGAAATATAGTTTAGTTTTGAAAGGACCTCCTGTGAAATGATTTATCTGTCAGACAACAACGGACTAAATACTGCCATAATCAGTCTGTTGTACCTCAACAGACTGGTGTTAAGTATGTGTGACATCAGGGCGATTGTGTTAATTTATGATTACGCCTCTGTTTACCTTGACTGACCTGCATGATCATGATTAATCATTATAACCGCTTCGCTATGTACTAAATGATTTGGATAAATCACATGATTTATCTTATATTCAGGGTGCAATTTTAGAGGACTGATAACATAATGTCATCTTTTATGCTTTCTTCTCAATACAGGTGGTAGTGGAAGAATCTACAAGGTAGGCCACAGCTGTGTTACTACTCTCTATCTCTATCATATGTTTGCTGATGTTATCAGTATCACAGAGTGTGAATTTTAAAAGGTCTTGTTGTTTCTGTCTGTTTATTCAGGGCCAGAAGGGAGAGCCCGGGGATGTCCCAGTCGTGAGTGTTTAATCATAGAACTTTCAAACAGCCCTACAATATTAGATAAAAAAAAGGCACAGTCTAAATGTATGATCTAACTGATGTGCTGGATGATTTCCCTGCAGGTGACTGGTATCAGAGGCCGCCCTGGACCTATGGTGAGCATTTGGCATCTTCAAAACAGGATATACTGATTGCTTAGAAGTTTTTGGAATCTATTATCTTTAGTTTTGTAACACTGTAAAGCACATTGTCCTTGAACAAGTTTTTCAAAAACAATATCATTATTTTGTTTTAAATGATACGTTTACCAGTTCTCTGTGAATGTTCAACTACCTGAATTAACACTAGATGGCATAAGAGGACAGTCACCTACTGCATAACTTCACCTTAAAAGGACGTCTGCACAACTGGATAGTCCAAATCATCTTGAGCCACTGTGACATTTAAAGCACCGCAGTGACATATATTGAAAAACATTACACTGTTGAGATGTGACTGCGAGATTATTTCTCAGATTTTGATTGGTTCTCTCTGTTTATTACAACAGGGAGGTCCCGGTGCACCAGGAAGCAGAGGTCCCCGAGGACCCAAAGGGAGGCCTGTAAGTCAAAATCACTCATGTCCTCTGACTATAAGCACAACTTTGACAAGATACCAAAACCTACTCAAGATTCCACACATTTCAAAATGAGGAGCCTACTTTCTGACCTTGTTTTTCTTGAAATTACCAGAAACTAACATATACATTAAAAATATAATTTTAAGTAGACAACTTGATAAAGTATAGCAGTATTTAATAAATCAAGGGCTACAACAATTTCCAAAACCAAAGTGTTATCACCTCAAACACAGTGTGATGAAGATCTTACGTCATGCTCTACCAGATCTCTCTATTTGATTTCAGTTCACTTTACATTTTGTGGAGTTCGGTAAGATCCTTATAGAAATCGTATCCTATAGAAATAAAGTTTATTATCAATTCATATGTAGACTAATAAATTGATTTGATATTTTTTAAGAAATAATAATCATTTTTAACATATTGTTTGTAATGTATACTCTATTTGGAGCTCCCTTCATGCACTTAAAAATATATCATCATGCCAGTTGACTTGACTAGCTGGGGTCATGAGAACGACTTTGTACTGCTCCACATATTGACCGACCACCCCAAACAGTCAGGAAATAAATTTAAAAAAGGACCATAAAAACGTTGTTTTCAGTTCAAGGCCAAGAGGCAAGAAACATGTCAAAATGTAATGCAGGTTTGCAAGTTGATGTGCACGTGAAATGTGCTTTGTAAGCCAAAATGTAGCAGGTTGATGAATGGATGTGTCCTCCCCTTTGGTGGGGTTACAATCCAGTTGAGGGCAGCATTTTGAGGGTGATTTATTAATATGTAACCACCACTGCTTCTCCTACTGCACACACCTTACAGCTCATAGTTCATAATCAAACAAAAAATAAACTACAACATGTGTATTACAGTGGAATGACACTTTCCACAGTACATTTACTTTAAAGCTAAATGTCTTGTGTGCTAAACTAAACTATCTTTGTTTCAACCTTCACTAAAATTAAATAATAATAAAAACTGTCACATAATAACGACTAAATGTCAGTCTGAGTGCAAAGCAATAAAAATGGTTTTCAAACAAGTGAATCAGCATCTTTCTCTGCTTTCTAGGGAAGTCGAGGCATGGCAGGTTATGATGGGGAGCCTGGTGTTCCAGGTCAGCCCGGTGAAGCAGGACCTCCAGGACATCCAGCGCACCCAGGAGTGAGTTGTGCAGGAAGCCCTCAAACAGGCTGCAAATACACATACTTACACCTACTTACACATGCTAGCTTTGCACAATAGGAGCACACAGAAGACAGATTAGCTCAAAGGAAGAGTCGTCTACCAGAGTTATTGCTCAAACATCTTAGAAACATGAACAAATTTAAACTAACACAGCACTTCAAACTCTACTGTCATGTATTCATTCACCTTCAACCACTGTTTACAATTTTTGGCTTCTAGGTCAATCATATTTAAGCAGAAACCCCTACCAAGCCCTCAGATGGGTTTTCTAGTTACATTTTGTGACAAGAGGGTAGACAGAGACCAGACGATACACAGAAGGGCCACATTCACTGTCAAGAGGACCAGTGGTACCTGGTACCTTGAAATAATTAATCACCTTCTTTTACTTGTACTTGCACTCACGTCATGTACTCATAATTGGGCGATTTTAATCAATTCCCCATTATTGCCCTTAACATTAATGTCTTTCTTACATTGTATAGAACATGATTCCAGATTTGCTTCAGTTTGTCTTTTGCACCTATTTACTATACAAATACTGACTTAACACATTTAAGTTTTACTAAAGGGTATGTGCTTCGCCTGCAGGGTCTGGGAGCCCATATGGCTGCTGGGATGGATGGAAAACAAGGACCCCAAGGCATGCTAACTGGTTCAAGGGTAAGAGGATGTCAGCAAAATATAAGCAAACCTAATCTGTCCCTGTTTCTTGAACCACTCGGCCAAAAAGCAGACCAAGGCTTTATTTTATCTTTTAAAATTAGGTTTGAATCTGTAATGGAAAATGTTGGGTTTTTTTGCTTGCAGCCATGGCAGAAAATAGTGGTATGTTGGCAATTAAGAAAAGCCCAGAGAAACACTGCTGTACATTTTTGCACTGGTTTCCAGACACTTATTTAATACTTCAGTGTGTATTTAATGGAGGGTCTAAAGACAGAGTGTCATTTGTTAAAACAGATTTGTGATTTTTGTCTTCAGCTGTCAAAATTGAACCAAGCAATTAGCGAACCACTATCCATCCATAAAGTCTACTATTTAAAGTCCACTTCCACTTTAAAAATGTGTGTTTTGTTTGGCTCATTGTCACTTGGACTTTTTAGCTTCACTGTGCAGAATGATGTATGTGCTGAGCTTGTCTCTAGAAGGTATTTTTCCCTTTTATCTGCTGAAAGTGGACTCACATTAAATCTAAGATTAAAGGCATGTACCTATGCACATGATTTCTGACAGTGTTGAAGTAGGAGACAGCATAAATTTAGGATTTTACAACATGGGAGATTGACTAGATATATTTTTTAAACTTAAAATGTTTTGTGGAAAACTCAGAAATATTCAAAGCAGACATATGTGAATAATGAAATCTGCTCAGCAAGTTCCTTAGCTTCTCATTATCACCACCTAACTACTTACACATGATATGATGGTTGAGTCTTAAAGGTGTACTCTGTCAATGTGGTGTTGTCCTATGAAATGCAGATCCATGCAGCAGACACAGATATATCATAAATCCCCAGATCCTACACTTCTCATAAAGCAATTCAAAAACATCTGTCATTAGACCTTCCTCCCTTTCCCCAAAACTAATCCAACTTCAGCCCAATGTTATCACCAGGGTCATTTTTTCAGACTTGTGTGCTTCTCCCAGATTTAAAAAAGACATTATACAACATTACATTATACACTTTTAACAGTCTTAACAGTAGTTCTTGTGACAAGTAAACTAAACTAATCAATATTCTGAATTTTGTGGAATATCTAACCTTTAAACAACAACACAGAGAAAAGCATGCCTTTATTTTACAGTTTCCCCTCTAGCCAGTACATTATAATGAGCAAGTACAGTACTCTGGGAGCACATCACACAAGGACAGATGAGATATGGTTTGACTTGTTAAATTGTTTTGTTCCCTTTACCTCTTAGAATGAGATGGCATTTCGGTAAAAAGTTTTATTCTAGTAAAATATCAGCCTTGAATAGAATATCTCAGTATGAGTGGGATTGGACCAGTAATTAAAGGACAGTTTTGTCTTCTTTGACAGCAATTTTCTCACTTTCTCCATAAAAATCAATCCCTCTAAACAAATCCATACTTACACCGAGTGTTTCAGAGACTGTAAATCAATCCAGCACTTCCCTGTATTGTACTCAAATCCCTGTGTGGCAGGTTTTATTATGTTTGGCCTTTTTATGTTAATTAGGTTAATTTCTGTTCATCATTTAATCAAGCATCTTGTTTGTTTCAGGGAGAATCTGGAGCAAGAGGACCTCCTGGGCCAAATGGCGCACCGGTAAGTCTGCAACATGTTCAACATGTTTGATGCTTCTCAGTAAACACTGATGGTGTTTTAAGTCATTTGTTTTGCTCCCTGTTTATCTTTTTAATGTTTCTCTTGTTTTTCTAAGGGTCCATCTGGAGGACAGGGACCTCCTGGAGATGTTGGTGATCCTGGACATATGGTATAACATCATTCTTCTGTACATTTTGTGTTTGTTTTTGCATGTTAATTGCATTATCTTGTTGTTCATGTAGTGCTGCCTAGAGAGAAGGATCAGCCTAAATATATTTTATATTACTGTGGGGGAGGTTCAGAAGGACGAGTGATTGCTGGATGTTTACAATCTGACCTTGTGTTTCAGGGTCCAGCTGGCCAAAGAGGACCTGAGGGCCCTCCAGGGAAACCAGGTGAAGATGTAAGTCAGCTCTTGGCTCTTTGTATGTCATGATGTGTACAACTCCTGAAAGACAAAAAAAACACAAATGCTTAATTTAAGTGAACTTTCCTAGCTTTATCAGCATTCACTTTTCTGTTACACACTTATTCTATAGTTTCATCTAAGACTGTAATCAGTATAGGAAAGTTCGAAAAAAAAAGGT
Source organism: Scomber japonicus (assembly GCF_027409825.1). Taxonomy (NCBI): domain Eukaryota; kingdom Metazoa; phylum Chordata; class Actinopteri; order Scombriformes; family Scombridae; genus Scomber; species Scomber japonicus. Next base: position 7,109,464 of record NC_070588.1, read on the forward strand.
CCAACTCAGAGCGTGCAAGTGTAAATCTGTCATAATGAATTAGTACTTCTCACAGTGCAGGCCTGGCTGAATTCTCACTGCTGTGAAGTGGAAAATCCTGGAGCTGCTCGATGATTACATGGAGTCAGAGCGTACACTGACAAACTTTAACTGAACTGTCAAAGATCAGAGTGTTGTTATAATTACCTGTCATCGGTGACTTTTAAACTCTTTGTTTTTCAGACCAAACTGACAAAAGGTTGATCATCCCTTTAATCCAATTTTTCAAACATGTTTTACAGCATTTTTTTGGTGTTGTTTTCCTGCCATGGGTCTATCAGACAAAACTGAGGACTATAAATAGGTGACAGTGCAGGTGTCAGGAGGAATTGCAAAATGAAAGTAGTTCCTACAAGATTACAACATTATGTGTAATTAAGTTTCAAACATTTTGATACATTTAAAAAAAAAATAGTAGGGAACAAAACATGGAAAACAATAGACAACATGGACTTTTCATCAGGGATGGTGTACCTCTGCTTGTATGTGAGAGTCAGTTCAGATGTTGCTTTAATTTAATAAAAAGATCTCCTGCTGTATAACATGCTTCAGCTCTGTGCCCTTTCTAGAATACCAAGTATGTAGTTTGGAGCTTGTAATGTGACACGAGAACAAAAAGGAGAGATGATGTGTGTGATTGTAGCGAAATAAGTGTAATATGTAAATCTAATGTTCCTCTCACAGGGTGAAGCAGGCAAACCAGGAAATTCTGGAGAAATGGGATTCCCTGGATCAGCGGTAAGCTTCTCCACCACTATACCTTCATTACATTCAAACTGATTATTAACTAAATCAAGCTGTAATCTCCATGCTGTGTGTTGTTAATGCATATAACTGACAGTGCTGTTTACATATTTCAGGGATCTAGAGGGTTTCCTGGTACACCCGGGCCTCCTGGACTGAAGGGTCACAGAGTGAGTAGAAATATTTATGGACATTCATGAACCAATATTCACATCAAAGTGCAATCTACTTCCATTTAACTATTTTTCTTTATTTTCCTGCATGAAGGACAGTAAGATGTGTAACTTTTTTTTTTTTTTTTTAAACAGGGGCATGGTGGACCACCTGGACAAAAGGGAGAATTTGGAGCTGTTGGATCTAAGGTATAAAAGTCAAATACAATGTTCAATTCCAGTCTCCCACTCATTATATACAGTACTTGCCTTCCTATCAAGGCCTGTAAAACATCTTGTCATACATCATAACTCTCCTATTGCAACCAAACCAAACAACCAATGAGTTTTTCTTTGGTTTTCTAGGGTGCTACAGGCCCTCCTGGTCAGATGGGAGGACCTGGACCAATGGTAAGTACTTTAATATTCTCAAAACAGAGTCATCTAATGTTGATGTAAAGTCTTCATGAAGCTAATGCTGAAAAAGTCTGATGAAGGCTTGTAGCCAGTATTTTTCATACCTTTCTGACATTTTACCGACAATACGGTAATATTGCAGTATTTGCGATAGGTGTCACTGCAGCATATGATACCGTATTGCCTAGTAGTGGTGCGCGGATTAGGATTTTTTTTTAATACCTGGACCCTTATGAAAGCCAATCCACATCTCCCGACCCACAAAAATATGTCAGTCAACCAGACCTGACCCACAAACCGCTTAGGCAGAGGTAAAGGCAAAACTGAAGAGAGAAAACAATGGACACAGTGTCTTACCTGTTCATCAGGTACCACAGCGGAGATAACAGCTGAATAAAATGTCAAGAACAAAGTTACTAAAGGCCACAAGCTGGATATCAGCACAGACAAAGAAACGCCTGCGAGTTTGATTCACAACAAACAGAAAAAGACACGAATAATTCATATTTTGGCTAAAGTTTCGCGCGAAGTTAAAAAAACTTTGAATGACTTATTCTGCAGTTTTTACCTCCTACGAGCAGAAATAAGGACAGCGCCACCCTACCGTTGCGACCCACACTGTGGTCAGGTGAGGAATTACATGATGCCTTCAGGTGCTCCTCGTAAACTCCACTTTTATTTGCAGTCTAGGTATTTTTGACAGTATTGAAAATCATACCAGGTATACCGCGATATATATACTACTATAATACTACTACTACTACTACTATTACTACCACTACTACTACTACTACTACGAATGATAATAATAATAATAAGAGTTTACAACATCAGTACAACAAAATAAGTGAATAAAATAAACTCACTAATGTCTATAAACTCTTATTGATTAAAAGCCAAACAGCAAAGAATTCAACCCTTCACTACACTTTGGAACAACTAACAGATTAATGCCAGAGGACTTGAGGGGTCATACTGGTTCATATAGTTTACTGTTAGCATGTGAAGCATAAATGCCAATGCAAGACCATGAAGAGGATTTTTAAATCAATACAGACACTGACAGCCAACCAATGTAGGGATTTTAAAACAGGTGTATTGTTTTCTCTCCTTCTGGTCCTAGTTAGCTCTCCAGCTGTAGAGAGCTCAGTATCACATGTGTGAATATAATTTATGTCCTTTGACAATATGCCCCACTACTGTACTGGCATAGAGTGACCACATTTGTTTTTCCATGCATAAAACAATTTGATTCCCACACCAATAGATCTGATTACTCTGAATAATTGTTGTAGTTGCCTAAATGAGTGAGTTAGTCAGCAGTGCCAGTATATTCCATCTCTGTAATGTTAAAATGTGGTGCTGACCATTATGTGTTAAAAGTCTGCCTTTGCAGCCTATTCTCTTATCTTGAATGGCAAGGCTACATCCAGTGAACCCTCTTTATATTCTGAAAGTTTAAACATTTGCATGGAGTGGACAGCTATAATGAATCACTTTCTGTTTACAACAGGGTCCTGCTGGGATGCCAGGGGAGAGAGGACGCTCTGGACCTGGCGGCGCAGCAGTAAGCATAAAATGATTATGCATCAGAAATTTTTGTTATCATGATTCTGCATTTTTCTCTCTAATGTCGCAGGTTTTGGAAGTAATGGGTGTGTGAATGTTACTGATATGTGTATTATGTTTTCTTCAGTGTCAGCTTAAAAAAAATTAAAAAAAACAAAAAACATCAAGTCTAAGTGATGAGTTTTTGTCTCTTAGGGCAAGCGTGGCATGCCTGGTAACCTCGGAAAACCAGGTCCAATGGTAAGTCAGCAATTATGCTTATAATGTGCTATTCTTTTTCATTTGTTTAATTTAGGTTTTCCTCATTCAGATAAATGTGAAGGCAAATGTTTCGTTGATGAGTCTATTCATATAATTGATATGCATAGAATTAAACTAAATTGAAAATATGTATAACCTAACAAACATAGACTGATAGTGAGTAATGGCATGATGGCTGTACCCAACGATAATTAGGTGACCAGAATGTTTGTATAATTTGTCACATGAAGGCACATTTTCTGAGTTAAATCAATCTTATTGTTGTATTTGGTCTTGGATGACAGGGTCCCTTGGGTATCAACGGCCCATCTGGATATCCAGGATCCCCAGGAATGAAGGCAAGTACAGTAAAACACACAAAACACAAGACACTCCCTTTTATATGCTTAAAGTAATGGGCCCAGATAATGATTTGTTTTATGGCAAATCATTTATTCACTCATTTTGATTGTATTACTATTATTATAATTGTTGATATATTACCTATTGCCATGATCCATTTCTGTTTTAGAGATGTCCTTACATAATATAAACTATAAACAAACAGTAAAATGTATGAATGTCAGATTTCTGTATGTCAATTGTACTTTGTGATTGTCTTCCACAGGGACAACCTGGACCCACAGGAGTCCGCGGACCAGAGGGTCCTCAGGGACAAAGAGGAGAGACCGGACACCTGGGGAGAGCTGGACCAGTTGGCCAAAGGGTTAATTTCTTACTTTACTCATACTTTACAAATGATACAAACAGCTTTTGAACATTCAGTTTTGCTGGAAAACTGTTACAAAAGATAACTAACCTAGGTTATTACCATACAACAACGCAACATGTGTCGCTTCAATGATCTAATTGGTGATATTTCTTGTTCAAAGGGTCCCATGGGTACAGATGGTGGCACCGGTACCAAAGGACCAGTGGTATGTAAATAGTTTTCAGTTTAAACATCATATTTATTTTTCATGCTTATGGTTATACTGAGGTTACATGGTTGACTCTCCATAGGGTAATCTTGGTCCACAAGGTGCAGGTGGCCATCTTGGACCCCATGGCCCACCAGGACCTCAGGGAAGCACTGGTCAGCCTGGTATCAAAGGACAACTGGTATACTGACTCTAGCTTTTCTGTGTATTATCAATTATTGCTAAGTGACAGTTTGGATGTGTAGAAGATTCATATTTTTTGCATGTTTGCGTTATAGGGAGACGTTGGTGTACCAGGATTTAAAGGAGAGGCCGGACCAAAAGGAGAATTTGTAAGCAACTACAGTACATCTGCTTATATTTTGTTTATATTTCTAGACATGGACAAGTAACTAAATAAGGATGACTTGCTCATACTTTGATTTTGTGGCTTGTGTGTCAATTTTGTAGGGTCCACCAGGCTCCCAGGGAGTGATTGGACCTCAGGGTGAGGAAGGAAAGCGAGGAACTCGGGGAGACCCCGGTTCTGTTGGCCCTCCTGGCCCCGTTGGTGAAAGAGTGAGTCATCATTTTTCCTCCTACTGTAATATTTATCAGTCAGAGGGCTGTGCTTTAAGGACAGAGGTCATCTCAAAATTAATTCAGTAGGAAAAAGTAATTACTTTGGGAGAGAAATCACTTTTGGTAAATTAGTGTGTGAAATAGGAAATGCTCCCATTTATCTGTAAAATATTACCATACTATATTGCCTTGTGAATAATAGCAAACTATGGTTGGTTAGCACTGTCACTTCACAGTAAGAGGTTCCTGAGTTTGAATCCACTGGCCAGCTGTGGCCTTCACTTTGGCATGTTTGCATGTTTTCCCTGTGTGTGTGGGCTTCCTCCTGGAGCTCTGGGTTCCTGCCACAATCCAAAACTTATCTGAACTGAAGAATCTAAATTTCCTCAACACTGGCAACTGTAACCCCATAACCCTGCACAACATAAACCTTTCATTAAGGTTCTTTGGACAACCAACACAAGAATTTGATCTTGGTTTGTTAACGCCACTGATCTGGTTACACGCAGATGTAACTCATCTTTTCTGAGTGAATCAAAGTGTAGATGTGATAAAGAATCTAAATCATGATCTGTTTTTCAGGGCGCTCCTGGTAACAGAGGATTCCCTGGTGCTGATGGGTTGCCAGGACCTAAGGTATAACTATTACTTCTACAAATGACTCTACTTCTGATGTTATGTTTAGACAAATGGGGCAAGATGCTGTATGTTACCATAATGGGAGAGTTTTTGCTGTGAATGTTTTCTTTGGAATTCACCTTTCAATCAGAAATTTGAAATGATGATAATTTTTTTATTCTTTCTGAAGGGTGCTCTAGGAGATCGTGGAATATCTGGCATTCTTGGGCCAAAAGGTTCTCTAGGGGACCCTGGCCGTACAGGAGAACCTGGTCTACCAGGTGCAAGGGTAACACTGAAGACCTTGACATTTCACTTTTGAGCTACCATAGTTGATAATTCTTTCATATATCCACTTTGTTCATTTTGTCATCCCCATTTCCAATACTTACATTTTTGATCTCCTATCCAAAGGGTCTTACTGGTACCCCCGGAGTCCAAGGGGCAGAGGGCAAGCCAGGACCACTGGTAGGTTACATTTCTTAATCACAGACTAGATGTTGGGCATACAATGTGTTTTTGTTACAAGCATTACCTGTAAGCTATGATGAAAGACAGGGGATGCCTAATTCAAGGTATGGTTTACTTCTTCTTTAGGGTGCCCCAGGTGAAGATGGCCGTCCAGGTCCCGCTGGGTCCCTTGGAAACAGAGGACCTGCAGGAACTATGGGAGTGCCAGGCCCCAAAGGCTTCACTGTAAGGCTGCACAGTCACTTACACTTTGCACTAAAAGTCTGTCTGTTTTCTTTTGTTTCATTTCTAACTCAAAATGTGTTTTATATTTAAAGGGTGACCCAGGAAAGACAGGTGAACAAGGATCTGCAGGAGTGTCAGGTCAAAGAGTGAGTACTATCTATGAATGTTTTTGCAATCAACATAGAATACAAGGAACAGGATGTATAAGAATTATATAGCACACTGCATTTACTGATAGCATGATCTGTCAATAAACACCATACACCTTTTGGAAATCAATTTTCCAGTCCTATCCAGATGTGGAATGGACAGGTTTGTTAATTGTCACTTTGTCTTTAGGGTCCTCCCGGGAAAGATGGAGAAGTCGGGCCTGCTGGACCCCCTGGCCCATCTGTAAGTACTTGTTCACTCTTTTCTTATATTCATTTTAGACATATTTTTACTGTTATCACAACTAACACAAAAATGAATTTCTCTTTTCCAAGGGTGTTGCAGGAGACAGAGGAGAGCAGGGTCCTCCCGGTGTAAATGGATTCCAGGTGTGTAACTGAACTTTGCTGGTCATAAAATGTGAGAAAGTGTGTGAACATAGATGTGGACAGATGTGAGAAGATGTGGCAGCTTGGAAAATGATTAGACCTCACTATGTGCTACATATATTACCTGATGGTTATCTTTTGATTGTTCTCTTGTGTTGTTAGGGTTTGCCTGGAAATCAAGGCCCCCCTGGAGAATCTGGAAAACCAGGTGACCTAGTGAGTATGACCTTTAAATGATACTTTACACTTGATTTAACCTCATTCCATCAAACTTTTTTAGATAGTTTTCACATTTGAAATATCATATTTGGAACTTAATAGGAGTCAGCATAGGTAGCATTATTAAGAGACCAGGGTAAGCTTAGCTTGCCGAAAATTACCACTGAAATTTTTTAACCTTCAACAAAGTCATGATTTTATTTGGGCAGTAACTACTCTCAAAGAGGCTGAGCCTTCCCTAAATTTACTGCTGGCCATTGTGTAACCTGCATGCACACTGTTAAAACTAAAATTATGAAAACACTTTTTTCAGCAGTTCAGTGGTTGACAATACAGCATCATGTATGTTGACCCAAAGTAAGTGAAATCTGACCAGGCTCACTTAAGGTGGAATGACCTTTTGAGCTATCCTCATTTTAGTGACAATCTCAGCCCCTCCTTTGAATTTTGCCCGCCTCCTATCATTGACCTTCATTGTGTATTTCTTTCAGGGTATTCCTGGAGAGCTCGGTTCTGTGGGTCAAATTGGACCAAGGGTAGGTGAATGTTGCCATGATGAATTGCATTCACTTTCATTTTTAGTCAATCTGACCACATGAAACTGTGATTATAATAATATTTCCTCTGCAGGGTGAGCGTGGAATCCCTGGGGAGAGAGGAGAAATGGGTACAACTGGTCTGCAGGGACCTAAAGGAATCCCTGGTGCACCTGGTCCAGATGGGCCAAAGGTACGGTACAGCGCCATCACCTTTATGTGCAGTGAAAGTGAAAGGAGAATACTCAGTGCCAAACCATATTATCAGGAGTGAAAGGCATATTATGCAGGATGAAAACAATGTTTGGACTCATTCACAATGATCCCTCTCAATCATCACTTATGACCTGCTAGAATGTATCTATGCATCTACAGAGACTCTGCCCTCTGCCTGCATTTTCTTTTTTTCTTATTAGTTTGCTGTGTTTGGGATGTTTCTGGGCGTCCATCTTTGGGCAATGGGTGTGTAGCTGTTGCTTCAGTGTTTCCCCTACTCCTTCCTCTCTTGCTGTGTGCTGTGTGCTCCTCAGCTCTCTGTGTCTGTTTGACTGAGGGCAGGACTGAGCTACACACACACACACACACACACAGAAGAGAGGCACAGCAAATGTGCTACAGCTACATTCACACAACATTGGGCACCTTCTCGCAGGGTTATGCAGAGGTGTAGGTGTGATTATTTGTACTTTAGAACATAACTGCAATGAAACAATCAGAAAATAATGTTTCTGGTTGGTTCTCTCTACTGCCACTCACTCTCCTCATTCTCTCTCTAGCTTGCTCAACCACTGATGTTCTCTCTCACTCTGGTTCTGAGCCGGGGAGGAGGGGCCAACTTTGAATGTTGTGTTTATAAACAGCAACCAAAAAATCCTGCATAGTATGCCTTTAAAGACATTTGCAAGAGCTCGAAAATATCTGCAAAAAACATGCTGCTGAAACGGATTGAATGATGAATTGTAATTAACAATAATATGAAAACAAATGCATCATGTAGTGCTACCCTATCGAGCAACTTTTCAATGAATGGGTCCCTTTTTTATTTGTTTCATGGACACAGACTCCTGCCAATGCCTTCACATTATGTCATAGATTTATAGGTAGTGGTAATGCATCAGGGTGAAGGCTATAAGCTTGCCAACAGCGACGTAAACCATACAGATTTAAATATGTTCAATACATTGACTTTGCATGCTTTCTATGACAAAGGAAATTGATTCAACAACTTAATTAGACCTCAAGGATGGAAAGAGATACTGTACATAGATGTAACATTTGTTCGTTTAAGCAAAAACTCATCTGGTGACCTTTCAATAATCAAAACAAAAATGTGAAATATTTGCTAGTTCCTGCTTCACTGGCTGCAGTTAAGCAGTTATACTATAGTATAGTATAGTACAGTATAGTATAGTATAGTATAGTATAGTATAGTACAGTATAGTACAGTATAGTATAGTATAGTATAGTATAGTATAGTATAGTATAGTACAGTATAGTACAGTATAGTATAGTATAGTATAGTATCGTAGTAGTTTGCGATGCTTCTAATTTTATTCAGAATATATGGTCTAATTGTATAACTTCCACATAATGCTCATCACCTGTAAGACATAAAAAGCCTGACAACGTTGGTGTTTCTCAATGAAGGGTAGCCCTGGTCCTCCTGGTGCACTTGGTGATGTGGGTCCTCCAGGTCTTCAGGGAATGCCAGGAGAGAGGGGCATCTCTGGTCCGCCTGGGCCTAAAGGTGACAGAGTAAGTTCATCCCAGTTTTCTTTATAATGTCAGTAAGTCTTCAATATGGTTTATATGATACACTATTAATCAACTAAATCTATCTCAGTTCACAAGGAGTTTATTCATGTTGATTTGGTAATCTTTAGAAGATGCCAGTTCTCAAGTCCTCAGTTCTCAAATAACAATCAACAAGTCTGTGACTCTGGTGCATGTTGCCAGCTGGAGTTCTGATCTCTGTTATTACTGTAACAATAAATAAAGGAACCTTACATCTGTCTTTCTCTTGTATAGGGAGCAATCGGTGAGAAAGGATCAGAGGGTACACCTGGAAATGATGGCGCAAGGGTGAGTAATGTATCTTTCACTCACTGCAAACAAATGTTGTGTTTCCTCAATCAGGAATCAGGAAGATCATTTTACACTTGGAAGAAAAGAAAGGCTAGAACTTATTATGTGTGAGTGCATGCTTGAGACTTGTCGCAGCTTGCCCAAAGAATTGTGTCCACTGACTTGACTGCACAACTTAACAGTGAGATCTCCAACCAGATTTCTTTACTGTCAACAGGGTGCTCCAGGTCCCGTTGGCCCGCTAGGACCTGCAGGACCCAGTGGTGAGAAGGTAGGAGGAGTATTTTTTCTGACATAAGTTAAGAGACTGCTTTTCAAATCACAGTGGATAAAGGTTATGGCTGCAGGAAGTTATGGGTATTTGGGGGGGAAGTGCTTGTTCCCATGATGCCTACTATATACCTAAATCCTTCTGCTCATTTATTTTCTTGGCTCCATCTGACTGTATTTTCCAGCTTGTAAAGGACAGTTTTTGGCTTACATTGGTTTGGCAAACATAAAAATACTGGATTCATGGGACAGCACTGTCTCATCGAACAGTCATATCACTGTCAGTGAACTTGTAACATCTTTGCAGGGAGAACCTGGACCCAAAGGACCACTTGGACCTGCAGGATCCAGAGGAATTCCTGTAAGTAGACCTGGGCAGTCTTTTCAGACTGTGCATCAAGTTTAATGTTAATTGCACTGCAGTATTTGAAGTGTACATTATTATAGAGTACTTTGATGTAATAATTGATAATTATTCAACTACAGGGAGCAAGAGGTGATCCTGGCCCAATTGGTGCAGTTGGCTTTGCTGGACCCCCTGTAAGTAGTCATTCATTAAATATCATATTTTACATTGATTGTATAACAATGATCTTTGATTTATTTACTAAAACATATTTATGTCTTATGATACAACTTCAAGAGGCGACATAGAACTGATTCTTTTTTATTATTACCTACATTTTACAGGGTCCTGATGGTCAACCTGGAGTTAAGGGAGAGCCTGGAGAACCAGGCCAGAAAGGAGATGCTGGATCTCCAGGACCTCAGGGCTTGGCCGGCGCTCATGGACCTCCTGTGAGTTGCGAACATATAAAAACTACATGAAATAGTTGTTCTGGCACATGTTCACAATATTATAAACAGTGTCATCAGGCAGTTTTGCACTTTTAATTGATCTAGTTGGAAGTTTTTGTGTATGAATTCCTGTAAAACTGATTTTCTGCAAATATACTGTGTGATCAGTCATTTTATAATAACATGTTGTTTTTGTAGGGGCCTCATGGTGTTGCTGGACTGAAAGGAGGCAGAGGAACACAGGGTGCACCGGTAAGAGCATTTCATAATTATACAGTACAAGTGTTATATTTAGGTGACATTAAATAAACAAGAAATGACTCCAAGAGCAAAGGATATGATATGTTTTACTAATTAATCACCTAGTCTCCATACTTCTTTTTCAAATAGTGCATTTTCTAACTTTAAGGCATTATCTCTTCATCTCAAGAATTAATATCATTTTTTTTGCTCCCAGGGCCCCACTGGTTTCCCTGGATCTGCAGGAAGAGTTGGTCCACCAGGCCCAACTGTAAGTACTCCCCTCAGTGTGAATAAAAACACATTTAGGATAACTGGTGGAAATATTTGTCATGTGAGCTTTGATTTTCATGAGTTAGCAATGTCTTCACATTACATAACATCAGAATGAGATGAAATCCAGACTGTGAAGACAACATAAACAATAACTGCTTCTGTTTTAATAGTTTAACTCTATTGAACTCTACTCAATTAATATATTATGTGTTTATATTAAAATGTTAAACTGTAAGTAAAAGCAGTCTTCAGTACTGTAATGCATCGCAACTGTGCATCTGTGAGCATTCATGCACCCACCCGCTGTCTACAGTATGTACAAATATTTGTACTTTAAGGTCTCAGTGTCCTCTGGATCAAAGTGACTGTCTGATTGTCTAATAGCATCTGAAACCCCCTTTCCCATGTGGTGGCTGCATCTGATGATTTTTAATTTTCCAAAACAGACAATCAATTCACAATCACGCAAACTTTACGCAGTGATTGGCCAGCTGTGCAGAAGCGTATAAACACTTTTGCTTTTATGGGAGGACAGCATGTCGAACCAACTAGTTTGTTTGAAAAATACAAAGAACTTAATACTATTTGACTTCATGCAACATTGCACCTTATGAACACAACCATTCCTAACAGGGTCCAGTTGGAGAACCTGGACCCCTGGGACTTCCTGGTAAAGAGGGTCCTCGAGGACTCCGTGGAGATCATGGATCCCCAGGAAGACAAGGAGAGCGCGGACCAGCTGGACCAGCAGGGAGCCTAGGAGACAAAGGAGACTCTGGAGAAGACGGACCCACGGTAAATTGATGTTACAGTTACTTAACATTAACATTCTAGTCTGACTGACACCAAGGCAGGAAATATCTAAATTAGCACAGTGGAAGCACTTGGCATCGGTTGCAGTTAACTTCAGGCTTAAGAAAAAGATTTCATGTGTTTAACTATGTTTGAATTAATCAAACTCCTCAAGTGTCTCAATAGGTTAAATTAAAAAGTGTTTAAATTCAACTTCGACATTTTATGAATTGACACCAGCACTTTTTACTTGAAGTTTATAATTATAAAGTAAACATAAAACAGAGATTGGGGTAAAATACATTGTTTCTTCTCAACCTGAAAACACAATTGTTTTTTTTTATCAAGTTGGGATACACAAAGGTTTCAAAGCATGACATTAAAAGTGGATTTCCTCAATATTGAATGAGTATTTCTTACATACTGTACTGTGTGGTGATCTTGGCTTTAGGGTCCTGATGGTCCTCCAGGCCCAGCGGGAACTACAGGACAGAGAGGCATTGTGGGTCTTCCTGGTCAGAGAGGAGAAAGAGGGATGCCAGGTCTTCCAGGGCCAGCGGTGCGTATCACTCATATATTTAATATTTAATAAAAATGCTGACTTTTTTTATTGACCTTTTTATTTTCAACTTAAACATAAATCATATTTCACCTGTAACTTCCCCACCTGTCCATCTCTTGTATATTTAATATCAGTGCCTCTATAGTATGAGGTTGGTAGTCATACAGTGTGTGTTTTGCTGCATTGTTAGCTGTCTGTTTCTTTTTTTAGGGTCCACCAGGAAAACAGGGATCCACAGGAGGAGCTGGAGATAAAGGCCCCCCAGGTCCTGTTGGTGTTCCCGGTGCTAATGGACCTCGTGGAGATCCTGGTCCTGATGTAAGTATACATTTTCATTTGGTTGTGGTTCTACATCATCCCATGTGCATCTCTAATGTCTACAGATGTCTTGATGTTTTTTGTTTTTTCTCAGGGTCCTGCTGGATCAGATGGCCCACCAGGCAAAGATGGTGTTCTTGGACAAAGGGTAAAAGACATAGAGACTGAAACAATGACCTATGTCTTGCTTTGTATGTTATGCTATGTGACTGACAAATGATACTTTTCCAGGGAGACAGAGGAGATCACGGTCCAGAGGGTTTGTCTGGCTCTCAGGGACTTCCAGGCCCTCCAGGTCCTGTTGGTGCACCAGGTGGTGCTGGAAGGAGAGGAGATGCTGTAAGTGGATTTTTCACTTTCTTTTTCTGGCTACTGTGCCCAGAAGAGTCTGTTCTGTCAGTTTATCTGTCTGCCTGTCAGCGCAATACAAGAACGTGTTAAGAGATTCACACATTTACTAACAACAGATGATTACATTCTTGGAGGAGAGGCGATTAAAATCCTGAGGGCATGTTGAAGCGTGAATGAATTTAATACGGAGTGATAGGAATGATGTGTTTTGTATAACAAGTACAGTAGTTGGAGAGTTCTTCAGTGTTGGCAGAGGTCTGTGTTCCCTCAGGGCTTTCTCACAACTCTGTTCATTTGCAGGGCTCAAGAGGACCTGTTGGTCCTCCCGGCTCAGCTGGAAAGAGAGGATTAGTGGTGAGTTTCCAACTGTGAACATCTTGAGTTTATGTGGAATATAATGCTAAGAGCCATACACTAAATGCTCTGCAGATTCTTTGTCTACTGGTACAATAAAAGTAATCTTACCCATTTTAATACAACAATGAACACATGAAATGTGTGTATTTCAGGGACCCCAAGGACCAAGAGGAGATAAGGGTGACTTGGGTGATCACGGAGAGAGAGGACAGAAGGGACACAGAGGCTTCACTGGTTTGCAGGGTCTTCCAGGTCCTCCAGTAAGTCTGAGTGATGCTCAATAGTCTGACCAGAGCATGCTGAGTCATCTCTCTTCTGATTTATCTCAAAATCGTTCCTAACACACATGGTGTAGATGCAGTTAGGTTTTTTATTTTTTGCTATTGTTCAGGTGAACTTGTGCCAACTGAGTTTTTAAACAGTAGCAATGAAATGGGTTAGGGTTAGGGTTAGGGTTAGACAGAAGGGACAGACAGAAGTGGAGGGACTTTGTTGCTGCCCTATGCGCCAACCGGCGCGATGGGGATAAGTAAGTAAGTAAGCAATGAAATGATCAAAAGTTGAAATACAGTCACTTAACTCTTAATGATTTCTGGTGCCTTTAACTCTTTTGATCTCACACAACTATCACATAGAATCTGTGAGAATATCCACTCAGACACATTTTCAACCATAGTCAATATGAAGTTACATGTAAAGTGACACAGTGTGTTTGCCACCTGCTGTTCTCTATGTTAGAACATTCAAAGTAATGGACAGCTACAGGGTTATGTGAATGTAATGTGGGAAAGGAGAAAATGTGTTCAGTTTAGTTACAGTATCATATTGAACAATGTGGGTTATATCAGACTGTAGTGTAGCAGTTCAAGAGAGACTAATCCAACCAGTAATATTATCTGTATTTTTTGCTTAGTACATTCTTTTCAGTCATTAGAATATTTTTATTGGTTGAAGTGCAGAGGACACATCACTAAAACTGGAACCTTTATTTCTATGCAACTCTATCATTTCAAACAACCCTCTTTTATACAATGCAGTGTAGAAACATACAAACCTAATATTATTTATTAATGGACTTCTCTGGTTCAGTTGCTAACACATTTGGTTTCCTTCTTGAGCATGATACATGTTATAGTCATCAAGCACAATTGCACTTTATATTTTTCTGCAAATGTGCTGTGTACGTTTATATATAATGTGTAAGTCATATATATTCAGAGAATAATACATATTTAATGGCTTCTAGGGTACAACCGGAGAGCAGGGAGCTCCAGGAATCCTCGGACCCAGTGGCCCAAGGGTAAATGCAACATTTACATTTGTTTCAGGAGGAAAAACTGTTTTCTGAATGTCATCTGTTGCAAATGCATTAGCATTTTTATTATGTGCCTCAATTTCATGCCAACATTCAATTTGGAATTAAACTAATAGTCTTTATTGAAATGTGATTCAGGGACCACCTGGGCCTGTCGGACCTTCTGGAAAGGAAGGATACACTGGACAGACAGGACCGATGGGACCACCTGGAACTCGAGGACTCAGTGGAGAAATTGGACCAGAGGTACTATCTCATTATACAGTGTAGTGAGGAAGTTCTTCCTTTTGCTGCACTAATAAAAGATTGTAACACATTTAATGAAAAAAAATAGAGGCAGTAAGATTTTGTGTGAGTTAGAACTTAGCTATAAAAAACGCTCAGACAGTCATTAAATCATTGAACATCTTTTAAACAGATGTTTAAGGCCCACAAGATTGTTTTGGTGTCTCATTATTGTAGTCCTGAAAACACAAAAAAAAACGACGCAAAAACTCAAGTGAAACACAATAAAAACTGTTTCTATCCCCAAATCAACAGGGCCCACCAGGAGAGAGTGGACCCCCAGGCCCTCCCGGTCCACCAGGACCTCCCATGGCGGCCATGGATGACCTGTTTGCAGGCGCTCATGATTACGACTCCGGCCCTCCTCCTCCAGAGTTCAACGAGGACGAGGCTATGCCCAACAGCAACTCCTCCACCATAATGCCAGTGGACCCCAGCGTTCAGGCCACCCTGAAGGCCCTCACCAGCCAGATCGACAGCATGAAGAGCCCAGATGGCAGCAGGAAACATCCTGCCAGAACCTGTGACGACCTGAAGAGATGCTACCCCATGAAGAAGAGTGGTGAGTGTTTGGGGAGATTTAACTTGTTATTCAGTAAGATTGTGTTAATCCCCACGTTTAAATTAATTATTGCTTCATTAGTTTTGCTAGAATAAAATATTGAACATTGAAACAGCAAACCTGTTTTTTACTCTTTAAATGTGCCAAACAGAGCTGCAATGCACAAATTAGGAGATACTGTGTTGTGTTGTATGAATTTAAATCACATTTTTCTTCTCTATCTTGGTCTTCTACTTTATTATGGTCTTATCTCAGCTTTTATTTTTCCATTTCATTTCCCCAGTACTCTCTCACATGATAAATCTAGAAATATATTGAGGGCATGATGTCTCAGAACTGTGAACTAACATGGCCTGCAGGTAATATCTCTGATTTATTTTCACATTCCTCCTGATCATTTTGTTATGTAGGTGAATTCTGGGTGGATCCAAACCAAGGTAGTGCTGAGGATGCCATCAAAGTGCACTGCAACATGGACACTGGAGAGACCTGCATCACTGCCAGCCCCTCCAGCATACCTCGTAAAGCTTGGTGGAGCTCATCCAGGAACAAACCTGTGTGGTTCGGCGCTGACATCAACCGTGGAACACACGTGAGTGGTTAGATTTCAGTGATGGGAAAGAGAAATGTAGAGCTGTGGACGGCAAAGTTATAGTAAAGTAGTAACTCAGTAGTAACAGTAATTGGTAATCGTTATTACAACTGGACTGAACAAGACTGAGTGAAAAAGTTCTGCTCAAAAGGTGCTTTTTATATCAGCACTACTAAAATTTGGGGAAAGAACTAACTACTATTAGTTGTGCATGATGAATTCCTAATGATTTGGCTCATCCGGTTAGGCCCTGTATTAAATAGCTGGATTTGTGTCTCTAGTTCTCTTATGGCAACAAAGAGCAGGCGGCAAACTCCATCACGGTCCAGATGACATTCATCCGCCTGCTCTCCAAAGAGGCGTCCCAGACCATTACCTACCACTGCAAGAACTCTGTGGGCTATAAGGACGATAAGACGGGCAACTTGAAGAAGGCTGTGCTCCTCAAAGGTTCCAACGACCTGGAGCTCAAAGCAGAGGGAAACAACCGGTTCAGATACACAGTGTTGGAGGACTCCTGCACAGTAAGTTCCCACATTTCTTCACATAGTTATAATCTGTATGAAAGGACAAGGAAAGGCCTTATATATGCTCTATATTTTCTGTCAACAAACCCCATGAAAGAGTCTGAAACCAAAGTGTTTCTGTCTTTCAAGACTTTCTCACTTTGTGATCCTGCTTCTGTCTGTGGAACCCCAAAATAATTCATTCCTACACAAAAACTTTAAAAATGGCTCACAAGCAGAAAGTTTTCCTTTTTTTATTTTAAAGAGATTCAGCCATCATCTGAAACAGTTGCAGTGCTACTTTGAGTAAGATTTTAACTTGTCTTAAAGCTGCTTCAATCAATAGTTTTACATGATTGATAGGTCAAATGACTGTAAGGTGTAGCTTTAAACTCGCATCACTCAGTCTAAAAGTCTCCGATTATTCTTTTTCTGTCCATCACCACACAGCAGACAAAGGTCGTGACTACCTGGGGATCTTACTGTTGCACCGTCATTTAGCAGCTTCGACATTTTTCCCCCAGGAGACTAAAAACAAGAGCTAAAGCGAGAGTGA
The DNA here is from genome assembly GCF_027409825.1 of Scomber japonicus. Classification (NCBI taxonomy): domain Eukaryota; kingdom Metazoa; phylum Chordata; class Actinopteri; order Scombriformes; family Scombridae; genus Scomber; species Scomber japonicus. Next base: position 7,126,600 of record NC_070588.1, read on the forward strand.
ATATTGGACTTACAGTTGGCAGGTGGCCAGAAACACAACTCCAAATGAATGCTAATGTTGCTCCGTGTCTGCTGGGTGTGTAAATAGCTGCTGATAATTCACATAATTCAGTGTATTAGTGAGCCTTTTGGCAGGAGGAAGATGCATGTGGGAATAAGTAAAAAAAAAAAAGAAAAAAATACATTTGTTGTTTGTCATAATTATGTTTAAGAACAATGGAGGCCTGTGGCACAGAAGAATAATAGATATCACAGTTTGGCCTCACAGACAATACTTAGTAAAGTCCAATCAAGTGATTTGTTGACTATAGGGAAAATATAAAACATATGTTAAGGGTCTGAGGTTACTGTGAAAACAAAAAAAAATCCAAGATGAGATTTATTTGTCTAATGCAATTATACCTCTGTGTGTGTGTGTGTGTGGAGTGAACTCATTAAAATACAATTCACCACTTTATTGAGATGTAGCTCTCCTTATTGTAGAGAACAATGAAGTTACTGACTGAACTTCTGTTTGTTTAACTTTTACAGCAAGCAACTGGCAACTGGGGCAAGACAGTGTTTGAGTACAGGACACAGAAAACAGCAAGACTTCCCATTGTGGATATTGCACCTGTGGACATTGGTGGCCCCAATCAAGAGTTTGGCATCGATATCGGGCCTGTGTGCTTCTTGTAAAATCGTCAGCAGGGATGAGGAGATCGAGGAGAATCCTGAGACATTTTGAACTGACAGCTGACGCGATCAGCCACATTGTACATACGAGTACTGAGGACTATTCTGGCCCTGTGGCAAGATATTTATTGTGCCTTTTTCGACCCAGTTCAAGACATCAAAGATTTGTAAGTTAGATGAATGTTTGGAATTTACATAAACGATTGGTAAAAAAAAAAAAAGAAAAGAGAAAAAAGAGAATCTGAATCATTCCTCTGTCTTATTGTGTATGTTTGACTCTAAGCTTCATGCGTTTTAAGCTCACTGTGGTCTAAAGATCTAACTTGTAATTTCACCCAAAAAACACACATAGCCCAAAGAGTTACCAAAGATTTATGAATCTGAAAACTTCAAAATGTTAATTATAACTGCTGTTTCATAGCCCCAAAACCATTCCACTGAAGCTACATCCAATGCTTTGTCCTACCACTCCCCTAATCTCATAGATTCTTTTTTTTATTTTTAATGTTTAAATATTAAAAAATAAAACATTGTGGTGCTATTGAGGAAATGAATATAGCCGCTGATGCGTTCACCAGCGTGTGTATTTTTCTCCAGACAGTTTTGATGAACAAGTGTCTGTATCAAGTTACTTTAAACTCTGTACCGACCACGTAGAACATTAAAGAAATATCAAGGCTGTCGATTCCTCAGTGTTAGCTACCTCGTCACCGAAACTGAGAAACGATGACACTACATGTAAATCTTTTTGTTCACAGGTGCTGTTTTGTAAGTAGTGTGAACCTTGTGCACTTCTCCCGGCTACGCGGTACAGGGCAGGGTTTGGGGGATGCCAATAAAGATCTTTCTATCAATGATGGAGAGACGAATGAGGTGTCGTGTGAGTGGTGTGTGGTGATTTGTAACATTTTTTTCTTTTTTTATTGTCCTTCAACTGCAATATCGGACAGTTAAGGTAGCACAGAGTATTCTATTTTTATGCATGTCAGTTCCCCCCCTTTCAATATCCTGGACTTATATGCTCTTGAAATCTTCTTTTTATACAATTTTTATAGAATACGGTGGCTGTGAGTGCCTGTTTGCTTTGTATCTCTTGCTATGCAACAAATTAAACTAAATGCCTGTTAATACCCCAAGCTCCTGTTCTATTAATTCAGGTATAGCTACAGTAGGTAATTTTCCTTTCAGTTTGTCTTTTTGCACACAAAATCTAATTTTACATATTGTAAACCTATTGTGTAGATTAAACCAAAAAAAAAGAAGCATTTATGTACTTAAAATAGTTTCAGTTGTCTTTTAACTTGAGCTGTTGAATGTGCCTTCAAGTAATTCTATTGTGACCATTTGGTTCTTATTTGAGTATATTTATTATAGATTTGTAACTTTTGTGAGGCATGACTGCCTGCTAACGCTCCAGAGGCAGAGAGGAGGAGGAGATGAAAGGAGAAGGAGGAGGCTTTCCACACTGGAAGCAGATGAATTTCATCCTTTGAAATAAACATTGAAAATACTTCTTTCTGCCTGTTCTTGTTTGAGATTAATTCATTTGGTCCTTGATAAAAGTCCATACCATAACAGACTCATTTCAGCCTTGAGTGGGTATAAAATTGTGCAGTAAAAGCACATAAAATCAGTAGTAAAGGTAACAAAACGTGATGCCAAATTACAAAATTAACATGGATTGATGTCGTCACAGTGGCCAACTCCTGAAACAAACTACAAATGACATAAATCATAATAATGATAAATAAATCTTAATAATAAAGAGAGAAGTAACGTTTTTGTAGTAACATTTTCTTTAATAACTGTAACAGCAAAGTCAATGCAACTAAAAGTAAAATAATGGAATAGTACTGTGTATGAGCAGAGGTCCCCCCCATCCACACACACACACAAAGTGCCTTCTGGTGCAAGAAAAGAGGAGACTAAATGATAAAGTAAAAATATGACAAGTTAATACTGAGATGGCAAGTCAAATTTGTGAAATGCATAAAACAAAAAAAACAATTCAATGCCAAAAAACAAATAAAACAAAAAGAATAAACAATAGGTAGAAAGATTACTAAGCCAAAAAAAAAGAAAGAAAAACATGTCAGAATGGATTAATTAACAACATAATGTGTGAATTAATGTGTAATGAGTAAAATATGTGCTGTTATGGGCAGGCTGTAAGTTCATGTTAATGACACAGATATCATTTCTTTTCTGGCCGGCTTGTGTTTGGCATACAAACAGGAATGTGTTAATACAGAAGTCAAATGGTGCATACACACAAACTGTCTCATATGAAAATTCTGCCACTGAGTGTACCATTGGACATTTTCAACTATTTACATCTCTCATTGCCTGTGCAAGCAAAGGTACTCAAAACTACTCCTTCCATAGGTTTTTTTTTCTTTTTTACAAAAATAGTTCTTTTCTATAATGGATCTGAGTTTACCTTGAAATATCGAAAAACCAATCTAAATGCAAATGCATATAAACCTCAAGATGAAAACTGTGACATCTCGACTCAACTGCGGAGTGGATTTTGGCACTTCTTCATACAAACGAGTTAAAAGTACGCGACAAAGAGCATCTTCTTGGCATCAGCAGCGGCTGTCTAGTGGATCCAGAGAGAAGACGGTGCCCTCTAAGGTTAGTCCCATTTTGAACCCCTCCTGAAAGACAAGCCAGACAACAGCTGTGACCTACAGTGACCAACGCAAGCTGACATGGTTTCTGTTAGATCACAGACCCCAATATTGTTGATAAACAGAAAGTTTGAATCATGTTTAGATGAGAGCCAATGGGAAAAAAAATCTATAAACATCTGAGGGCAAAAAAGAATGAAATGCTAAACAAAACACAGATTACAACAGTGGTGCACCGTCATGCTTGGTTATTCTATCCAAGGTCCTAAAATCAAGCAGGAACATCGAGGCATGCATCTTGATAGGGAAACACGTCATTTTATATTTTGGCAAATGACAAAAACATATGTGCACAAAATTGCACTTGCAGCTGTTTTAATTTGTTCTTTTATAGATTTATTGATTTGATTATGGTCCCAATAGCAAAAAGCATTCTTGATAGAATACCACAAGAAGTATTTGCTCACATTTGTAGCCTGTTATTGTTCATAAAAGAAATGAAATAAGCTCTTCAACTTAAGAACAAGAGCTGAAATAACAAATGCAACGTGTCCAGTTCAAAAGGATGAAAAGATGGAAGGAGCTGGTTTACGTGACACTGGTGGATTTTGTAGCTATGAGCGCATGCAGCAGCCTTTAGAGCATGCGAGACAAAAACACAACAGCACCAAAGCAAAGAGTACAAACCATCTCTGCCGCTACAAGTGAGAAGCACAAGAGATGAATTCAGTTGTTAATAATTAAGAAGAAGGAAATATTTGACTAGAGAGAGTGTGTCAATGCAACACTGCCTCCTACTGGTTATTGTTTATCAGTTATTTTGCAAACAGAGACAGAAAAGTGTGGGTTGGAGACCTCAGCGCCAAAACATTCAGCTCCAGAAGTCATTGTTTTGTAATCATGCTGTATCTCAGCACTTTGCAATTTCATGCTTTACACAGACCCGCAGAGAATGACTGATTGTATTGATCTGACTTTAATAGCATTTGTAATAATTGTCTGACTGTGTGCCAATGCTAAGCTGCAACAGCGCCTCTCTAACTTTGTTTTCTTTTACGCTGTCTTTTAGGAGAAGAAAAACTGTCCTGCTTCACTAATCTACTGGAACCAATTTAAGGGAAAGGTTCACAATGTTTCAAAGTCTGACTTAAAACAACAGTCAGGTGTTGATGTGAACAGTCAAAGAGGTTTTCTCTCTCTGTAATCATTCCTCCTCTTCATACTGACTGTTAAAAGATCTCCTTTCAAATGTGTTTTCAATGTAAAGTGATGGAGGCCAAAATCCACAGTGTGTCCACACAGTCATTTAAAAGTTGTTGTGAAGCAGTCTGAGTTAGTCATATCAAGTGATATCTGACACATTTACAGTCTTTTTAGCATCAAATTCCCTCTTTGTGTTTTCCTGTTGAGCTGTGGTGGAAGTATAGTAACAAAAAGAGGAACTTTGGCACTAAAAAGACTGTAATGTTGAAAGATATCGACTTGATTTGACTTGTTTGGACGGCTGAAGCTTCATATTAGCTTCAGATCAACTTTTAAATTTGCACTGAAGGAGGACTGTGGATTTAGTCCTCCGTCACTTACACTTTAACCTTCATGTCGTCTTCCCGGGTCAAATTTACCCTGTCTGTTTTGACTGTTCCTTCTTTCCTCCCTTCCTGCCTTCCTTCCTTCCTTTCTTCCTTCCTTCCTTTCTTCCTTCCTTTCGTGTGTCCTTCCTCCCTCCCTTCTTCTCTCTTTCTTTCCTCCCCCCTACCTCCCTCCCTTCCTTCCTTTTTTCCTCCCCCCTACCTCCCTCCCTTTCTGCCTCCCTCCCTCCTTCTTTATTTCCTCCCCCCTACCTCCCTCCCTTTCTGCCTCCCTCCCTCCTTCTTTATTTCCTCCCTCCCTCCTACCTTCCTTCCTTCCTCAGTCCCTTCCTTCTTTCTTTCCTTTCCTCCCTTCCTTCTTCCTTTCCTTTCCTTTCCTTTCCTCCCTTCCTCCCTCCCTCCTTCCTCCCTTCCTTCCTTGACTCGAGGACAACAGGAGGGTTTTTAAGTACATTATGAAGGGATCATCTAATGGTCAGTATGAACAGGAGGAATGATTACAGCAAGAAAAACAGGTTTCAAAGTTCATTTGGAGACCTGACTGTTGTTTTAAGACCGACTTGAAAAATTCTAAACCCGTCCTTTAACCACAAACAACAACAACAACATGAACTTTAAAGTTTCATTCACCTTCAATTCAAACAAGTAAACTTTTAAAGTAAGTAAAGTTAAAACATCGTCCAAGCTCCCACTGAAACCTTGTTGTTTGACCTTCTATTTGTTCTTGCAGACAGCAGGAGTTACAGTTGCTTCTGCTAAGCAACAGCATAAATAAACCCAACTGCCTTGACAGTAATAGCTGACAGTTTCCTTTTCATTTTGTTCTGCTTTCACAAATATAATTACAACTTCTCGTATAAGAGCTGTAGTATAGAACGCTGAGAATAGTTTAACTTCCAGTCTCTTCATTGAAATGCATGAAGAGAACATAAAAAAACGGAACTGGGTGTTTTTTATTAATGCAGTTCTAAATGCGTGCCTGATAAATCTAAATGAAGAAATTAATCTCATTCACCACTGAGTCAAGTGAGGTTTTCATTTAAATTGTACATCGACTGTGCTCAGCGTTTTTCAAAACAGTCTAAACAGGAATACAGAATTAGGTAGTCCCTCGCATCCGATTGTTTTGCCGCTCTACAGCACAAACACAATCTATTCTAACATTCATTTTCATAAAAAGAGATCTGGAGCTTTCATAGGGTTCACAAGAGGGCAATTAAGGACAAACTGTCCTGACATTATACAGCAGCGATGACCACTGCTGTTGGATAACTGTAGGGAGTTCATTGTTAGGCTTGGCTCAGGCATCATGAAGGAAGCAAGAAAAAACCTTTCTTTGTATAAGAAAGAGAAATGTTTTTATCTTCAAAGTGCTGATGCTGATAATAAGACAGACAGGAGGCCTGTGTTTCACAGTTCAACCAGCTTCCCTGCAGCTCTTAATAAAAAAAGAAAACAACAAAAAGATCTATGTGGAGGAATCAGACCCAGGCAGACGCTCACCTGCATCTCATCCAGCTTTGACTGAATATCTGGAGGGAAGTCAGCTGCCCCACAGGTGAATGGATCAAATGGCTCAGCACCAAACAGGTCTTTCCCTACGACCACGGACAGCAGATTAACATTACACTGACAGAGAAAAACAAGAACGGTCTCAACAGCCACAATCACTCAATTGGATCTAAAACCTGAACTCTGAACCTTTATTTTACACATTAATGCAACTATACTCACTTATATCTGGTGGCAATGTGGTTGGTGGAGGTGGTGGGCAGCCATTGCTGGTCATTGTGGGCATCAGCGGTGTCACGGGTGAGAAGGGAACCATGTCGAAAACATCTGTAGACTGTAGTTTCATGGAGATGCTTCCTGCCTGTATTAAGTGGTAGAGATGGTTAAGGCAAGGTCAGGAGTTCTGTGTGCTTGCCCATGCACAAACTCCACACCCGTTTTTTTTTTTTTTTGCACAGAAGCAAGAGAAAAACAGCACAAGACAAAAGAAGAACAAAGGCGGGAGATAATAAAGCTTCAGGGACAGTGACAGAGCAGAAACAAAGAGAAGCATAGAGTGTTTACGCGAGGCCGCGGGATGCTGCATCCCTCGGTCGGCTTAGGAGGAAGAAGAGCAGGTTTGGCAGGCGGAGGAGTTAGTAGCCCGGCGGACAGGTTGGACTCCGGCGAGCTCATAGGTGTGAGCGTGACAGAAGAGATCTCCAGACAGGAAAGCGACTTGATGCTGTGACACCAGAAGAGAGAGGAGGGCCTCTGCAGCATGTACGCTTCATTAGCTGCGTTAATGTGCAGCGGCTGAGAAAAGATCGCAGACAGAAAATGACCAGAGAGGAACAATATTATTCAGTCTCATGTAGTTGGAGAGGTGCGGGTAATTGCATTCACAGGCTGTCACATATACTGGCATTTGCCCCAATTAGACGGCGAATGTATCACATTCCTCATTAGACCAATCAGGTGTGTAATTGCTTTGCTTCAAACATGGCTTAGACTCCCACTACCCTCCCTGCAGGTAGACTTAGCCATTCAAAACCTGACTTTAATCTCACACAATACACATCAGTGAACCCAGCTGTCCTGAAATATGCTTTTAAAAAACTTTTGAATCAAAAAGTTGCGGTTGTGTACTTTTGAATCCAACATTATTTTAATTAAATTTAAGTTAAATTACATTAGTAAACTGTTTGTCTGCAGGCATTGCCGTTAAATCCAAACCACACTGTTTGACTTTTTAAATAATAAATCACCCAATTTTGAATGAAATGAAAAGTTGAATCCATAAGCAGTAAAATGATCCTTTGTCCGGCTCAATATACTGCTGCCTAGCTTAATGTGGTATTACCACTAGCTTATGGTGGTTAATATTGGCTAGTTTCAGTATATATTGCTGTGTCACATAGAAGTTGTATTCCTCTTCTTACATTCTGGCAAATAACACAATACCTTAAATGTCACTGGAGACTACAGCTGCTGCACTTTGGAAAAAGGTTACACAGGCTCGCTTTAATATGTAGCATCTAAACTGTGTTGAGTCTTTTAACTGAAGGAGTGTGTATCGGTGTATCGGTGTGGTTTGTCCTTACTGGTGGCACGTGAGCTATCATCAGCTGTTCTTCAAGGTCTTGAAGTTGTTGCTTGAGCTCAGAGTTTTCCGTTTCCAGTTCTTGAATCTGCATGAGAATAAAAGCAGCTCAGTGACTAAAATACACACAAACGTTCAGTATAGATTAACAACAGTATGGTTTCTCATACTGACACATCAACTGTGAATGCTTTACAGAAATCTTTGTTAACATTTTTTCATTATAAAATATATATTGTATATTTGCCATGCTGTTTCCAAAATGTCATTTTTCATCAGCTAATAAAAACAGGCCTACACTTTGACTTATTGCCTTTCTCAGATAAGCCAGTGGCTTTTTACATGCTTAAAGGAAATCACATTTGAAGCTTCATTCTATATAAAAGTTTATAGTGTTGATAAAATTGCAGACTGTAATATCTGCTTTTGATATAATCATAAAAATAAGAAAAACAGAACAAGGTACTTCTTCACAATGATCCAAATCCAGAAATATTAAAGATATATTGTGACATTAAACACACTCATATTGACTCATGCTATATTTATCATCACATCAACCAACTCTTTCCCATAAAACTTTAAATATCTAGTTTGATCATGACTGTTAATAACACCTGTTGAGTTTATATGTCAGAAGATCTGTCTCCATGACAAAAGAGCAAAGAGCATGCTGATGAAGACAATGTGATAATGGTTAATAACCTTAAAAGCTGATAGGTGGACCAGGAGTTGAGATTATTTCATCAAACTTAAATTTACAAGGTCAAGAAAAGTATTTGATGTTTAAATATGTAATTGTTTTAATTTTCATTATCTAAAGTTTTTGGTAATTTATAATTAAACACCAAATTTAAGTTTCATAGTGTTTATGTGGAAAATTTGTTCTTTTTCCCCAAGCTTTTTACCAGTAGCTAAGCATAAAATAGAGATAATCTCTTCAGCTACTGTTTAGAAAGCAAAGCAGATCTAAATATTCATTTAATTCTCTATTTAAACAAAACCATTGGGATGGCTACACATATTTAGCATGGGTGTATAATAATTCAATTATAAGATTAGGTTTGTAACAACAGAGCTTACTGTCATTAATATTAATTACTGACATTTTTCATCAACACGGCTTAATTGTCCACACTGGATGATTTAAAACAATCAATAGAAACAAGCTCTGCATTAATTAATAAAAATGTCAACGTGTCAGTTTTCAAAGTAAATTAAACTGTGTGAGAGCAAACAAGCTGAATCAACGAGACGTGACATACTCTTTTCTGTAGGGTGCCAATCTGTTTCCTGGTTTCCACGTCTTTGCCTCCGGACTCCAGGAACTTCTTGTAGGCCAAGTCGAAGGCCTGTCCGATGGTTAGAGTGATCTCTTCTGCCTGCAGCATGACAGACACAAAGACTTTACCTATGATATTTACCTAAATGTCAAAGCAGCTATTATCTAACAGTTAACACCGCCGCTGAATGTTGAAATGAAAAGATGTCAACAGCAAGTGAAAGTGAAGGCGATCAAAGCTTGTTCGAGTCAATGATGTTGTATGAAATATGACACGGCAACTATCAAAGCAGAGGGCACTTACACACTTTTCACTGTCAAACACGTAGCAGAGGTGTTTGTTGGACTCGGAGTCTTTGCAGATAAAAGTGAATATCCTTTTATCAGTTTTGTCATCTGCACAGAAGGATATTCTGTGTAACTGACAGTTATGCTGCACATCCTGGAAAACAAACACAATGCATTTATTATTTATCAAATTTACAAACACGTTCAACCCCCTCTTCATCTACGCAGTGTGTATTATTCTCAATAGACCTTCAGGCATCAACATTACAAGTGAAAAAGTCACATATAAAATATACTTTATGGACTCACTTTTGTCTTGGGATCTAGTATCTTCACACCGTAAATTGAAATCTGCAATTCCACCTTAGGGGTCTTTTGCCCCTCTGACTTCTTGATATGCCTCTGAAACTGCCAAATGGAAAAAATGAGGTTAGTCCACCCAATCAATGCCCATATGACATGCAATAATACAACATCTGTTTAAAAATGACCTTTCATCATATCCAGAAGAAATGAAACAACATAAGCATTTATTAAGAGTCATTTCTATGTCTACTTGGCAACTCTAAGTTCAATATTCACATTCCTTTTAGCTCCGTTTTTGGTCTCCACCAGCTGAAGAAGGAAATATTTGGCTTTTCAGCAGCTGAAGGCTCCGTTATGTTCACCAACAAATCTCCAAATGTGTCTCTCTGCTATGTGATGTTGGGCATGTAGCTTACAGTGGAATGGGAAACAGCTGTTTGCTACAGCCAGGGAATGATTGCTGATAAAAAATGTTAGGAGTGAATCAAAGCTGTAAAGTTGCCATTAAAAACTAAAACATTGAGCTAAAAGATGCTATGACAGTGGAGACAGGTGACAGTACTGTGTTCATCAACAAAAACAACCTACTTCACATAACTGCTTTTGGATCAATTGTCATCATAGAAAATTGCAGCTTTCAATGTTGCATAAGTTAAAGAAACAATTACTATAATAAAGTGAAGAGAAGTGGTAAACAACCCAGACTAAAACACAATTGGCAGCATGTTATCTTTAAAAGGGGGGGGGGGGGGGGGGTGATAATTTGTTTAGAAAAATATAAGGTTAAGTGTTTTACAGAAAATGAATAGCAGCGAAAATCTGTGATCCATTTGATGGGTCACTCTTTCAAGCACTGCCAAAAACAAATTTAAGTCTTTTACAGTTACAGTTACCGTGCCAACTGACATAAATACTAAAATGATTTGGCAGTGAGTTTAGGTCAATACTGAAAATGCCCGTTAAAAGGGGGAGTCCCTGTCATTTGAGGAGATACTTTATGATTTGATGTAAAGGACACTTGCATGTAAAAATATGGCTACATGTCTGATTTTACTGACCAACTTGAAAGCATGTGATGTCAAAGAGAGTGTGTGCACATTTGTGAAACTGCAATATTTTTACAGGCTCTAACATTTTGATATTTATCTCGCTGGCTGATAAGAGAGTACAGTATTTGACCCAAAGCATGAACACATGTCCCTGAAGGCTGCCTCTTAATTCTCCCTTTTGCAACACTTTGTTTGAATTTTCACTTCACTCCATCTTAACTAAGCCTGCCCTGGCTGCCAGTGTATCTGGGAGTGTAACTATGGAGCCATGCTCCCCAAACAGACTTTCAAGATCAAATGTAATATAACAATGGAGGTACTGGTTTGGGAAAACAAGCCTCCCCTACGAGTGGCCTCACAGATTCAGCTCTTGGCAGGAGAAGACAGAGGAGAGGCCAGCAGGCAGCGAGCAGAGCCATATTACCAAGAAGCTGTTGCGGGTTGTTCCCAAGGCTAGCACTGCTGCTAGCTTGGGTAAATTTCACTAATGTTGTGGTGTCCTCAGTTTAAGAGTCGTTCAGTGGGAATGTTTACTGAAACTGGGCCACACATCAGAAAAAGCCAAAACCCTAAATAACAAATAAGTGTGTTTATCAGTGCTTTCCAAAAAATCCCCCATTAAGCAGACACTGATGCCAGCCCTAACATATGCTAACTAAAGCTACTACTAAAGCTACAGAGATAAATATGCATCAATTAAAGAAAACCAATGTTGATTTTTGATAATGTAATAGGACTTGACCCCTTGTCTCTGGGGTCAAACTAAAACACACTGTATATCTACCTAAACCCATTTTAATTTAATGTTCTTATACTAACATTGAGGACAACATTATTTACTGTTATAGCTAAGAATTGCCCATTTATTCGTCACACAGGTGCAGAGCAACATTAGTATTCAATTGTGGCTACATTAGTATTCAATCGGGTTACTGGCCACCTGTCAAAGTCTAATACTCTTTCTCCTTTTAGCTGTGCCAGATATTTCTCACATAAATATCGAGCAAATGTTTTACCAGCTTGTCGCTAACCCTGTCTGTCTGCCTTTGGTGCAGGGCAGGTTGTATACAGTGGGTTTATCTGAGCCTCTGGAAAGGAAACAAGGCTGATGAAAATGGAATTTTTGGAGCCAAAAGGCAAAACAACGACCTACAAGAGAGTACAACAAGCCACACGGAGTGAAGATGAACTGCAGAGATGGTCATTCTCTGATTCTCTGAGGGTTAGTCAGTACAAGTGAGACCTTTCATGTAACACCTAGTGATTCTTGATATATCCTCACTTTCCACACTATTAGGTACACCTGTACAATCTAATGTAATCCAATACAACAGCTCTGCCATAAATTCTACTTTTACGAGGTGTATATATTTTCAGTTTTTTTGGCATTGTCAGAAAGATGATAACTCTACAGTATATTTATTATTGACTTCATAGTGGGTGGTGGTGGTGTACTGGAGTGCATAATATTGAATGGTGTTAGTCATATTTTGTCAACCCCACTAACGTACATGAAGGAGCCAAATATTAGGAACGCTTTTCAATATAAAGGCACTACAGCCTCAATAAAGAAATACAGAGTAGAATTATCACCTCTCTGACAATGCCAAAAAAACAAATAGAAAATAAATAAGCTTCATGAATGTAGTATTTATGGCAGGGATATTGAATTGGATTACATTACACTGCACCTGTACCTAATGAAGTGGTCGGTGAGTGTAAGATAAAGCAGCTTTAATGTGATGTAATGCACTCATATACAAATATTTCTATGGCGCAAGTGTTTACGTAAGTGGTGTTTACACTTAAATTGTAATTTATATCCCAATTCATATGCAAATGTAGGCTGCAGCATCTAATTAGATTATGTAACTCAGATGAGGCACCTGTGATGAGGAGTATTAAGTGCTGAGTTGTTTTTTCTTTAAGTGTCACTGATTTCTGTTAGAAAACATGTTAAGTAAAGCACGTATGTTGCCATTTAAAGAATATATATTATGGTTAGAGGATTTAAGATCATGATCCTAAACAACAGGTTTCACGGCAGATGAATTTCATTTTTCTAATTAAATTTTACATGTGCTCAGAGAAGGTTGACTGAACAAACTGCTGTGCTGATCCAGCAGTTAAAGGCACTTGGGAGCTGAAAAACTCCAAGGGCACCTTGCCAGTCGCTGATGAGGTAGGGGTGCATTTCTCACTCACTCCCACCCTACCTGCTCTGTGTCTCATATCTAATCTGGTCACTTAGGAACACACACTCTACCCTTTAGGCTGCAACTTAAGTCTGGAGACTGGCTTTTACCTTTAGCTTTCTGACTGCATCCTTTACAACTTCTGTGCCTTTCGGGGCTTCAACTTCAGTGTTTCCAAGGAACTGGAAAGAGAACAAAAACACATAAATCCATGCTACAACACATAATACATGCTGTACTATATATAAGACAGAGTTTGGTGCATTAAATTGCATGAGAAAAGGCATAAAAGACATAAAGCAGTGGAGTAGAAATAAGCTGTGAAATACTCCTTGGTGGTAAAATGTAGGAGAGCAGATTTTTCTATCACATTAAATCTTAAATATGGATTCAGATTTAACACTTTGCATTGGCATGCAAATCGCTGCTACCTGAGCCATTGTCATCTTGTATTTGTCATTTTAAGTTCAAATGAATGTCAATAGTGTTTGTATCAAATTATTCCTGCTCACATTCTTCAGAGACATGAACACAATTTCCTTCACTAATGTACCAAAGCATATGCCTTATCCATGGGATAAATGCAAATGCACAAAACACACACACACACACACACACACACACACACACACACACACACACACACACACTCAGACCAACACACACATACTGGAGCAGCACTTCTGCCATCCTCCAACAGATGGAGCCATTAACCTTTGTGCATCAACATAGTGCTTTCCATCTGGCAGGAGCAGCAGTAATTGTTCCAGTCACACACACTGCTCCAGTGCCTCCTGAGCTTAATGTGAGTAGCCTGTTCGAATATCAGACTTCATAAACACTGGTGTCAGCCCCTTAAAGGTTGGGAAAAACAAAATAACAATGTCTCCCACTGGAACGCAGCAAACGGCTCAGACAGACATGGATTGTGTACAACAAATCTGTGTGTAGCACTCCATGGCTCGGCTTTGCTAATGTCTATACAGTTTGCAGCTTAGCTTGGAAACTGTTATCCCTGTATTTAAAACGTAGTGATGCTTTAGCCAAGAAGTGTCTCTTGGCTCTAGAAAAGAAGCAGTTTGTCTTGTGTCACCCACACTAATGAACTCAGTAGTTAGTTATTATTCTGACAGTAATTTTTGGGTTATTGACTGTGATCACTTTGCTGATATCTTACAGTAATACAAACATATCTACAGAAGAAAGAAAGCTCTAAAAATATGTACATAATTACAGCTGTCATGTAGTCAATAGTATACAATGGAATTCTTTGTCTATGTAGAGTTATGAACTTTTTACATCTCTGAAAGCCACGAGACAGAAGAAGCACCATCACCACCAGAATGGCACTTAATGTATCAATAGGGCCAGAAAACAGATTGAGGTTTCATACAGAAAAATGTCAGCACAGTACACCGCTATGACAAATGTACTCTCCACTCTTAAGGACATGACTGAGAGCACTGCTGACGGATACCCAGAATAGAATGGAGAAGCACTTGTTCCTGACCAGTGCATTCTGGGCTTCGACCGAGGCGGTTTCACAAGGCGAACCAAGCTCGGAGGCTCATCCATCAACCGGTGCATGCAACTGAAACACAAACCCATCCCTGCTAATTCCCCACGGTGAGGATTCTCGCTTTAGCTGAAAGGGACTGTGCACTCTCAATACACAAATCAAACTAAATATGCACATAGAGAACACACACACACAGACACAGACACAGACACACACACACACACACACACAGGTTTCAGCCTTGTGATAGGTCTGTAAAGTTCATTCATATGACACAATAAAAAAACTGAGAACTGCATTCTTTGTGCAGCCTACTCCTCTTCATTGAAGGCTTTTCAGGCTTTTTCGTCCAAAGGTTTTAGCAGGAAAGGAAAGAGTGTAAAGGGCAACTTATGCAGTTTGTCAGTGTGCTCTGATTGTTGATGTCAGGCTCACCAACTGTGTCATAGAAATCTTGCCAGCTGTATTCCAGAGGTTAATAACACTTGTTGATTAGGGGTTAGCAAAAAAAGAAAAGAGAAACATTTGAATAAGCCCCAAAATACCAAAAGCAGCTTGATTCAAGAGTCAAATGCAGACGGGCATCTGAAAACCAACCAAAATGTCAGAGCATTGAAACAGATTGGCTACAGAAGACACTTCACAATAAAAAGCTTCTATGATGTTCATCAAAAGTTGGTTCAAAAGAGGAACATGGCACCTGTTCTGACAAAGCATGGCTGCTGTTGTGATTTGCTGATGACACTGGAAGCCTGGACACAGTGTACATGAACAAATACAAATCTATCTTTCTTTGTTGTGAACTGAACACTGTAGGACTGAAGCTACACTAACGGGGGCCAGTGGCAGGATTTTAGAAATACCGAGGTCACGTCGAAGTCTCACTAAAACACCCCCCCCCCCCCCCCTCTCTCCAAGAACTAATGAAAAATGTTTCATATTTGCTTTATTCAGTTAGCTCTTCAATTTCATTTTCTATTAGTTTTAATCAAAGTGGAGGAGTTTGTTGAAGGATATTTCTCTGGAAATCAGCTTATAGACTCTAAAATAATAGTCTCAGAGCTTGTTCTCTATTTTCCCAATAATTACTACCAAATTACACAGTTCTTTCCAGGACACATTCTAGGTAATTATACAGGTCTGTAAAATGAAGCATTTAAGGCTGAAAAAAATAAGTAGTACCAATAAACAATAGCTGATATTATTCAAGTTATCAACATAGTTTATTCATTTTCTGAGCAAGAATCTTTAAATTTAAACAAATCAAGCAATGCCATCACATCATCTTGGGTTCTGGGAAATTATAATAAGCATATTTCACCATTTTCTTCATTTTACAGAATAAACATTAATAATCAAAACACTCATCAGCAAATGAAAGGCATGATTAATAGTTAGCTGCAACCCTAAACGTATTAATGTTTCATTCCCTAACACTAAGGTCTAAATGTTGTTTCTAAGCCCTTTTTACTGTTGCCATGAATAACATTGTGGTGACAGATATTAGAATGATTTATTTCTTAATACATTTGCTTGTGTAAAAAGCAGTCAAAGTTAAAACATTCACGGTCCAACAATAACCACCATGTTTCCATTTTCAACTGTCGAAAGTAAACTCACTAAAATGATCCTAATAACTCCAAATTACCAGGAAACAGAGAGAGAGAGAGAGAGAGAGAGAGAGAGAGAGAGAGAGAGAGAGAGAGAGAGAGAGAGAGAGAGAGAGAGAGAGAGAGAGAGAGAGAGAGAGAGCACCGACGTACACTGAATGAACTAACTAGAAGATTCTATATGAAAACTGCTAATTGAGCTTATATTCAATATTTCTGAGTGCTTTAAACCAGGGAGAATAGGCCAAACACAGTCTTAGCACTTAGGCTATCTTATTCCCTCAGATATCTGTGGTGCATTCAAATTGAGGCAAATTTAGCCAAACAGTCAACTCATCACTGGAAACTGACAATATGCAGATACCATGGGAACTTAAAATATGCTTTGATTTTAGAGATATGTCTTCTGGCAATCCCCTCTGCGTCTTTGCTGCACACACAGTGAGGGAGCTTCACCAGTTTGGAGGGGGGTGGGGTGGGGTGTGTGTGGTAGTTTTGAGTTCCACCTCGTTTCCAGCGTAACATTTCCGAAACACGGGATGTAGGCTGACAGTTTCTCTGCCTCATAGGAGACAAACTCTTTGTCAAAGTGAAGCAGAGAACCACTTTGACAGGAAGCTGCTCCCCAAAGTGAGACAGCCCTCCTTCAAGATGTGTTTGTTGGATGTTTTTGAGAAAGACTCCTGAAGAAGTGTTTTGTAACTAGCCATGTTTCCAGTCAAGACCAAATGTACCGAGTTATGCTTGTGTCAGGACCAATAGTTTTGGCTGATTTTGACAGGCGCATGAGTCACTTTTACAAAAAACACCCCCTCACGAACACATTCCTTAAAAAATAAACCCAGAGATCCCTTTAAAATTAAACTTTGACGAGGAGGAGTTTCCCCTACCACAGCACTGAGGAAAACAGCAGCTCTAGACGATAAATAAGAAAAATATCAAATCCTGTGACAGCTCGCAAGAAAATAAAATATACCACCATCAAAAATCTGAATTATTATTGTCAACTATGTCAATGTTAAATGGGGCAACCTGTAATTTAAATAGGGTAAAGGGTGCTAGGGCTTTGCTGGTTGCTCCATGAGCAGGGGCACATTAACTTCACTGGAGGCCCCTATGAGCCCCGCCACATTAACTATGTGCATTTCATTTTTGCACATGAGCCAACATGCACTCACACACACATACACGCACAATTACATCACAAAAATTACAATGCCACTTGGGTATTAACACTTCATTGTTGCTAACTATTAGGCTATGTGTCGTCTTGCCTGTCGTGTTGGATATACGGTGTGAATTTGTTACATTGTATCAAAATAAAAGATATGGGAGGAGGGGGGGAGGCTCTCGGTGTCGCACCAGCCCCATCACTTTTACCACCAGATGTCACTGTAGTGCATCGTCATGTGCGTTACGGTCAAGTGTTCATTAGCCTACATTATTATTCTCAATTTTTAGAGGCCCCCCCATGGTGGAGGTCCTGGGGCTGTAGCCCAGGTTAGCCCATTCATTAATGCGCCCCTGTCCATGAGCTGCCTACCCATGAAAATGTCACCACATGATGATAGTAAACACAGAGACAGCAAAGCTCATTTGTCGTCATTGCCACAGACAGAGCTGCTACTGCCTTTAATGAAAGACATGGCTGTCTCAAGAGAAATGCCTCTCCTGACTGAGAAGTGTTAGTGTGACAGGACAAACAGAGAAGTCCAGACACAACAGGAGGTTTTTTTTGTTTTGTTTCTGTGTGAAATCTGTTTGTTTGACTATAAAAGCTTCATCGTACCATCTTCTAACACACCGCTCTTTCATTGCTCGGCAGATGGTGAAACATACCTTGGCATTGTAGGGTATGTAATGCTTGGCCAGTGCCTCCGGGGTATGCATCCAGGATTTATCTGAAATGATACAAACAACAAAGTCATTGAAGTAGTTGCAATCAATGGTCTCATTCAATATGGTATGTGGAGGTATAATTAACTACATACGTGGGTAAATACCACAAAATTGAACATGTAAGGACTGACTATTACATAACAAAGTGCAAACACAAAACCTTGACATCACAGAAAAAGAAAAGAACTGAAATATGTATAAAACAGGAAGATCCAAGGATCAAAGGTATGAAGCATTATTTTTCTTTTTATTTCATCTGTATTTCATTTTTGAAATCTTTATATAACCAGGATAGGTTCAATGAGTGCAATGTTTTCTTTCTCACCCTACTTCATTCTCACACAGTCGCACACACAATCTACACCTGGAAGTCGCTCAATACAATCACAGTCTGATTTGCTGGTTACAGCTGGAGCAGCTGGGGGTTAAAGGCCCTGCCAGTGTGCGGCATCTCAGCAGTGGTAAAGTAATTAGACAGGGACAAATGCGCTTTACACTCTCCAACCCCTGATTTCTCCTGCCAAACAGGTGACCAAACCCGTGGAGCTCTTCACAAGGTTATCTGACTGAACCCACAGCAATGTTTTAAAGGTGGAGGGATTACATTTGACATAAAAAATGAATGGTGTAAATGGATGTGAACAAACATGAATGTGCTCTATAGGTGGCACTGATTAATGAGAAGATGCATTTGAGAGATATGAAAATGTTTCAGCTTGACTAAAATGTGTGCTTGTTAACAGAGACTCTACTTCAAAATGTATGAAGACAAGATAGTGAAATTTACACATTAAAGGAAGGCTCTCTTTTCCTTCATTATGAACATACCTTGCATACATTGAGGACATCAATGTAGCAATGTGATTTATATTGGGAGCCGGAGGTCATCGAGCAACTATTTCTGCAGGGACTCCACTGTTAATCAGCTGCTGCAATATCACATTTTACTGGGTAATTACAATTACACATGAGCAACAAGCAGTTTGTGTTTTATGAGTATGCTTTTTGAAATATTATCACTCGGTACACACATTTAATGAATTGTTTAAAAATTACCATGACGACCGCCTTTGAAGATTACACTAACACAAAATGAGCAGTGGATCAGAGATCATTATGGGTCACTGATAGCACAACCCAAAGCATCCCATTATACTGTCGTCTCCCGCATTCTCTTTAATTATATACTGATTAAGGATCATTTTCTCTCTTTCTTCACCTCCCATTTATACGGGGCTTATCACCCTGTTAATGAATCTTGTGACAAAAGATGCATGACTGTGACCTCAGTGCACTCTGCTCCTGTACGTTGATTGTGTTAATCAAGGCTTTTCAAGGTGAAAACGATGTGGATCAACTTTACCGCGCCCTATGCATGAGTATGTTAATTACTTTGTGTACATGTTGTTGACTAAGTAGCTTGATGAATTCGAAGTCTGTTCTAATAAGTGTTAATTTGGTGCTTCACATATGCTTAGTAATGATTGCTAATCTAACATATTGTGACCCAGTTTCACATCAGATTGTGTATAATAGCTACATTGGTCAACAGCCAACATATTGGTTTCATAGCAACAGCTTTAAAAATGTGGGATGCCAATGTTACCTTGGCATATTTTTATGTATTCACATCGCATTACTGTAAAATTCCTGAAAACAAACTAAATGGCTGACATCCCTTTACATTTATTTTGAGAAATGTTACGATGAAGATTGTTTCCGGTCTCACTAGAAAGCATTTTCTTATGTTGTTATGGCGGTTGCTACGGAGATAACTATCACTGAAAACACATAGCTTTCATATTGTTTGTTTTAACCACTGTGTTTGTGTTGTTTTGCTATCTGAACTGTTATTTGTGTTATGTGTTATTACTGTTTGGTGAGGCTCTTTCAGTATAAAGCGCAGATTTTATGACACACCAGGATAACCTCATTATTTTTCTTCCATGGATTTCAGACAGACCGCATCAGTCAGGTAGGCAGACTGGAGGAAGTAGCCTATTTCTCTCACCATGGATTTTGATGATATTCTCCATATTTCTCAACATAAAACATGAAATTGTCCTTGATAACAGTACAGACACCAGCTGCACACAGAAGTGGTTCGGGATAGAAGTCTTAATCAAATTTTAATTAAAATCAGGAAGTAAAAGTACATAGTAGATTGGTAGTAAATAAAGCGTACTGACTTTGTCTCCATAGTAATGGTGGATGAGGTTCATGGGTAAGTAGCCACCTCGGCTATCAAAAGCGAACATAAAAACCTTGATTCCTTAGAATCAAAAGATGAATTAATAAAAACAGATGGCCTTAATATTAACCTGTCATACTGTTGAGATTATAAAAGAAAAAATGTACATTTCTCCCTTGGAAATCACATTGGCAAAACACATTTTACTGCCCAAACTATCTTAAAATATAACATTTTCCACTGAGACACTTTGACAGTAATGTAACATGAACGCAGGCCAATAGAAAAGGATAGGCCAAAGCAAAAGCAGCCACAGTTGTGAAACTAATACGTTTTGCACTGTAGATCAACGTAACTCTAAAACACTTTAACATGAGACAGGGTTACACATTATTGAATAAGGGAACCAATGGGCAAACACTTCACTTCTGGCAATTCATTTTGATGGCAGGAAATAAACAAACTGCGGCCTTTGTAACTTTGGTAAATATGAGCCTTTTCCTCGACTTTCCTCGACCTTATAAGTTTACTTAACAGCTGTGCAATGAGATTACCCCTGCTTGCACCTTGCAGTCTCCTCCAAAGTGCAATCAAATTCCTAGTGGGACTCTTGAATGAAAGTTGATAGAGGGATGATGTAGCTCCTCCTTCCCTATACCACTAAGGAGGCAGAGAAACTGTACATTTCAAGTAAGAGAAAGGACAGAAAAAAGGGGGGGAAGAGTGGTGAAGGCTGACACAGCGGACATGACAGGTAGGCCAGTATTATTATTATTTTTTTTTCCAGGCGTCAGCACACACTGTTCTGATTAAAGTGAGGGGTGTTATACTTCTTTCTTTCCTTTTGCAGCATTAAATAGCAAATACGTGAGCACAACACAAGTGGCAAAAGTTGCAAGTGATGTCTGGATCGCCCCAAAGGGATGATTAACTGCTGGCGCGTGAGGATGAGCTGGCGTCTGAAGGTCAACTCTATGTGGTTGAGTTGTCAAGTGCTGGATGGAGATGAGGGGAAAATTCAAGGAGTGACAGCATGAAAAGTGTCAATGCCTCTCTGTCATAGTGTAGTGTGCTTCATACAGGTCTCCAGGGATGGAGAGTGCATCGTTTCTCACTGCCCTCTGGTTTCTTGCAGAAGCAGTTACGATGTGTGAGAGCAGAAAAGTCACAAGTCCTTCATGCATGTTACACTCCAGCAAGTGCAGTTAGTAGCCAAAGCCGTCTTCTTATGTCTGCTGTCACATCTACAGTACAGGGTGGGTATTTTCTGAAAACAGTTATCTTATCATTTTCCAGCCCCTGAAACTGAAACGAATGAAGGTTGCTGTGGGCAGTGACCATATAATATAAAACCCATGGGTAGATTTTGTATATAAGCTATTCTGAAGATGTTTGTACAACCCTCTGACATCTTTTCATAATTGCAACAATACAAAAGTACGCTGCACAAATTTGGACTCCGGTCTTCAAGTTTCAAGTAAAATAAACTAGAATTCTTTATGCAGTTATTTTTCTGTCATCCACTCTGAAATCAAGTAACAATTTTGTTTCATTTCAAATACTTTAATACACAGTATATGTGGTCAGGAAAAAGCATTTGCCTCGTTTCATAGCTTACCTGATCTACATATTCTATTATAATTCTGTTCACTGGTGCCAAACGTACTGCCCATTGATACCTGCTCTAATTAAATAAAGCACACAGATAGGAATGGCTGGAGTAGTGATAAATCTTATCTACATAAACCTTTTGAGAGTAGCCGCACAGATGTTCCGAAAATTGTATTTAAATGTTGTGTTAAGCAGTTCACACATCAAATTTCACTAAGTTATGACTCAGACACTAGCAAAAGATTCAACGCTATTTCCTCTAGCAATCAATAATTCATTTTATATAGCAAAAAAAACTGCATTGCTGGCTTAATAGTCATTTTAATTGTGGTGTACTGGAGCAGAAGGGATTGACACCTTGCAAAGAAAAAGCCAACACACATGGCAATTTGTGGAGGATGAGAGCGTTTGATCTATTAGACCTTTATCACTCAGGATCTCTCCTTATCTCCGCACTAACAGCTGTATTTTGCTTTATCTCCTACTTCTTTATCTCGTACTCTACTGTGAATTCAGGAATTCAAGGGGGGATAAAAGGTGCTCTCAGCCTTTCATGTCAATGAGACAGGAATGCAGAGATAAGGAGTACTCCTCCACTTAAAGAACTATTATATACTATTACTTCAACTTCAACAAGACTCCAAAGTTAGTTCAAGAAGAAAACAAAACCTATGTAATCTGTAACAAAGCGTTTGCCTTACATATGATTTCAGAAGATAAGAGTCCAGGAGAATAGGTAGCAGTGCTTTTGGAACTAGTCTCCAAAAGGAAATGTGTTTAACATCCTGCATATTGACTAAATTGAATCCACACTTGTTTGTCCATTTGTTCATCTGGTTGCTTTTACTGTGACACTTTGCACTTTTCCACCTACTACTGTATGACAAGTGCAATACAAAATAAAAGGACTCTACCAGTTCTACTTTACCACTACCAACAATAATAACAATAGGAGTTAAATAAAGGGGAAATGTTTTTTTACATAGAGCTGCTATTATTACTAAGTGTTGTGGTCACTCCTCTTTAAGATTCTCCACACTTATAGCTCTTACCTTTCAGAGCTAGAGTGCTGCACTGTAAGAGCACTTTTTTTTTTCTATAGGGCCACACGACGTGAGAAGGCAATAGCTTAATTCACTGCAGTGCTCAATCAATGACACACAATGAATTTGCTGGGTATGCACAGTTCTCCATCAAGCAGAAGACAACTTCAAATGGGCTCCAACTAGAAAGGACCTTTACTACAGTACACTTCCACTGAGGCCCAGCAGAAGAGGCGGCCACTTTGAGATAAAGCATTTCACTATTAAAAGCGTACTACTGTTTGGGCCCCCCAAAAAAAAAAAAAATCCAGACACATTATGAAGGCTGGTTTTGATACTAAAAGAGGATATAAAATGTTGCAATGACATAGAAACAGTGATAGTTTGTCCATTGAGAGCATCTCACTTTGGGTTTTGTCTCTGCTGTGTACAGGTCAAATGAGGCAATCGCCAAAAATATCACAACCTCTCTGCAGTTTAATGCAATTCAATGCAACAACACTGCAATCCACATCCTTACAAATTGAACCATCACCTCTCTGACAGTGAAAGCTGAACATCGCAAGCTTCATGATACATTGTAATTCTTATTGCGGCGCTACGGTATTGGACTAAACTGTATTATTCCAGATTTCATTCTTTTGTGTTAAACCCCTGAGTTCATGTACTGTAATGCCACTTTTTAATTACACTGCAAAGCCCTTTGAAGGGTTCACTCAATATAAAGAGAAGAACAAATGCAGCAAACACTGCTGGTACGGAGAAATCCAATGCCCATTCAGGGCTAATACGGATTAGACACAGTCAGAGAAGGAAATGCTCATGATCCATAAGCATGGTCATATGCTTTAATAAACCAACATGGTCAGAGCAGATATTCAGTCAATGACACAGACTCTCCTTGTATATGTTTGTGTCCCGTTCAGTACAAGGCAACCACACACATCAACACAAAAAAAGAAAAAAAGAAAAAGCACTATTAACTTACTTGTGTTTCAATCATATAAAAAACTATTATATGATAGCTCATGTAATACTTGCAGGGTACATTTCTGAATTGAACTACACTTAGTTATTTATAATGTCTGACAATTCATCTCACTTTGCCCCGAGGAAATTAAAAAGCTCATGTACCCTCTGCATCTCATTTTCTCTACGGCTGCATTCTGTTGATTTAATCATAATGATGGATAGTGGACATCTTACCTCCATAATAAAAAAATAAAAAACATCCTAATAATTATGTTATTATCATAATTCAGATGAATAAGAAGATGATGTATGTCTGTAACCTTATGGTAACTGAGTTGGTTTAGTCTCATCAGCCAAATATGGCGGCTGACAACAGTTCTCAAGTTTCTTGCTTTATACTAGATACATGAATAAGAAAAAGGAAACTGACAAATCTTTCTGCTGTTTTGTTTCAGCAGTTGAGACACACAATTAGGATAAGTTTTACTATGACTGCATGCATAATTATATGTAAACTTGAGGAACCCTGTGTTGTCAAAATACCTAAGAAGCTCCAGTTCCCAGTGCTGCAAGGAAATCTAGGCCAAGCGCTGCACTGTCCTCGTCTCCTGTATAATCACCAGTATGTTCCACAATTATACTTCTATACTTCTTCTGCACTAACACGCAGTTAGGCGTCTGTTGGTATGACGGTATTGCAATAGATTTATGATATTAACCCATGAAATCAGATGTGATGCAGCACATTGTAATTACGGGCAATGGAATTCAGTCCAGGTTCCACATTAGACTAAATAATAGAAACACATCTCAACACATTCAAATTGAACAGACTAAAGCCTCTAAAGTGACCAGAAAGTTGAATCAACATCTCTTTAAAACTTCATCAAAAACTGTTCATAAGAGCCTTCAGTTATTCCTTTCAGGGCTGCTGTATTAGACTGCATCAGTTATGTAGCTGCAGAGGCGCTGTGCCCATTCAATTATTTGACATTGGGTGGTTTTATAAATTATGAAAGTCTATTATTCAAAGAAAGTGTTTTAGTAATTTTTAGTTAGTTAATTAGTTTAGTTAGTTTTCGTAGTTTATAAAGAAAAAAACTTACTTTTTCGGTATGTTTTATTTATATTTACAATAGCTAAATAGTGACAGTAAAAAGAGTAGCTACATGTTTTTAGCAGTCATCTTGATAATTACTAATTCTATGAGTTCATGCGTGGGTCGGGTCTCATTGCTACTGTTGCGGCTGTAAAATGGTGGAGAAGTTGTTTTGAGCCTCACAACCCACGCAAAATGACTCATTTCATTATCAGTATTTGATCTATTCAGTCAGATAACATTTGGAAAGTCTAGAAGAGCTTGATGATTAAATATTTTTTATCCCTCAAGTTCCTCAGAGGGCTAAAACGGAAATACTGTGAAACACAGAGAGATTTACTTGGGGGTGATCAGCATTGTTTGAAGGGCTTGAATATAACGGATGATCATTTATATGTAAAAAAACACATGTGCTTGTCCAATATTGCTGTTTAATGCAATACAGTGTTAATAAGGGTCATTCAATTATAGTTTTTGATAATCACTAATGGGGTAGGGAGGGGGGGAATGATTATAAACAGGCTAGTGCAATGCTTATTAATTCTAGAGAACTGCATATATATGTATCAATTAACACAATGATGTATTATATGTTCTGCTGTACTCATATAGGCTAGCATTACTGCCTCTGCATGTGTTTATTTCCTTCCTGTGCGTGCTCGTTCTTCTCTCTCGGGCCTCATGTCTTTATAACCAGATGCCAGTTAAAGCCCAGAAGCCCCACCCAGACACACACACACACACACACACACACACACACACACTGTTTGCTTGTTTATTCAAAGTTTACTAAATGTGTCGCATGTCAAAAAACTTCCTTGGGTCCTCAGCAGTACACCCGCCAAGTCTGAAGTGATGCTGTTTATATCAATCTGCCCCCGCTGTCTCATAAGTGTCTTAAACTTTTTCAAAGACATTAACACTACAGATGTAATGATGTGACTACATGGGCAGAAGAAAAAGCAGAAGCGATGTTGTTTATCATATCAGATATTTTTATATATTTCTTCATACTTGACTCTGGACTTATTTGGGTCCTAAGAAATACTTCTGCTAGGTTTGTGGTCGATCAGATGATTATTTGTCGAGATACTCAAACGTACATTTGTGTTGTGAAACCGTGATCTACGAAAACATTGACTGCATGACACTGCTGCCTATGTAGGTGTATCAAATGAACTGTCAGAGACTTTAAAGACTAAACTACACCCACAAGCTCATCATAGGCTACCTTGATGGTACATAACCATGTCTTAAAAACAGCTGCTGTATGACTCTCCAAAAGGTTTGCATATAATTCGTAGATTTCAGCTATTCAGTGCAAGTCAGGTCTGGGAGAACAGGGCGATAAACAAAGGACATAAAAATGATCAAGACCCCCCTTGGCATTACCTGCTAGACGTGATCATGTCCACAAAACACAGCCAGACGCTGAGATAAAGCAGGAGATAAATCAGTGGACTGGATCTGATGTCTGTGCCAACCTTCACTTTCTCAGCCAGCAGCAGCACAGGCAGTCAGGACAGGTGCAAAAATTAATAAATAAATCAAAAACTGTTGAGCATTTGTATACCTGCTGGACTGAATGTGGCCTATTTAGACAGGTTTTTAAGTTGTTAAAGAAAAGATATATCTTAAATGACAGAAAAGCTGTGGATTTCATGCTGGTGTATAAAATAAATACATTTATAAACACTTCAAAATAACAATGTGAAAGCAAGTCATGTTAACAGCATCAACAACACAAAGCAATGATGTTCTTTAGACATATTACGAGTTCGTGAGAAACTGAATAATTCACCCTAATGTGAACTCATAAGCAAGGAAATCTTTGTTCAGTCTACGTGTGAAGTTGTCAGCCGCAAATGAAATGTTGCATATCAGATGATATTTCCAACTGATGCAAATGTTTCATCCACAATTGTAGACAAATATGATGAGAAACTGATAAAAAAGCGTATTTTCAAAGGAATCAAATCATTGCATAATGAGACAATCTCAATTCTACCAGGCTGGTCTGAACCTGTTCTCTATGTTATGGTTTAAACTCCCCCCCAGAGGAGCGATTGCACTATTCATCCTCTTATCTTCCTCATCTTCCAATTTCCATTAAAAACAGTTCAAGATATCCGCTGTTTCAAACATCATTTTAATCCTTGTAGAAATGCCTCCATTCAAATATCTGTATGAAATCTTCAGAGATCAACTTTAAAGCTATTCATCAACTTTTCTTTTGCAACAAGAAACTTGGAATAGTTACAGAGGTCCAGAGAGCACACATGAAAGTAGAAAAACACACTGTTCACACACATGAATAGCTCCAGATATTTTTAATATCATGGTTCATGCTCTTGAATGGAAACGTTTGATCTTCATGAGAGGAAAAGCCTTTTATTTTACTTATCAGCTGTGAACCTTTGGCACCATGTGCACAGAAAGCCTGGTAACAAGTGTTGCAGAAATTAAATCTAGAAAGAAGTTGGAGGTTGAGGTATCTGCTGGTGTGTAGACGTCACATAGCATGTTGGAGGTCAGGAAATGGGCTGATGGGAGACTAGATGCAGCCTTTTCAGTGCCTCACAAAGAAATGGACAGTGCATGCTAGCCTGTCTGGAAGCATTTGTGACAGAACAATTTACTATCTATTTTAAAGTCTTTCCATTTTGCAGGAGCCCTCATTATCTGCCAGCTAGCAAAGCTAACCTCCAGATTGTGTATTTTTCCACTATAATTTACTTTTTCCGACATACCATCACAATAAATGCACAGGCGCGTGCAAAACTACAGCCAAAGTATCTGCTGATGTGCATAGAAACTATACACCACTTAAAATGAAAGGAATGGAGCTGCATTTCCATATTACGCAATCTAAGGGGAGTCTAATATGAGGTGAGGAGGGAGTATTTGCCCTCTCTGATTACCATCCTTAGCTCCTAAAATAGAAGATCTAATGGGAAAAAGTGAATTATGACACCCAAATATCATTAAAGCCCAGCGCACCACCTGGGCCACGGACACTTCCCTCAACACTGTCCAAGGCTTCTCCAGGTCCGCAGAGAGGGACAGATGGTGGTAAACACATCAAGCTGTTTTGTAAACTGCAGTCCCAAACATCCCCTCCTCTGCATTTGGGGAGGGTCACCTTAAGACCGGGTATATACAGATGCGTGGGCAAAAGCGGCCTGCGGCGTCTTGCCATGCAATCTCTATATAAACTCGTGGCGGCCGGACTTCAACGCACCGCTGCTGTTCTTCAATGTGTTCCTGGTGTAAGACTCTGTACTGTTGCACAATTCCCTCCACTGTCTAACACTTAGAGCAGATGCAGGCCAGGATGAGTATGTTGCTATGTTTGTTGCACATGTAGTTGTAATGTTTGTTGTGCTCTGCTTGGATTTTGTTGTAATTCAAAGCTTTATGAATAATTTGATGCTTTGGCTGCTTTATTGCAGCTAATGTTAGTCAAACAGTCTTTGAAGTTGCACATTACACCTAAAAACATGAATCATACACATAACTCAGATTTGTTTTTTTTTGTTTTTTTGTTTGTTTTTCACAGAGAGGTTTTGGTGTGCAGACTTTATAGTCCTGCCAAAATGATGATTTGCAACTGAAACTGAGAAGATTGTTCCAATCCTCCAATTCAGATGTGAAGGATTCACCGTACAGTTTTTGTACAAGATTTACAGAATGAGTTTTTCTGGCATAAGAAATACAGACAGAAGAAAAAATAAACCGTGTAAATCTTTGTGAACATAAAAAGAAAACAGTAACAGTGAGTTCTCTTTGCCTTGGCTTGTTGAGAAATACTTTACATTTTTCACAAGTCTGAGAACATAACATTTAAAATGTGTTTCACAGGTATTCAGGTGGTTCAACATTACATTAGCAGAGTAGCAATAGTCAGTCAGTGTCATGATAGAAACAAGTACCTCACTCACTCTGTGTAGTTTAAGCTAGGGCTGCTCGATTTTGGAAAAAATGAGAATCACGATTTTTTTGGTCAAGATTGAAATCACGATTCTTCAAACGATTCTTTTTGAATTTGAAAAATAAAATGCATTTATTTGGCATTTCGGCAAAAAACTTACTATCACAGAGTTTTCAAAATGATTAAACTACACAAAATGTTCAAATAAAAAATAGAAAATGTTCTTCAAATAGAAAATAATGTACAAATAAATATGTATCCAGCTGTTCAATGATGAGCGCAAGCAGGAAACAATATTTCCACTAGTGCTAAAGACTCGCTCCGAAGAGGAACTTGTGGCAGGAATACACAAATATTTCCTGGCCAATTTTGCAAGATGTGGGTACTAGTGTTGTTTTTGGCGACCTATTTTACTTTTAGTTTTAGTCTAGTCTTTGTGTCAAGCGGTCGTTTTAGTTTTTATTAGTTTTAGTCATGTTCATACTCCTTTTAGTCTAGTCAAGTTTTAGTCGACGAAAAGTCTGAGCATTTTAGTCTAGTTTTAGTCAGAATTGTCCCTGACTATTTTAGTCTAGTTTTAGTCAAAGAAAACTGTATTAATCTCTTTTCAGTAATGTTATTCTATCTAACCCCGTCAATATAGTATAAGTACCTAGTGGTAGAGAGATGAAACTGTAACCTCCTGGAGGTGTTATTTTAAGACTTGTTGTCACAAATAACAACAAAAACAATAGTCCAGAGAGGTATTACATAAAAGTGGTCAAGTGACAAACTTAACCTAGAGGGAGAGGTAAATCTGATAATGGAAGACCCCAGTGGCTTCAATATATTAGCTTAACAAAGCCAAAGGGTTCATCTATTAGTGAATTTACCCCTTCTCACGAGTTTACTTAGCCAGGTGCCAAACACACCTCATACTGCGCTCCCGCCTGGACACAACCATATATGGTCAGCACGTGCATATTAATTAGCCATGTGCCCTCTGTGGAGCGGTTACAAAGTGACAACAAAGACGCGAGGGGAGGGCGGGGGGAAAGAAGCGAGATACACGGCGATATTGGGCAATAAATCAGTCAGAAAAAATATCTTGCAGATATCACCTTGTAGCACATTTTGCACATTATGTGGGCCTGTGCCTCGTCGGATTCTTCGAATCCGAAGTGCTGCCATACAAGAGAACTTGTTTTACACTTTTTGTCGAGCAAACGGGGCTGTCCTCCCTCTGCCATCTCGCTCGCGCTGTTATCTGGTTATTAAGATGCTGCTGCTGCAGGTCACCACACACACAAACAGTTCACGGGGCCGCGTTGAATGCTCTGGGGTAGCGGCTGAATTGCGCATGCGCGTCTCTTTCAGAAAATCCCAGACAACGGACAATGCCAAAAGAATCGTTCCAACTCGATTTTATTAATTTGGAGATCGTTTGACACAAGAATCGAAATCGTGATCAAAATTCAATTAATTGCACAGCCCTAGTTTAAGCTAAATCAGCATTAGCTATTTTTGCTCACCTTTTTTCCTGTTGAAGGCGCGGTTCATAGTGGAAAATGTGTGTCTCCGAGGTCCCTCCTGTGTATCTGCCAATATTCCACCTGGAAAAGCAGCGGGGAGAAGTCAGTTAAAAATGGCTTTGACCTCGAGCCTTCATTAAAAAGTAGAGAGACGAAAAAAACAAACAGGCTGAAGTTTTTTTGTTGTTGTTTCTCCCTCTGAGAATGAGACAATGTTTCACTGTCAGACCATACTGCAATTAAAATGCCTCGTCCTTCTACATTTGTTTACCACTGGACCTCATCATCTGCATTATCATCAGCCTTTATTTTCCTAACCTTGTGATGTCCATAATAAAGTACCACACTGTACTGCAGTCTTCTGAGTTAAACATGACTTCTTATCTTTCCAAAAGAACAAGGGCCAGTGTTTTTTATCCAAGCACTACTTTAGCTGTATGCCAAAACACTAGACACAAACATTTACAAGACTTTGAAACTAAAACCTGATGAATACAGTTTAGTCCTCATAGGCGATGCCAGCATTGAACTCTGTGTGTAATAAAATTATCTAACATAAAACAACATTAGTATAATTGCACCACAGTCTGCATAAAATAAGAGATAATTGTGGGTTGTGGTCAAAGACTTTTTCTTCTTCTTCTGTTTTCTTTGAAATGACTGTAGCGATGTTCCTTGAATATGCCCTCACACAGCCATTGGTGAAGCACGCAGGCGCTGTGCTACATTACAAAATTGTAATTTATTCCGCAAATGTAAAACGTCCACCTCCACAGCGTCTCCAAAAGGTGACACTTCGCTTTGACTGCTTTTCAGGCCTTTGCATCAATTCCCCAAGATAGCTCAGCAATCTAGAGGACTGCAAGGACAAAGTGTGCAGGACTAGGTAGCTGTCAGCCTGCTCCACAATCAATATTCTTAAACTCTTTTACTGTGGGAGAATATGCAAAGTCTGGTGCATAACAGCTTTCAATCCTTGCTTTTACAAACAAATCAGCTTCATGCCCAAGAAGAAATTAATTAAATATTTTCTAACTCTGGCATTTCACATGTATCAAGGGAAGCCTGAGCTATTAAAAGTTTTTAGTGAATGGAAAAACAAATCCTGTTCATATCCAGGATTGGACTCAAACTGCCAGCGTATTATACTCTCTAACTAACTGATACATGGATTTTCTACTAGAGCCAATGGAGGGATGTAGGTAGTCACAAAGAAGAGTATTTAGTAGAAAAGCATCAGTAATATTTCAATTTACATCCACTGCACCAACCTTTAGTTAGTGGTATTACGTTTTAAAGGACCATTGTGTAAGATTTAGTGGCTTCTAGCAGTGATGTTGTAGATGGCAAGAATCTGAACAACCCTCACCTTACCCTCCTTCTAAGCATGTAGGACAATGCTTGGTTTGGGGGCTTCATAGAACAGGACCCACTCCCTATGTAGATATACACACTGGTCCTTTAAACTTAATTATTTGCAAAATTGAGAAATTCAATTCTAGTATGCTGGTAGAGTTTAAATCAAAAGTTTCAGATATAGAAATATCAAATACAAATTGAGCACAACACTGGCAGCAACATGATGTTCCATCAATTAATGCAAAGCAATGTCCAAAAAGAATGAAAATGCGTCAGACTGCACTTCACAGTTCACACTCTGGCTCACCTCAAAAAGTATTACCTTTGTGTTTGTTTCATCACATGTCACTGCAAACAAACTCCTGGAACATTTATTCTGTGGATTGCCAATCTATGATGCACAAAAACCAATTATGAGCTTGACATAAATGATGCCATTTAGAAAATAGGCTTTATCAAGCAATATTCCTAGGAGCCGAGAAATTGGGTAAAAACTGATATCTGAATATTTGAAAACCATGTGAGCAATGTGACATGGGAGGTTAAAGGGTCGTTAGCTATGGCTGAATATCAGTGAGGTGCCACTAAAAAATTATGGAGTCAGGCTATTGACTCAAATATCTTTTTTATTGCAGGGAGGAACCGGTAGCAAACAAACCATCCATGACAAAGATGCATCTATAAAATAGCTCCAATTATTTCTAAATTTGCATTTAAGAGGCTCGGCAATGATAAGAAACTGTCTCCTTAAAATGAAAAATGAAAAGCCACTAGCTGTGCACTGTACATAATAAGGAAGATAATAATATACTGCATATAACAGAGGGAAGTGAGGTTTGCAGAAACAATGCAGCACAATATATGTGGGTTCTCACTGTAAGGGGATATTTTACTGAAATGGAGGCCCTGCAAAGGGCTGGAGAAAATTTAAATGGAACAAGCTTCAGGGTGGGGACTGGGACATTCCTAAGTCTGCCAAAACAGAAAATCCTTGCTGCTGAAAAAGACAACTAGTGTTCCTTATTTACAAGTCTAGGGCTGCTGTTAAAAGCAGAGAATGGGCAAAAAGGACAAGGACAAAACTATTGTTTACATGTCACTAAAGGCAGACAGTGTGAATTGTGCATATCCGAGCCCCAAACTACTCTGCAATATCTGAACTGCTAAATGAAGACCTTGGCAGTAGTGGCCTTGGTGCTTAGCCTTAGCATTTCAGAGAACCTGCTTTTTCCTTCATCTTCAAAGCTAGTTAGAAATGTTTTTCTGCATTAAGAGATTCAGCTTCTCTTTGATGATTTCTGGTTTTCTGTATGGCAGAATAATGTTTTTTTATATATACAATTTAGAGAGAGAGAGAGGCGTCAAAGTGGGTCTGTTGTGGCAGGAAGTATGGAGGGGATTTGGGCAGCCTTCATTCATCTCCATTATGAACAAAAATGTATTTTTTGAGCCAACAGCAGCACTGTAGGTGTGGTACAGTACACCTGAGAAATGTAACTAAAACAACACCAAAAGATTTAATACAAATAAACTCAATTGGAGCTGTGTTCTGGTGTTTTTTTATTTATTTAAGAAAAGCACAGCAAATCATTTTTGACATCTGGCATGCCCTGAGAAAAATGTGTGACAAAAAAAAGAAAAAGAAAAAAAAGTCTGACTTATTTTATTTTATACAGAATCATTAAAATGCCTTAATTGGCTCTAATCCCAATCCTGTGGATTGGTTTAGGACATCGCTTAAAGTCACTTAAGTCACTATTAAGAGCTTTAAGTTCTTAAAGCAAAGATTGCTCTCATTTCACAAGCACATAGTGAAGGTTTAGTAGCAGAGAGAGAGCCTGACTACCTTTTCTGTTTGTTTGTGACATACTGCGGTGTAACGTATTGCTTCATCTGACACCTGACTGTGATGTCACTCAATTTGATTGACAGCTGCAGTGTTCGGCCTGTTTTAATAGCTTCCTGTCTGGTGATTCAACAGCAGCCCCTGGGGAGATCCGTCGACCCTGGCACACACACACACACACACACACACACACACACACACACACACACACACACACACACACACACACACACACAGATTTAACACTGAGCTGCAAACTTCCGCAGTCTCCCCACTGTGTTTACCAGCTGCAGTGGAAGCATCGGGTCAGGTCTGTTCAATCCCCACCAGAGGAGCGGGTGTATAGGTCCAGACACAAAACTGCACACATTTAGGTGTCTACATGAAATGTCCTTACACTCAGGACCCATACGTAATATGATATATTCACGTGACTGATAATGTAAGCACACACTTTTGCTCCAGAAACACTGAACAAACATGAATGTGTGTAATAACAAAAGGAAAATGAACACACACAAACAAGAAGGGCAGCTCAAACAATGAAATCCTGTTGTACTAACATTTAAAAAAAAAGATCCGGAAATACAAGGGGCCTAATTAACAAAACAAAACAAAAAACCCCATAACATTTAAGTGTGTAACCCCTTAACTATATAAACAACATGTACGCTGAGTTGTTTTTATGAACTCCCAGTAAAAATATAAAAAATATGAGCCAGCAGTTCACTTACTTATAGTATCATCCTCCCAAAAACCACAGCAGAGAGATGCACAG
The DNA here is from genome assembly GCF_027409825.1 of Scomber japonicus. Taxonomy (NCBI): domain Eukaryota; kingdom Metazoa; phylum Chordata; class Actinopteri; order Scombriformes; family Scombridae; genus Scomber; species Scomber japonicus. Next base: position 7,161,079 of record NC_070588.1, read on the forward strand.
TAAAAATCATGTCCAGTGTTCAACAATTCACCTTCAGTGAGTCAAACTGTTGGAATTTAGCTTGGGAAAGACTCTCTGGAAATCAGCGCAACCTACTTTGACCCTGTCAAGTCCCCTCTCTCTCTCTAAAGCCCAAACAACAATCCACAAGTGAAAATGAAAAGAAATGCAAAAGTTTGGGAAAAAGATTGTGTTTTAAAAAAGGCTTCTATATGAAAAAAAAGAAAACAAAAGAACATGCAACGTCTCATTTTGAAATGCCTCTCAGCCACTCACTAATCTGACCGATACGCACTAAAAAGGCAGCGGGCTTTTAACATGGGATAGAAGCATGCACTGTGGTCCCAACATAATGCCACAGCCGGAAAGAAAATCAACAAAGATCCTTTGTTTTCTTCACTTTGCTCTCACCCCAGCTCAGGAATCTTGCTGGCTAAGTGCAGCACATAAGACATCGCAACTCCAATCTGTTTATGAATTTAGCCTCTGAATTCCTCAGTTGAATCAACCATAGTGTCTTGGTGTCTAATCTAAAAGCCAGACTTGCTCTCTAACACAGCCTGGCGCTTTTTGCTGTTGTATATCAAACGCAGCACCCTGACCCATTCTTTATCAAGTAAATGCACCGCTGCCTTTTACAGAGAGCAGCACACACACACAAACACACACACACACACACACACACAAAAGATCTATGGACAAAAACATGCAAACAACAACAGAGTTGAGATAAAAGCTACTTACTTGCCTTCAAACTAGGGTGGAATAGTGGAAAGGAAGTTCCAACGGATCTTAATAGTTTTCAGCTGTGGGCCAGATGGTGGTACACTAAGGACTGCAGTAAAGAGAGATGATGGGGTTTGCAAACTCAACAAGAAGCGTTTGCCTAGACACATGATACTTGACATTCAAACCCAACTTCCTCCGCCCACAGTTTGTCCAGAAGGATTCTTTTTTTACGTTTGAATGTGCAAAAAAGAGACCCCTTTCGACAGGAACTGTTCCACAGAGATGCACTGTGGCATACCAGACATGACCTATAAAACCCAACATGCCAGAGGTTTCAGTCTGACCCTTCGGTTGCAGTATGTGATTCATCATCACACTATGTGCACTGGCAACAGCCTTAGGTCAACATCTTGACATCAATCAGAACAGCAGTATGGCCAAAACATTATGAAGTAAAAAGTCAGAAAAACCTCTCCAAACAAAACAAAACAAAACAAAAACAAAAAAGTCCTAAAAGCCTCAATATGAAATTATGTCAATGTAATAATACACTTTCCTTTTCCACCACACCACACAAACATTTAGGGTTCAAAAGTGTGTAACCCTGCAGCTCAACGTTTGCTATACTGCTTTAATCTGTTACTTAATTGTCCTTTTTTCACATAGAGGTGAACTGCTTGAACTGCTTGAACTGGCTCAAAGTGAGAAGCAAAGGTCAGAGAACACACAGAAAACACATTGTTGGGACCAACAAACACCTGAAAGTGAAGCTCAATTACTCTTCTGATTGCAGTTCGGGAAAATCATTTCCACATCTAGAACTTCACGAAAATTGTGTTTTTGCTGAGGACTAATCAGGAGTCTACTGTCGGACTTGAAATCCTTCACAGCAGCTTCCTGGATGTCTCAATACACAGCAGCCACTTAAAGAAAGGAGACTGACCACTTCTTGAAACATTTTTTTTTCAAATAGTGAGATGAACAGACTGAGATAAGAAGTTACAAAGGAACAAAATCATAATAAAGGTGAGACTTTAATAAGGAAAGATCAAAAGGGAATACATTAGGGGAGCAGTATAAAGGTGAATTTTAAATATTGGGCTTTAAAAAATGGAGCTATTCCTCCATACATAATGACAGTACTTTTGACCTATATTAACATTGTGAATGTATAGTTGCCAAATGGGTTTTCACAGGAGCTGCTGTAAAAAGTTTGTGTATGTAACTCAGAGAAAAAGTAATTTGGGGAAGTTGTGTTTGGGAAATGATCTTCATCAATAAAAAAAGGTCACTAACATTCCCACAGCCAATTTCCAAAGGTCACTCAATGCAATGGAAGGCATTTCTTGTGCTTGTAATGGTATCTGGTTAGAGATACAGCTTGGTCAGGGCCTTTCGGCGAAGGTGTGTTTTTACTGGCAAACAGACCTCTGGTTTCTGCATGAGAGAGCATTTTAAAACTGGGAGGGCCTCAGAATTTGGGCTTTCTCTGTTCACACTTTATTTTTCTAGGGTTTTTCTGTGCTCTGCTCTATATCATTTCATGTTTGCGTCTTGTATGAACAGCTGTGGTGGGGTAAGAGGGAAGTGGCTGGCCCAGACACTTTCCGGGAAAGTTGAGCCAGCAACACATACACACACACACACACTTACATAAAAAGGGGAAGAAAAGTTTAGGTTAAAATACACAATTACGCAGATGGAGTGGAAAAATTGATGTTCCGTGACAATTTACCCTTTCCACTTATTTGTGTGTTTGTCTGTATACATTAAGTGTCATCACGGTCACAGCTTGTTATTTGTCATTTTTGATTGATTGCCAGGCTTCAAGAGGCTGTGTCTGATCTAATATGAGCCTGTCAGAGAGCAGACGCCAAGGAAAGAGAGTAAATGAACGAACATATGAGAGTGACATGCTGCTGAGGAACTCTTTTGTTGAAACTGTGATGGGTAGTGAACGATTACCTTCGGTTGGTTTAGTTTGTTAACCGATTTGTTAAGCGAAATCATCTCTGTTGGCGAGTATCTACCATAAATTTATATTTACCTCTACGATGGTGCATGAGTGTCAGAGATTTCAAAGACAAGTAAAATGTCAAAGAGATGCATATCATCGTGATTTAAACTTTGCCACAAATAAGTTCTAAACAGCAGAGAAGAAGCTCGACAGACGTAGCAACTCAAATAGATCTAGGTCAACAGTTGAAAACAATACCAGTGACTCATACTTTCAGACTTTGTTTAGAAACTAGGCTATGGCATGATACTTTTTTCCATATTAAATGTTTAGCTGCAACACATACTTGGAGGAAAGTTGGATACTATAGTCGAGAATATCACAAAATTTACATACAGAAGATTAAAACATCTTGCTACCAAGTTTTCCTATATGGTTTACAGATTAGATTTACATAAGTTCAGAGTCCAAAACTTTCACTCCTCGCTTGGGATGTGTGTGTTAGTGGGGGAGTGGGTGGAGAGGCAGGGATGTACATCTCATTGAGAAACATCTCGGTGGATTTTCATTGAGATTTGCAGCCTCCGTATGATTTGTGTTCCGTCTAAGCAGCAATGCAAATGCATGATACCGGTAATATATCTTCAGTTGGCATGGCTAGTGAGCGTCCCTGCACCACTCACTGCACCAAAAATGATGATGGCTATGGACAAAAGTGAGACCAATCATTTCCAAAAGTAAAGTAAAGTAACACACACATCCTAAGCAAGGAGTGAAATGATTGTTATCTAAAATGATCTTTGAAGCCTAATACTGCAGGTAATCCCTGGATAAGTGTTGCTTATCCAGATCATTCTGTCAAACTAGCCTAGGATTTTCAAATCAAAATATAAGAGGCTGAATTTATAAGTAACGTGTACATACGCACTGATTCGGTAGACTCGATGACACATGCAATGCACATAGGTTGATGGCAAGTGCATGAAAACACAATGGATTCCACAACTTGTGCAAACATGATATTGATCAACTGCCATACGAAGACATTGCTCCAAGTCAACTAAATGTTTTATTTCTACATGTACAGATGTATGTGTTGCTACCCTGGAGCAACTGAGGAAGAGAGGAATGAGAATAGGTGGTTGTCATTGATTTGTTGTTATCGACGAAAGCAAATTTGCCCACAAATGAAAGGTAGGGTGTATATTTGTATGCAGTAGTGTGAGAACCTTCACATTTCAAACTTCACATCTATTAGTTTGCTAAGTAAAACATTTAGATGTTTGCTGTTTCCTTGTGTGCACAGTCATTAACGTACATAATATAACACAAACATCACTCACCATGTAATGTGCAAATGCTTGAGATTGTGATGAATAGTTTATTGTTCCCATTTGAGTAACCTGCAGTTTAAGTGTATAATGAGAGGTATGTTGATTTTCTACAGTGCAGGCTTGAATAAAAAAAAACAAAAAAAAACATGTTTAGCCATGTAGCACAAAAACCTGTTTTTTTATACTATTAGGCTCCATAATCTATCAGGCTCCATAAGCAACTAATTGGGCAGGATCAAAAGCCCTACCATGTGAACTGTGCACTTATTAAATGAAGTATCTAAAGCCAAAATAGTCTCTCACAACCCAAAGCTGTTAACTTTGCTGATGTTCCTGCAGAGAAGTAATTAAAAAAATCATCTCTCTTCTGTGTTGAGATTTCAATGCAAAATATGTATTGCTGAAGCATTATACATTACGTGACCCACACACACACACTGTATAATCTTAACTTAATGGACATGATTACAGGCTAGTACAAATGAAGCCCACTTAGTGGTTGGAGACATGTGGGAGTGTTAATATGGAGAGACACTGAATTGGATGGCAATGTTTATATATAGTGCAGACATTTTAGAGAGCTGTATAGGGTTAGGGAAAAAACAATCTGTTTAAAAGCATATAATATGCCCTTGATTTGTAATTCATCAATACTCTTAGTTACAGTAAGGCTGCATTAAAACTACAGGTTTCATACATAATACCTAATCAGAGTAGGATGGTATTGTGATATGACTACGTAGTGCAGTATTTAAGAGTGCTGACGGTATAATTTTCTATACTGTGATAATTGCTTTCTGTTAAAACAACATTACATACAACTTTTTGATGTTGCACTACATGACATCTCATACGCAGCAAGAGTGGAAAGTAAAACATTTTTTTAAGTAAACAGCAGCACACTGGAAGTCACATGACATAACGTGACACTAAAATAGAGAAATAGAAAAAGATGGCTAACGTAACATTAGTGTCTATGATTTAGTGTCAAGGACAAATGCAAATGTGTCTGTTAGGTAATGCTTTGTTTTCAGGATAAGTCAGTCGATATTAACTACCCAATATGTAAGCTTTGTATTGCTGCTGCACAACCTTTGACATTTTCTTTTTAAGTAGTGCTATAACACTGCAGTGCATGTGGAAAGGTTACTCAGGTTAAAAAAACTAAATAATAATTGATACAGCCCGATCATTATTAAAGTATTTGACTTTTACCTTCACTTTTCAGCACCATTGTGGCTGATGTGGTAACACTTTGTGCCATGAACACCACTGGGTCTTCGGTTTGCTGGAGGTTGATGTTAATTCCAGAAGACCCATTCTGAGAGTGGTGAGGGACCACTCAAGGAAAACCCTTACAGGCCAAATTCAACAACATATCAGACCCAGAACATCCATCGTCACTGACGAATGGCATGTCAACAAGGGTCTGTTTTCCCCAGCACAGATATATAGCCAGTAATCTGTCAGCCATAAGATGAACTTTGTTGACCCAGAGGCTCGTGCTCATACTCAGCATATTGAGTTAGCATGGCAGGCTTACAAGTTGGAAATATGACATCATAGAGATAATCACACTCCTGAGTCATGGATGAGTCACCTCAATATGGTCCCCCATTATAATGGCATATAATGGCAGGTAAAATTGTTTTGCAGCCATTATGACCCATATTGTGTATTTTAATGTAACAGTAATGCAGTTTCAGCTTTGTAAATACCTGAAGCCAGTGAAATGTAGACTGTGTTTTAGGTAGCAGTGACAGTGCTGAGAAGGGGTGTATGGGAGGCGATGTTCCAGGATGCTGGGATTCTTGAGGTTTTGTGGACTTAACTCTTCTTTCTTGATAACTTAAGTGACATGTCAACTCTCTGCACAGCGCAACCACCCACCATACTGTTTCAGTCCAGCTGCTTCAAAAGGTAAGATGGTGACAGACAGATGGTTCATCCGATCACCTGCCAAGTATTTTTTTTAAGTACCCCTTTCCCAAATAGTTCCTTTAGACTTCTTGGATAGTCCTGTGTAAAAAACCATCTGGTGCATCAGCTTACCAAAACACTTCATGTTAGGTTTATGATGGTATTACACCTGCAGCTGACACTGACACACAACATTAAAGGACATCAATATGGCTGCATCCAAAACTCCATACTAATATGCTATTTAGTATGCTACAACAGTATGTGAGATTTTTTAGCTTGTTAAACCTTAATATGAAACCAATATTTTTTTGAGAAGTGTATAATATTTCTAATAGTTCAGTTTAGCCAATAGAGGTGAGGTTGGCATGAGTTGCCATGGTTGCGGCAAAGATGTTCTAAGGAAGTGACATGATAATTACAGCTCAGTGTGCCTAAAAATATACATACTACTGTTTATTAAACAAAAATGTATTGAATGACAGTACACATATTGGGTATGTAGTGCATAGTATGTGATTTCAGCGTATGAAATGACAAAATTGTACCACTGTACTTGAGGTCCAGGGACATGTCCATGGCATTGTTAAAAAAGCATTTGACAATGTAATAAAACTTAATGATATCTTTATGACAAGTCCAAATTGCATTACTGTAATTGAGGTCAAGGACACAATTCATGACACTGTTAGAAAAGCATTTGACAGTATAATAACACTTAATGACAATTTAATGACTAGTCCAAATTCTAACACTGTAGTTGAGGTCAAGGGAATATTTCATGATACAATTATAACAGTCTCATGACAGCCAATGTCAAAACCAATTACAACAGTTTAATATAATGGTAACACATGGAGCTAAATATTTTCTTTAGGTTCATGTCAAGTTGTCATAACAAAGACATTTCAAACAATGCTAACTTTGCATTAAGAATGACATAATTGACCGAATGATATTTAGTGACAACAGTAATTAAAAAGCGAAGAAGAGAGTCATAAAGGTCATGACAGTGTCATATCAGTGTTAGCCACTGGGATATCTGTCCTAAATTGTATGACAGAAACTCCAATAGTTCTTGAGATAATTCAGTCAGTAGTCAGTATATAAAAACATTGATGCCTGCAGTAAACTAGGTTTTGATGTAAAAGTAACAAGGGACAAATTAATGTGGGGACATGAAAAAATAGAATATGTTGCCAAAAGTAGATTATTTAGTAGTATGTCAATGTCAAAGTATTGCTGTTAATGCCCAATGCCCAAGAAACTGTAAAAAGTAATGCTGTCTAGAAAAGTACAGGACATTAAGTAGCATAAACAGAATGACTGTCCAATCATTTGGGAAGACCGGGCATATTTTCAAATGTTAACAACTGTGTCAACTATGCAGCTGGGATTTCCTATTCATTAAGTTCATCCATTCCCCTGGGCAACAGTGATGGGAAAATATTGTGAGTGCAATCTACTGTCACAATTGCCCTCAGGCTCTATTAAAGTATATAAGTGTACTAAATTTACAGCTGTGAATTTACATTCATTGGAGTCAACTAACCCTATCTGCCTGCTGTTAAAAGCTGTAAGGGGAAATGATGTACTACAGGCATTACATTTCCATAATTACTTAATGTGACCTCTCCAATTGTTTTTAAATGGTATTTACAATAACTGTAGAAAGAAACAACAGCTATAAACATTGGGTTATCCTGAGTTTTGTTAAGGCTGCAACTATTGATCATTTTTTTGATTCATTGATCATCTAAAATATAAGAAACAAGTGAAAAATCCATCACAGTTTCCATTAGCAACACACAAACAATAAAACACTCAGTTATCAGGATTTTGGAGATTGTTTGCCATTTTTACTAGAAAATGTAATAAAACACATTATTATTTAATGATGAAAATCGTGGCTCTTTATTTTCAGTTTCAATTGATTAATAATTTAATAAAGCTATGGATTCTTTCTTCTTCTAGTTCCACTTGTAAATGAAGCAGCAAGCAGTACAGCATTGTGTTGAAGGCACAGCGGGTCCTTTAAGCTATTTGATGACTCCAAAAAACTTTAACTATTGAGGTGACCCAAAGAACCTCCAAATTCTCTATTTAAATACAAAGTTAATAAACTGTTTCGACAAGCCATTAAGCTTTTAATTGCTACCTCAGCAACCAGAATGAAGGCCGGACTAATTTGCTGGTTCAATCAAGCTGGTTCAACCTACCCCAATGTCTACAACAGCCAGTATATAATGCAGTCTTTCTTATAGAAGTGTGTAGCAGGACAGTAGAGCAGCAGCAGCTTCTGTCCTCTGTCAGTGTCTACTTAAAATTCTTTCAGGCACAGTATTGATTTAAGGTAACCCTCGTTTTGACAACATTCAGAGCCTGAGAGGGTTCACTGTTATGTGAAAGAAAAGATACTTTAAGCATAAAAATATGCAGCATTTGTAATGATTAACCCTCCTGTTGTCCTCGAGAAAGGAAAGAAGGAAGGAAGGAGGGAGGAAAGAAGGAAGGAAGGTAGGAGGGAGAAAGGAAAAGAGGAAGGGAGGAAGGATGAAAGAAGGACAGAGGAAAGAAGGAAGGGAGGAAGGTAGGGAGAGGAAAGAAAGGGAGAAGGAGGGAGGGAGAAAAGGAGGAAGGAAGGAAGGAAGGTAGGAAGGAAGGTAACAAAGAGGGAGGGAGGAAGGAAAGAAAGAGGAAGGAAGGAAGGAAGGAAGGAAGGAAGGAAGGAAGTCAAAACAGACTGGGTCAATTTGACCCGGGAGGACGACATGAAGGTTAATACAGAAGCATAACATTTTTCTAACAGTATTGATTTAAGGTAACCCCTGTTTTGACAACATTCAGAGCCTGAGACTGTTCACTGTTACGTGAAAGAAAAGATACTTTAAGCATAAAAATATGCAGCATTTGTAATGATTAATACAGAAGCGTGACTTTTCTAACAGAAAAGACAAATATGGCTGTAATGAATGGCTTTAACACTGAAGCCCTACAGTATCCAAAGTCTAGGTCACTTTTGTTGTCACATTAAATAAGAACATGTCCAAACACTGGTTTAGGATAAAAAATGACCAAGCAAATGAGTATAAAAACCATTCACTCAATTAAAATCTACAAAGTTTAATGCAAAAAACAAACCAAAGCACACATAGCTTAGGAAATAAATGACAAACACGTGACTTTGCATGCTTACACAACAAGCACACAATCGGTGGAGAGCTGCATTTATCTGAGTGCCTCTCTGCCCTTCAGTTTATCCTCTATGTTATCCATTAATAAGTTTAACTGACAGAGGGATAAATGGATGTTTATAAAAACTGTGCTTATACAAAAGGGACTCTCAACCTCCTTCCACAATACACAAGCACAGACTCAGAGTTCATCGCATGAAAGGGATCAGATAAAATTATAATGGCCTGACAAATAGTCCCTCCATTATAAGTCAATAGGAATGTCTGTCTTGAGCATTTAGTTGTTGGCAAGCAAAGGCAAACATCGTATTGCATTAACATTCGTTTAAAAAAAAAGGAACACATCACACCAAAAATCAATTTGCCTTTACACCCTACAACAGGAAAACTCAATAGGTCATGAACTGGCCTTTTTTTGCTGATTCTACACTAGGAAGCTAATTAAAACAGACAAGCCATGCAATATTATGATGTACAAGGTGAAAGCAGGAGGGTGTCTACTGCTAATGTTCCTTGTGTCACTGCAGAGCTACAGACTTGCTCCAGACAGCACAAAAGGTCATGTTATGTCTTCTGTTATGCTGTACCATTGATATGAGTAAACTAACTTTTTTTTTTCTTTTTCTTTCCACTGTTTTCTCATTTCTTTTTCTGTCTATTTGCAGCAGGAATGGTAACAGAGATTCTTCACCACAGAGGTATGAGGCACATTGGGACACAACAGCACTAAATTAGGGAATTGTAATACCTCTGGATCTGAACTGATCTACCCTTTGTCATTAGTTACATGAATCATATAGCAGATATACCCCGATTAACAGTGTTTTCTCAAAGAAGATGCAATTTAATTTATTTTCTTTTTTTCTAAACAAAGACGATGTATCAGTTGACAATGTGTAATGTGAAAGGTGTTACTCAGAATCTGTAGTTCTGCAGTTAATTAACATTTTTCATCTCATCGTTTTAATTTTCAGATCCGCAGAAGCTCTAATAAACCCACAGTACAGTATATGACCCTACCAACACAAGACAGCAGACTGAAAAAGTTAGTGACTGTCGACGAAAAGGAGAGTAAAAGTTAGACTTGGAATCATCAGGTGGTCAGAACACGACATGGTTGCTAGGGGACAGCAGAGGGCAGCAGAGCGCTTAGCGTAGCTGGGCTGGCTGTAGCTCTTGTAAGTTCGTAATTTTGGCAAGACTATCTTGTTGTGAGTGTAGGTGATGGCGGACATTTTTCTTTAGCATAGACTCCCGGTCCGTGAGTCTTATCTTTACAGCTCTCTGTGTATTCTATTTATAAAACGTGTGCTACTTGCATTTGAGGTCATTCATATAAATATGTTTTATTGTATGCTTTTTTAATGCAATCTGTTCATTTTTGATGAATGGAAACTAAAGAAATGAGTGAATGTAAAACACAAGATCGGAAGCAAGTTTCCTCTGTTTCATTATTTCTGCTGTTTTACAGGTCAGTTATCTATTCGCATGGCACACATTGAAGGGCCTGTTACACATAATAATGACACATTTTTCTATTGAGGTTTCATTATTTGGGCAGTTTTGTTTAACGGTGTATTGACATTGCTACCAAAAATGTAATCTTATTATTTCAAGCAGGAGTGTTGCATTTCAATACAAACAGTGAAGGCTTTTCTTGCAATAAAATTTACTGCAGCCTTAGGGAAAAATTTCAACTGTGTCCAGGTTTGTGATGGATGGATGGAAAGACAGAGGTAGATTGATCGATTGATGATTTTATGAATCCCCATAAGGAACTTAAATGATCATAGTAGCAAGATACATTAAATTACAGATGGCAACAGTTATATAAAGACAACAGCTATGATAAGTAAGCAGAAAGAATGGATAAGTAGGGATACTGATGAATAGTGTGGTTAAAAGTAAGGTACGAGATGAAGGCACAGTGCTAGAGATGAATAACATCTGGATACAGTCATATATTCCTCTTGGCATTTGTTATTATTTTTCCAACAAGAAAGAAAACCCACGTGTTTTTGTAGTCAAAGAAACCTCAATACAAGGTTTTTTTTCTTTTTTTTTCTTGGAATCTTAATCCAGCAGATAGGTCTTTTGAATTCACATCATCTTTTCTTCAGATCCTCCTACATTTCACCCAAGTCAATAGAACAGAAACTTGGAGGCATGTCAAATGGTTCAAGGTCTCTGCAGGTTGTGCTGAGCTTTAAAGGTGGAAATATGTTGTTACAACTGACAGCATGGGTCTAAAATTCAGGAATTGGCTCAGGGGATAAGGGATTACATTTAGCTAGACAGTTTATAGATAAGCCAACTCACAGAATTACTATTAATTAGATCAATTGATCAATTAAATTGCACATCTCTCTAAATTACATAACAATTGGACAAGTTATGATATACAATCTTAAAAGGTGTATTTTTTAATCTTTTCTTATGGCGCCCCCTTTAAGCTGATAAGCTTATCTTTTAAATAGTGAACCTGAGTGTAAAGATTTTTCATCCCTCGAGGTTTTGTCAAAATCAGACAAGCAGTGACTAACGTTTTACTCAACATAGAGATGTGCTATATGTGGATAGCCACAGTTTTATCTTACAGTGTGTGTATATGGACAGAATGCAGACACATGCCTGGCATTCTCACACATATTCCTTTGACATTTTCAAATACCTTTAAATATGTATAAAAGGATATTTTAGGAGTTAAGCTGTACCACACCTACGCCAGGAGGAGGAAGGGTGCCACTGGTGGTTCTGTTCTGTTTGCACTACAATAACAATGCCAGAAGATCTCATCAGGGAGCAGCAATAGTCATAGAAAATTATATGGTAATTAATAATTTATGCTTTTCTGTGCAAGGAAGCTGTCGAGAGGTGAATTAATTACATCAAACACCCCTTGTTCATCCCACTGCATTATCTAACTGTGTTAAGTTGATGGACTGAACAGAGGAGGCAGACTGCACACACAATCAGGTAGCTTGTGTTAAAGAATTTGCAACTCTAGCCTGATATATAATTGCCAAATTACCATCATCATATATTCCTGTTATTCAGGTAAATGTCTTAAAATCTGCACAGACATGCACTAAAACCTGATGAACTAAAATCTGATGTTTTATAGAAAAGAAGGGAGAACATTCTGCATAAGGACTACCTGGACTCAGACACTACTTCTCAGACTCAGCAAATATCTTATCAAAACCTTTTTTCATTATCACAGAGCAAGCAACAGACTTCAGGTATCAGGTTTCTAATTGTCAGCTGACCTTCAGTATCTCTCGTTTACATCTGTAACATCTAAAATATAAAGTCTGTTCTCTGGTTAGTGTGTCTCTGTTGCTAGTGTCTATATTCAGTCAATTTAAGATTCTCCCAGATACATTTTGGTTCCTATTGGGATGTCACTGATGCATTGATTATTGGTTAATTCCCATTAATAATGTAGCTGTTTGAAAGCATATTAACCAATAATGCAGAAGGCGAGAGATATTTGGTTTAACTGTGAGAAAACATTTAGCTGTAGTTGGCTGTTGTGCCACTAGGTGGAGCCTCTTAGTGTTTAATACGGTTGGGTTACAGGTGTGTTTGGTGACCACCCTGAAGGGCCGCACTTTTTTGTAAATCAAACAAACCTCCCTGCTGTAGAAGGAAGATAAAAGTGGCAGCGTGCCTCGGTCTGTGTCGTGTTGATGAACAATGAAGTAGGTAATAAACTGAGGCTCATGCTAACACTAAACTAGCATCTTGAACAGAAGCAGCTGCTCAGTTAATGCAGCCTGAGAGCTCAGTGTCACACAGCAGGACTCTGGTTGTATACACTTCCAACAAAATCAACACAAAAGTGACGAACTGTATAAGTGACACTCCCCTGCTTTGAGTATGAATGCGTTTTAGCAGTGGCAGTAAATGGGTTGATGAAGTTGGAGCGACAGTATTGTTCGCCCCCGGGACATCCGTCCAGCTGAGCAGCTGTTTCCAGCAGCTGCACTTACAGTGAAAAACACACATCACTCCATCATGTAGATCAGATATAAAGATGATTTTATATGAAATCACTCAGATTGAAGTACACTGTGGGGAGATTGGGATAACGTTATATTCATTCAAAAAGGTTACAGATAATTTACTATTGAAGCCTATAGCAATTTAGATTAATTGTTAATTAATTGTTTCATCTGCCCAACAAATGTAGTCTGATTTAATTAATGTCCTCCAATGAAGCCGGGAGAAACACAGCTGTTTGCTCTGTTTAATACTTTGGATTTTGTCATCATTAGTTTGTTTTATTTAGTTTATCATTCACTTGGTGTTTATTCAATCTGTTCTTTTTCCTCTCATTGCTGCCTGCTCTGACTTTGCATTGCGCAAAGGTAACTTTTGGTTGAAATGGTTTTATAATCAAAAAAATGTCCAATGTATCTCATAAATTATTATTAATAAATCAATAATCAATTGTTAAGGCAGCCAACTATCGGTTAAAAAAATTGCATCGCTAATTCATGTCATATCAGCATTTTAATCTGACCAATTTAATAGTTTTGAATCCCAATAGACTATAGCTATTAATTAAATGTGTCAGGTACATATAATTAAAATGTATGCCCATCTCATTTCCAGGGTGTAGGTTACAGGTAGCAGGTGAACATTAATTAGACTGCCACTACTAACTGTGTTTATGCTTTTCCACATGAGATGATTATGCATCTTTGAGTTGAGTTATATTCACCTTTAGTTACTTGCAAATGAAAATGAAACCTACTGAGAATTTGAAAGGATTCAGAGTCCATGAAAAGATTCAAAACTGGATTCTAATTTGGTAAAATACAATTAAAACTTGCCTCTAATTCTGCCACATCGTGATGAAAACAGTTGTTAATAAGTTTTATGAGGCTGGAAACTTATGGAGGGAGGAAACAGTGAGCAGTAAACACAATTATAATGAAACCAATTTAGCAGTTAGCAGCGGCTCAGCTGTGCAGCCCACACACAGAAGGCACAAACAAGTGAAAGACTCCACTTTCAGATTGTCTTGAGGACATATTTAACACAACCTGGTGCCGTTGAGATTGAGAATTCAAAAAGTCATAAACACATTGCTTTAGATGTGCCTGTGGTAATCCATGGGGGAAACAAAAAGCTGTGACAAATATGTTTGTTGTTTGCAGATACAGTGCAGTGGGGTTGTGGTAAGCTTAAACACATATTGGTAGCAATATCACACCGTCACCTGCAATGTTTGCGACTGTGACTCCGTAATATTCTCTCGTAAATGATAGATCTCTTCGGGATATATGATGCAAGTCTTCTGAATTTCAAAGATTGAGGCCCTTTAGTGTATCCCTCAGATGGTTCTCCAGATGAGAGGACCAGGAGGGGTAAAAATAACTTTGAATGACATATATGAAATATGCTTCTGACATGTTTACCCCTTAAGATGTCTGTGTAACTAGTAACGGCACACCAACCTGTTTTTCAAATACTTTGCAGCATGCATTGGCAAGCACGTATCGCACTGCAGGCTTATTTCATGGTGTGAAATCCTACCTGCTATTTCTGTTCTCCTTCACATTCATAGTGAAGGGCCCTCACAAAATATTAATTATTATTAGTATTATTTTTATTTCCTTTAGTCATTATGCATATGAGTATAACCCCAAGATACTATGCTCAAAGTTGTGCAGTAAGGTTGAAAATAACCCTAGTTGGACCTGAGAGAGGAATTGTGGGAACTTTTCCTTTAAGAATGATGGTTTCTAAAACTTGTGGCACTCTGAGCTGCATCATTACATCTTTTAGTTCCTCTTGTTACTCCGGAAACCACTTACAGTGATCACATCTGTCCAGGTCAAATTGATTACTATAAACTAATGATTATTATAACCAATTCTTATTCTTTATTCCTCATGCAGATTACCATCCGACTGACATTTGTATATTTATTACATGAATATAAAGCAATGAAACGGACAGCTTTGCTATTAACTGAATTTTATTAACCGTTTTAAAATGCAGTACAGCTGTTTAAAGACTTTTTTGGCAGTTTGTCATGAGATTCAAGGAGATTACATTTTTCATCGAGAGGAAATTGACTTTCTTTTTCCCCGTCATGATTTCAATGTGTGAATGCAACACCAGCCTCAGGTAACCAGCCGGAAGCACACACACACACACACACACACACACACACACACACACACACACACACACACACACACACACACACACACACACACACACAACGAGGCAATGACGGGGCTGTCATACAGTACGTGTATCATGGGAGTAAAGTAAAAATACATTTCAATTGTCATGTACAGTAAAAACTCAAAATGAAGTGGACTACTTGATAACTATAAGCAAATCATTTTAGCAGCATTTGTAAGGGAATGATTCTGTCTCAAGCTTTTGATCCATATGAGCTGTTTATCACTGTAGCTGTGATCAATATTAGCAGTTTCCACTGTAGTATTATTCAAGGATTCAATCTGTGACCAAGCTACATCAAGATAACCTGAAGAAAAAAGTAACCACAGAATAAAGAAACTATAACTAAAACTGAAAGAACCCCTCATGTTTTTAGTTAAGTTTATTTGCATTGCTCCTATTTTCATATTTCAAAAATGTGTCCCCAGAAAAACAATGCATCAAAAGAAGACCTGAAATCCTAATAAAGATAAGTCATCTACCTAAATGAGGAAATTATCTATCTATCTATTTATCTATCCATCCACATTTCAACTTTTCCATTAGTGAAAAAAACAAGTTTGACTTCTTCCCATTTTAACGATATATTCTCCAAGATATTACTACTGCAGATATAGTTTCACGCTTTTTTCTAAATGATGCAGCGTGTGGAATGGGATTAAGTGTATCTTCACAATATTTGTGAAGCATAAAATAATCAACTTAGAGAAGCTGCTACATGTCTGAGGCAAACAACAGCTGGTCGCAGCATCACTGAGGTTGCCAGGTTTGGTGCTATAACGTTTGAACGGAGACAAAACCAAAACTCTCACAAAAAAAAAAATGCTTCACAAAAATAGCAGGCAGATGAATAAAATATGTCAAGAAATAGTTTCAACACATTTTTACATTTCTGTTTGTGTACAGATTTATACGAATAAAATACACGACATAAGTAAGTCCACTTTAGAGGAATTAGTAGGTTTGTTTTTGGACTTAAGACAGAGTCAAGCTGGCTTTTTCTGCCTGCCTTCAGTCTTTATGCTAAGCTGACTAATCATGTAGGCTCAGTACTTAACTTGTAGACATGGGATTGATCTCAAGTTTGTCATCTAACTCTCAAACAGGGAGCAAATTCAGTCGAGAAACTCATGTTTTAAAGATTTTAACCTTTCTCTGTAACACCATAGAGTTTGGCTCTGTGTGTGTGTGTGTGTGTGTGTGTGTGTGTGTGTGTGTGTGTCTTTGCCCATGTGATGCTGTGGGAGAAACATTCGGCATCACTGACAATTGAATGCCAGTACAGGAGGAGGCTGAGGAGGAGGAGGAGGAGGAGGAGGAGGAGGAGGGAGCAGCAGTATGACAGAAGAACTCAGTGTTGTTATATACAGACTAATACAGACTTCCTATTGAAAGTGGCAAGCTGCGCACAACATGAGTGGACAGTATAGTGAACATGTGAACTCCCACTACCATTAAACCTAACCCTAACCCCTTTAACTAGCACTACTAAGCAGAGAATACTGTACATGAAAAAATATCCAAATTAATTCACAAAATGCATAACAATGTGTAATTTTTTCTTTTTTTAATATATATATTTATGGATTTGAGATGATTATGGCTGTGTGTGTGTGTGCGCGCGCGCGTGTATTTATTATTGTCTAGTTTCAGCAAATGTCGTTGTACTTCTTGTGCAATAACAATAAAGTCTATTCTATTCTATTTTGTAAAAATTCCTTAAACTAATCTAAATATTCTATAGTGTTCTCAAAAAACTGAACAATTTTAAAAGCAAAACTGCATGTCCCTATTCCACTAACAACCCACAATCTGCTCAACTTTCATGGCAGCAGTCAACATGGAGAAGCATTATTTTATATCATAGTGCATCACTGTTTTGGGTACATTGGTCTCGCTGTAGTTATTCTAGTTTAGGATCAGATGGGAAAGTCTGCTTCTCAACAGGCCGAACCATTCTCAAAAAATATCTAACTGATCATTTTGACTTATGTTGCAATTGTGATATGATTTGAGATATTAGGCGGAATGATCGTTCAACAAGTTAATGGTGTGTTTTTTTGCAGGATCTGTAATAAACACATGTTGTAGAATATGATGTGTAATTTAAAATGGTATTTTGACTCACATTTCTTTAACAAATATTGCACCTCCTGCAATATGACAATGGCTATAGGCCATATTGCGATTTTGATAAGATTTTGATCAATTGTTCAGCACCAGTTCTTAAATGGACTACTTGAATTTTTATGGGGAGCAAACAGCTGACAAAGCACGACATATTTGAAGGGGCACGGCCGCTTCTTCAAAATGTTTGGATAAAGATTATACAAATCTGTCAAAGTGCCATCATCTGGAGCCATGATGAATGAACCCTTACGCTGCATCCCAGATGGCAACAAGTATACCCAGTGCCTGCTCAAAACCAGCACCGAATTATTTCTTCCCTCGCTTGCTCAGCTCTCTGGAACATAACCTTCCTGAATCTGAAGAACTCTTTAAATAAAATGAGGTTTCAAGTTGTAAACAATCTCATTTCTAGAAAAAAAAAAGAAAAAAAGATACAAATCTTCCGTGTCAGTACGAGAGAAAATCATACAGTGTAACAGTGCAAGATGTGTGATAGCAGGTCACCTCAGGATTGTGGACATGTTTCATAGGGAATAAAAATGCTACTTTAACGTGTGTGTGACACACTCATAAATCTTTAAGAAGAATTTCAATGGCCCATTCATGGCCCAAATCTACCTCAATTATTTACTTCTAATCTACACCCCTGTTTCTGCATGATAAGACATTCCCCATCTTCAATGTAAAATCTGCCCAAAGTCATTTATACAAGGCCATATTTTACTGTCAGCAACTGTTTTGAATGTACTGCCTTCTTTGCAGAGCCTGGGAAAGCTCTTTCTTCATGCATGTTTACTCTCGCTGATACAAGAAGTGCATATGAGGTGGACCAGACCCTCAATAAAAAGCCAGAAAGTCCACGAACCTCGGATGGGACTTACATGATAAAAGGCCCACTGCAACCATACAAACTGTCCTCTTTTCTACAATGCTGTCATTCTCAGGGCAAGAAAAACATCAAAGCTTCACATTTATGGCATGAAACCCTACTTTTGCCTGCCTCTTTATCGCTCTCTGACCTGACTGTGCCTCTGAAATAACACCTCAAATTGGAGAAGAAGACACAGTACCATGTAGTCTGGGCATATTATTTGACGAAAGCATGTGACTGTGAACTGAGCCACAGAGAGTATGGATGGTAGACTGGAAAAGAGTCCATAAGACAGTATGTGACATTTTCTTTTTCATCACTTATTTGCTTGTGGATATTTATGAAGAAGAGAAACATGCCAATATGACAGACAGACTGATTTGTATCTCAACATATTCATTGTCCAGGTGTATCAAATTCTGTACATACATAGAAAAAAACTAGATTAGATTAAAACCAGGCGGGGAGTTCTGGTCCTCTGAAATGAGGCTAATGCGGAAGTAACTTAGAACTGCATTCTAGCAAAAGGCCACCAGGGGGTGACCATTTTGGTGTCAATGGAGAATTAACCAACTTCTCACTTGATTTCTAACCTCAGTAAACATTTTCAAAATGTGTTTATGGTCTCAATCGCTAGTTTAAAGCCTTCTTCAATGCAGTATGATGTTCATTTGTGACATTTTGGCCTCCCTGATTTAATATTTGACGATAAAGCAGTGTATGCATTAGGGCGTGGCTACGTCGTGATTGACAGGTTGATTGTGTCCTCGAGATCCAGCCCTCGCAACCTATCACAACTTCCCTGCTCCGCCCATGGCCCCGCCTCATGCCCATATAAGTAGAATCCATGTTTTTATTTTTCCCAGCATGCACCTCAAATTTTCAAGAAGGCGCTGCCTAGATTAGAAACTATTGGCTTCCGAGCAGCAGTCCACAAACCAATGGGTGACGTCACAGATGTTACGTCCATTTCTTTTATACAGTCTATGATTAAAACCAGATTAGCAGTTTTTTTAATGGATTCAGAATCTAGTTAAATACAACATGCTACAGCAAAAACTGATAAAGATGACTTATGGTTGCTGGTTGTCATTGCAACACAACAAACTTTTTGAGTTTCACAGGTAAAATAGGGACAATGGGAGCAGGCATTGGAATGAAGCTCTCGTCCCTCTACGCTGTCTGAGGTGATGGGACCTGAGCTGACAGACGAAGCCACTGTGCTTGCAGTTTTTTTAGCAGAACAGGAGAACCGAGCTGTCCCACACTGGAACACCTCGTCTGAAGGGAAAAGCTATCCAGTGCGACAACGATTCCATTTAAGTTAAAGAGACATCTCTAGGCAAAGATGTTAACCACTTAAAAGCCATTAAGAGAGGTAAATTAAAAATCAATGCATGATGTCAAGTGTGAACATGTTGGTAAATAAATGTTGCTTTTCTACAGCACAAATGAGACATATTTAAACACTTAAAGCTGCAGTTGGTGAGTCTTATAGAAGTAACTTTTTGTCATATTTGCTAAGACTGTCACTATGTAAAGACAGCATTACATGAAACTAGTAATCTGTTAAATAAACCAGGCTCATTTAGCCCCACCTACTGCTCCTACTGCAAATTGCCAGAATCCACCGCGACAAAAAGACAAAAAGAACCAATCAGAGCCAGGATTGTGTCTGATGGAGTGTCTGGCAGCTGTCAATCACTGCTCACACACACAGGCCCCTCCCCCTTCCTCCTCACAGGCCCCCTCCCCCTTCCTCCTCAGCTCGGTCAAGCTCATATCTCTAGTTTCTAGGTACGGTATAGCCATGTGAAAGTCACTGTAAAGCGTTTAATATCCAGCTGTGTGGAGTGTAGTTCATGTATTACCGATCGCGTGCACATGGTCGCATGCACGTCAGCCTCCTCTGGGGGAGGGACTTTGGAGGCAAGGCAGGAGTGCAGCGGAGAGAGAGGGGGAGGGATCTGAAAGTTGTACTTCTTCAAATTTGAAGAAGTCCTCTCTCTCCTCAAAGTTACCAACTGCAGCTTTAAGCATACTTCATTTTTTATATATTGCTTATTTTAAGTTCATATCTGCAAATCTTCACCGCACCATAAAACAGCTCTTTACTGGAGTGAGAATAGGTCTGTATCAATTAATATATTATATATGACATGATGTGTGTGTGGGGTTCTGCATGATAAAACTTTATATGTAAGGGTGCAATGGTTAAAAAAATGAACAAAACAATGCAAAATAAGGGCATGTAACCAACACTATAACACTGTATGCTTTATATTTATTTATAAGTACTGTATGAATTTAAATGTTGCTCTTAAAAGAAGAAAGTGGAAATGTCACTGACAAGCAATAGTTTCTAAGAGGATAAACAGTATTGCATCAAAATGTCATCCCAGTCCCGTCTACACTCCATCAAAAAGCAAAAAAGACCCTGACGAGAATACACAGAGCCGACTGCGGTGTCAGAGCGATGTGTGTGTGCTCGAGTGCTACCACATGCCATTACTGCAGCTGTCTTTTGTTCCTACAATCACACAGAATCACTGATCAGAACAATAAGCAGGTGCTTGTGCATTGGCAGGATCTTGACGGGGGCGGGGGTGGGTGGGGGTGTGTGTGTGTGTGTGGGGGGGGGGGTTTGGTAGAAGGTGGACTAATGATACCTTCATAGACAGCCTTTGTAGTGTGGAAGATAGCAGATATCATATGGAGCCTTACTTACCGTTAGCGTGGACTGTTGATGTTCAGGTTTCTTCGCTGGGCCTCACTCATCGACAGGCTGATGGCTTCTCATTAGAGCTGCATCTTCTGTAGGCGGGAAGAGACAAGAACAAAAAAAAACACTCAAGGATGGAGCTTTTAGTTGTGAGCGAGCACCGCACCCACAGCGAGTCCACTCTGTAGTGATTACATTAAGCAATTTAATCAAATCTATGCAGTTATTTATCTGCCCTAAAATTTATTCATTAATTTCATTTAGTGTAACAAATTTTAGTTCCAGACTGAAACAAATAACCAGTTGTTACACTGAAGGTTGCGATAAATGATGAAGAGCTTTTTTTTTTTGTTTTTCTGTATACTCTCAAGATCAAAGTGAAGATTTTTTTTTTTACTAAATTATGTCGATCCCTCAGGCGGACAGGAAGGAAAAGAGAGTCTAGCACTATAAAAGGTACACTGATACACATCACCTGTCAATCTTGTAGTAAAGTATACTTATTAGACAACAGGAAGTGCAAATGGACACTGAGGATACACACATAAAGAAATTAAATAAATAATTGAATATGACTTTACTGCGTGCTTGATGAGCGAGATGCTGACTCAGCTCTTTCCACTGGTAGCACAGGAAAAAATGTTTTCATTCAAGCATCATAAGCTTTTCCTTCTGTTCAAACGCTATAAAGCATTTTTATTCACGTAAGCTGTTAAATTTATAGCTCTGTGTCAGATGTGGAGGTTTATGAGCTGTCAGTGTTTATGAATAGTTTAACCAAAGCGTTGATCGATTGCTCTCAAAAATGCAATGATAAAAAAATAATCGGTGAAAAAAAATAACAATAATCACCACTCTGGCAAATCTGAAACCAAAAATAACATGACGACTGGCTCCGTTCACTAGACCGTTAAACTCTGGTTTATCTTTACTAGACCTTCAAACCCCTCAAGAGTCCTCCCACACAGCTCTTGGCTTAGCATTTTAGGACTGTGGAGATCCTCCAACCTTCATCACAAAGATTAAAAATGTTAGTAACTCATGTCCAAGTTAAAATTAGTGCCTTTAAAAAGGAACACTTTTTTCCCCCTACAAGAACAGACTGGCCTGTCTGCTCACTTGATGAATTGGACCCAGATTTCCTATTATGCCTTATCCTGTAGTATTGCATAGTTATCAAAGAAGTGCCTTAGGAATTTGTTGCAAATGACATTCAGAGATAAATAGAAAGGGCAAAGAGTGTGCAGGAAAGTGGAAGGTCCTGCATTCATTTCCGTGACTATGTGTGAGATTCAGTAGATATATAGTGTTGGAGGTCATCCTGGTACACACAGGTTTTGTGCATGTATGTAACTGTTTGTATGTATGGAGTTGTTAATGTATACTGTAGTGTTCAGGACCTTGAATTTATTATATGTATTGCTTAGCCTTGCAAGACTATTTAAATAGCACCCAGGTCACATGACACATGGGCAAAAATCTGAAATCCACATTAACAGCAAGAGAAAAGCTTTTCACCCCCAGTAATGAAAAGTGGCAGTTGTCCAGTATTAGTAGATACTAATATGTAGATTAGTAAAAATAATAATTTAAACAGGAAAACTCTGTTAACCTTTGTGTCGTCCTCCTGGGTCAAATTAACCCCGTCTGTTTTGACTGTTTCTTATTTTCTTTGTTCGTTCCTTCCTTCCTACCTTCCTTCCTCCCTCCCTCCCTCCCTCCCTCCCTCCTTCCTTCCTTCCTTCCTTCCTTCCTTCCTCCCTCCTTTCCTTCATCCTTTCCTTCCTTCCCTCCTCCCATCCCTCCTCCCATCCTTCCTCCTTTCCTTCCTCCCTCCTTTCCTTACTCCTTTCCTTCATCCTTTCTTTCCTTCCCTCCTCCCATCCTTCCTCCTTTCCTTCCTTCCTTCCTCCCATCCTTCCCTCCTCCCATCCTTCCCTCCTACCATCCTTCCTTGACTTGAGGACACCAGTAAGAGAAAAGCTTTTCACCCCCAGTAATGAAAAGTGGCAGTTGTCCAGTATTAGTCTAACAACTATGTAGATTAGGAAAAAAATCATTTAAAACAGGAAAACTCTGTTAAATGGTTAGTTTCCAGTCTATATTAATATCCTGGGGCTCAACTGGAACGTTTTTGCATGATTCACAGTTTTAAAACTACTTCTTTTTCTAATACTTGGACTTTATTCAGCTCTTCAGCTCAGCTTCCATCTTGAAACAGACCATTTTAGCTCTTGTCTCTTTAAGCCCCCCACCCCCCCCCCCCAACCCCCTGCTAAGAGTCTACTCTGTTTTGATTAGCCAATGTCCGGAAACTGCATCCCGGCCAACTTCTGGCAGTTTGAGAGATTACTAAAACAAACAGTGATAGTAGGATTTCACTTATTTTCCTCATTATTTTCTCTAAATAGAAACTGTTCAAACTTGGATCCAATCTGAAATATCCAAATGGCCATCATGAGCAACCTACAGAACAACCTTAGTAACAAAAGCTATATAACGGACAGCCATGTGTTGGCATGCATTAACAGTCTGGATGTATCATTGCAAACTAAGTCCTGGCTTTTGACATTCAGGGAGCATTTTTCTTACATTCACTTCAAGTTTTGGACCTTTGACCACAGACGTCTAACATCATAACAGTATAAAAATATTAAAAAATTACAAAAAAGCATGATATGTCCCCTTTTAAATTAAATTTTGAGAAACGCTACCCACTGTTTACTATTTCTTGAGAATAAATATCCTCCCAAACTCAAATCCATCTCAGCAAAAACAAAGCTGACATGATAAGAATGTCTCCAATCCATCTCCAGCTGAGGAATAATGTAAATTGGATTTTCTTCAGCATTTCTGTGTACAAGAGGGAGCCTTTTGGCATTGCATATATATTACACAGAAAAATTCAGGAAGAATAAACAAACAACTGTCATTTGTATCCAGCATCCAGCCTCAAGCAATGAGTTCCTGTTTTTTGGGGGGGTTTTTTATATGATGAATGTTAACAAGCAAACAACTGTTTAAGATTCAAAGCACACTGTGAAATGTAATGTTATGACAAGTTGTAACGTTTCCATTATTTAAATTAAAAGTAGTATATTTGCTATGGGATGAATAGTTTGTAATGTATCTAGTGTCAGACAAATGCTTTAAAAGAATATACCTCCTCTGTAATAAGTCCACATTGGAAAAACATGAAAGAAAATGGCAGAGGATCATAGCACTCTTTCATTGAAATTAATTTATCCTGTAACTCCTCATTAGTGGAAGCCACTCACCCAAAAATCATAATTAAGATATACTGGCAACGAGAAGCTTGAAGTCCCGAGGACAGGGGTTACTTGTTATGAGCGAGGGAGGTCTACTGGATTAATCCTCTTTGGCAGGTTTTGACAGCGAAGCAGAAAGTAGACTCCAAAAACAAAATCACATTAACAAGCCTTGATATAGAGTCTCAAGTGAAGTCAAGTCTGCGTGTATGGTCCAATATTAACACTAGAAACACCACAGGGTTTTACATTGTACGTTAATAAGTTTTAATAAGTATTCATGTCCCCCAGTCTTTGACTATTCCTGAATAAATGCTGCGTAGCACCCCTGATGTTAAAGATAGAGAAGATGAATCCAGATTAAAAGCACTGCCATTAATACCTGGAAGCACCTCCGGGTGAAATCTACTCCTATGCGACATGCATTTATTTTTCGCTTGGTTTGTTTGAACTGTTAAGTTGCTAGGCAACATGTGATCTGATAACTAAGTGGTAATTCAATTATAAAAAGAGCACAGGAGAATGACCTGCAGAAAGTGCCTGAAGAGCAGGAAAGCAGAGTGAAGCTGCTGAATGGCTCAGAGTGTGTTTAAAGGACGTTTATGTGTTCAAATGAAGAGAATTCAGCTGACTCATAAACATTCACTGTGTGGAAAACTTTATTTTTTCATTGATAAGTTATTTAATCATGTTACCTTTTTTTTTTTTTTTTTTTTTTTACAGGTTATTTAGTTTAATTTTGCTTGTTGTTTTACTCTGTTTTCATGAATGAAACACCTAAAGAGAAATATGCATCATTATGTTATAAACTAAAAAAAACAAAAAAAACTTTAATGGTTTAATGGTTACTTCAAGTTTATTAGTTCTTAGTTCTCTTACTCACATCGTTAAAATTACTAAATTAATTTAATTGCAACATTAAATCACTCATAAGAGCAGTAGTTGTTTAGTGTTATTATCTTTCATTATTGTCCATTAGGTGTATTCAGGCTACTTGTACTGCTACTGCTACTGGTCATTTATATAACATGGGTTTTCTCACTATGTGATGAATGCCCAAATGTACAAATACGTTCTCATAATACCCATTTACAGTGGCATTGTAGTCTGATACTATCAAGATTAGTGTTTTAAAGATGCTAATATTATAAAATAAGTGTGATAATTAAACTAACTCATTCCATTCATCAATATAATGAAGTATTAGCAATGCAGCAGCCAGTCACACCAGTTGACAGTTTTAGATGAATAGCAACTAGTGGTTCAAGTGTTAACTGTGACTCATATGGATTTACAAGTCTGAAACATCAATCCTGCTCAAAGTCTGCAACAGTGTGTCTATGTATGCAACCTACAAACAGCTGATAGCAACATGTTAGCAGAGCAGCAACAGTAGCGTCAGTCCTCCAGCTAAGACAACAGCCAAGATGCATTCAGGCACAGTACTGTAGATCTCCCACAATTTGGCAGCATTCAAAGCCCACACAATACACAAATTGCTGCAGGTTTGCATGTAAAACTGTAGAAAATATACTTAAAACATGCAATGAGTTGGTTGCATGTATAAAGCGAGTGATAAGCAGCCTGTGTAGACAGCTGTATAGATTTAAATAGGAGCATATCTATGTAGTGCACATCTCTTTGTACACTACGGCTCAGTAGGTAGAACGTCGTCCTCCAATTGGAAGATTGGCGGTTCGAGTCCCAGCTCCTCCAGTTCACAAGTCGATGTGTCCTTGGGCAAGACACTTAACCCCAAAATGCTCCTGTTGCTGCGCCAATGGTGTATGAATGTGTATGAATGGGTGAATGACATGTAATGTAAAGCGCTTTGAGTGGTCGCGCTCTATAAGTACAGTCCATTTACCATTTACCATGTAAGATACTGCAACCTGCAACCTGACTAACACACAGAAAGCTCCCAAAAAACTTCAGCACAAACTCTTTGGATGGAAAGTGCTGCAGTAGGCGAAAGAGGGGAAATGGCAAAAAAAAAAAGATAAGTTGAATAATCATGTAGTGACAAAAAAAATATAATAAAATAAGTAGGTAAAGTTCACTTTGATATCAGCTCTTCACTTCTCCAGGTCCCAGAAGGAGGTGCAGGAATTAGGTGAAAGTGTCAGTTTTTGTAGTGAAGCTTGTCATGGTGGGCAGCATGGTTTAACAACCTCGCCTTATACACTCTGATGTAATAATCCTCATTAAAATGAAAGTTTCCTGGAGATCTTGAACCTTCCCTGTGGGGTTCCAAAGTGTTGAGCTTCCTGATAGCAAAACACCATCATGTGGGCAGCAGCTCAGATCCAGTATGTAACATGCTGGTAGTGGTAGATAAGAGATGGGGGGGCATACAGATTGCACCAGCCTGGCTTCGGCCCCTCTTTAAATCCTTAGGGGAAGAAACACTGCCTGCATTGCAGATGTCACGTTCTGTATACAGAAGGTGCAAGCTGGCATTTTAAACCTGCAACCTGACCAACACACAGAAAGCACAGGCACAAGTCCGGTTTTTTGAAACATTTGAGGAAATAGATTGCCCAAAAATAAACCAGAGGAGACTTTGTGACTCCTAGGCTTTCGAAATAGCTCATCCTTCATGGAACATTAGCGCTCTCACAGCATTAAATGACAATGGGGAAAGATTATGTATGTGTGCTTTAAATAACACCATCCAGAAATACACAGGAGTTCATGTGCAGCTCTTGAGAAATCCGCCAATAGTGATTTTCAACCAAATCATACTTTAAATAAGACTTTAGCTTCCAGGTCACTGATAATTCTGGTAATGGAAAAGTCATTTTTTACAGCCTGGATCTTATTTTTTTATGAATTGAACCATCATTCATGTTGTTTATGACTACATTTTATTCAGCGGCTTTATTGCTGAGAACAGGGGACGAGGTGACTCTGCAATAAAGTCCAGAAAGCAAACAACGGAAGCAGCCAGACAATCAGATATAGTATTCATAATCTGTTTGTTTAAATGAATGACTTTTTATTACAATCCCTTTTCCTTGTCGTTTATATTATGTACACAACTAGAAAAAAAATCATTAGATGAAATACTAATATAAAAAAATGCTAAATAAACGAGGGACAAAAACAAAAGTGATGATAAAGAAGCAATTAATATACATGAGGGTCAATTTTTTTTTTTTTTTTTGGAACGGCAATTAAGGGGACCTATTATGCTCATTTCCTGCTCTATATTTTTAGTCTGGGACTCAACCAGAGTAGCTTAGCATGGTTCACAGTTCAAAACAACTCATTTATCTTCTACTGGCCCTCAGGAACAATCTGATGTCATTAAGTGGAGGAAGTAGCACTAACAAAGCATTCAGAGCAGACTGACGCACTGACTTTAGACTGTAAGGCAGCATGTTTTTCCAAGTATTCAGTTTAATTTTTTTAAACCTTTTGACCCTGTTTAACATTAATATCTGACATCAAAACAGTACGAAAGTATTTAGTTTTATAGAAGGCTAAATAATCCAGAAAATATTCACATTGGAGAAGCTGGAATCAGAGGATTATGATATGTTGATTCAAACCCTTCTATTGATTATCAAAATAGTCTACTAATCAATAGTTTAAAAAGAAAACACACTTTAAAAACACTTCTTTATGGTGGGTTGCACTCATTTTTAAAACTAAAATCTTTTTTGTTTGTTATTTCTATGAATCCCCAGATCTCAGCAAACCAATTTCAGAGTAAAACGTTCAGAAATGAGATCCAGGAGGTACAACAAATATAAATATATATATTTTCATCAACTGGGTTGGAGCCAAGAGGCAGGTGTCATTCAATGAATAAAGCATATGAGGAAGAAAAAAATAGTGTTTGATATCTAATGAATAAAATAAAGTCTGGATGAGTCTATTGAATTGTGTTGCAAACACTGTTTATGCTCGTGTCACATAGTGCATCTCAGAAGACTAGAAAGCTTGCTGACACACACACACACACACACACACACACACACACACACACACACACACACACACACACACACACACACACACACACACACACACACACACACACACACACACACACACACACACACACACACACACACACACACACACACACACACACACACACCAACAAATGCTACAGAGAATTCCGATGCAGCAGAGCCCTCCTGCATCTCTTCTGGTGTGCTTTAGAAGAAAGGGAGCTCACAGCAGCTTTAATGTACAACCTGACCCAGTTTAAACACTCACTGATACTCCATGTCAACTTCCATCAAGCTAGGTTGAACTATAACTCCATGTGACCACAGAAGAATTTATCAGGTTCTCCCCCCAGCGAGCACACAGCAAGACCATCAGCTGACTCATGCAACAAGGGGATTTGCATTATTGATTTAAAAAAAAAAAAAAAAAAACACATTATCAACACACACAACTCTCCTCCATTCAGAATAAACATTTGTTAGAAGGTCCTCCACATCTGTGTTCCCGCTGAGCAAAACTAACCACGGTAAACATGTTTACTTCAAAAGCGTGTAAGTGAATTCTACTGTTTTCTCATGTGGTTTCAGGGTTTCAAGCAGACAAC
The DNA here is from genome assembly GCF_027409825.1 of Scomber japonicus. Taxonomy (NCBI): domain Eukaryota; kingdom Metazoa; phylum Chordata; class Actinopteri; order Scombriformes; family Scombridae; genus Scomber; species Scomber japonicus. The sequence continues at coordinate 7,189,979 of NC_070588.1, forward strand.
AAATACCCCTGACTGAGCATTACACTCAAAAGCTGAGAGGAGCTTTCTCTCTTTGTCACACAGTGTTGACACTCGAAGCAGCTACCTGAGAGAGCGACGCCAACAGACAATGCTTTTTAGATACAGTGTAGTCGCAGAGTGCCAACATTCACTAGAAACAAATGGTTGTAAATGCTTCGACTGACAGGTATTATATTGTAAGACAAGAAGAAAAAAGAAAAAAAAGCCAGATGACCCATAAACACATTTTTTTTTTCCTATGATGATAATGGTTTCTGAATGTCAGTGACTCTTGCTGTTTCCTCCTGTCCCAGCTGGGGCTAATATGAGGTCATCAATAGCTACAGGTAATGGGAGATGAAAAGAGGATTCTTAGTTGAAATGTGGAAGAAAAAAAAAAAGAAATCTGCTAAAATCATCTAATAAAACTCATATTATGCAGCTATGACACTGCTAAGGACATCTACCCCCCCCCCTCCATTTTCCACGCCAAATTTAATTCCCCTCATTTTGTGGTTGTTAGTCCTAGAAGAAAGCTCGTTTGTCATTTTCAGCCAGAGAAAATGTGTAAAAGGAATTATTGGAATATGGAAAAGCACTTTTTAGCCATGTTGAAGAGGTTGTTGATGGATTTGACTCACAAAAGGACACCTGAGACCTGACTGCTGCACTGGAACCAGTATTATATAAATCAAATTAAATCAAACATTATTTTTTTTTAAATAAATGTGTATTCAATGTCCTATATTTTTAACCCTTGTGTCGTCCTCCCGGGTCAAATTGACCCCATCTCTTTTGACTGTTCCTTCTTTCCTTCCTTCCTCCCTCTTTCTTTAATTTTTCTTTCGTTCATCCCCTCCTTCCCTTTCTTTGCTCCCTCCTCCTTCCATACTTCCTTCCTTTCTTCCTTCCTTCCATATATCCTTCTCTCCTTCTATCCTTCCTTGCATCTATCCTTCTTTTCCTTCCTTCCACCTGTCTGTCCTCCCTTCTTTCCTTCTTTCTATCCTACTTTCCTTCCTTCCTTCCACCTGTCTGTCCTCCCTTCTTTCCTTCTTTCTATCCTACTTTCCTTCCTTCCTTCCACCTATCCTTCTTTTTCTTCCTTCCTTCCTTCTGTCCTACTTTCCGTTCTTCCTTCTGCCCTTCTTTTCATCCCTTCCTTCTCTCCTTACTTCCTTCCCCTTTTCCTCCCTCCCTCCCTCCTTTCTTCCTCCCTCCCTCCCTCCTTCCTTCCTTCCTCCCTTCCTTCTCTCCTTACTGCCTTCCTCTTTTCCTCCCTCCCTCCTTACTCCTTTACTTCCTCATTCCTTCCTTCCTTCTTTCCTCCCTCCCTTCCTTACTTCCTCAGTCCTTGACTTGAGGACACCTGGAGGGTTAAGAGGATGAATACATTCACCAATTTATGCAGATACATTTAATGGCATTAAGTGTTTTCTTTATTCTAAGCCATTAAATAAGGTGCTGTGATGTTTACATGAGTACTTATGAAGCATTTAATACAGGTATGTTTTCTGATGGAGCTTGACCTTTACCCACATTTTCTACAATGTTAACAGGATTATAAATGTCCTACTTGTGGATTTAAGAAAGGAAAATAGGATAAACTGAAGTACTACTAGTGATAGAAGTGAGAACTTAAGAGTTGTAGTGTGCTGGAGGTGTTAAAAAGGTATCTTTCATACTATATGCCATGTTCACCACCTCTCTTTAAGTGTGACTTTATTGCACTGGGAGCGTCTACAGGGTCTTTGCTCTGATAACAGCAGCTTAAGTGAAAGTTAAATTACCCAGAAATTACCTGTGGTGTCACTTTCTTATTAAAGCGGGAGGAAGAAGCGGCTCGAGGGATTTTTAACACATGCGATTATACAGAAGGTGAATCTGAAGATGATGTTGAAAAAGTCATTTAATTCAGTCTATATAATTTGTGTGGGTGAGAGGCCATTGATCTGTGTGAGGGAGGGAGTTGTGTTTGCTGTTCCCAGTTCAAAAAACACGATTCATCCATCTGTTTGTAGTTTCTGGATACTAGTTACTAAACTTCTAAAGCTTCATGTTCTGGTAGTGCCCCGAGAGTCTAGTGGTTAAGATGCATGCCATGTAAACACAATGTGTGAGGTTTGATTACAGCAGCAGACCTTTGTTGCGTGTCATTCCCCGTCTCTTTTTCTCTTCCCTCGTTTCCTGTCATGGCTCAACTACTGCTGTCCAAAAAAAAAGCAGAGAAATGTCCCAAAAAGTGATTTTCCTTCTTGGGTTTTTTGTCAGTTACCAAATAGCTTCAGAAGCATCATCATTACTCTTATTATCAATTAATCTGGGTATTTATTTCCTCTGTTAATCATTTGAAAATAGAAAAATGGAAAAACAGAAGGATATCCAAATTTTTCAGTTTCCCAAATCCTAAATTGATGTCTTCAGATAACTTTTTTTTTGGTCTGACCAACTCTCCAAAACTCTAATTCTCAGCCTTGAGCAGTTATAACATTGGATTTTGTTTGCACGATTAATAGACTATGAAAAATAGTTGCAGATTAGTATCTTAATTCTCAACTTAATTTGATCCGGATAAGAGACACTTGTGACAAAACAATTCAAGCTGGTCTGCTGGTCTGTTGGTAAAGGTCACAGCTGTTTCCCCTGATAAAAACATTTCATTATAATAACCTTGAGCTGCAACTAATTCTCTTCTAAATATGTTCTTTATTACTTTGGTTTATGAAATATTAGAAAATGAAAATAAATCTTCAAATACATCCAAACAACAGTCCAAAACTCAATATTAACTTTACTATAATTAATAGAAAAATACTGAAAGAAGGTTTTTTGCATAATTTATTGATTATGTAGTTAATTTCCTGTCGATTACCATAAAAATAAGAGCTTCAACAATGAGATTAATTGCTTAAAAATAGTGATTGACACAGCTATGCAGGTTATTTAATTGCCATATATATTCAACTGACATGAGAAAGATTGATCCTTCTTATGATGTAAATTTCAGTTGAGTCTTATTATTATGCTTACATCATCCATTCAACATCTAATAATGTACTTCTCCTTGTACTCTGGGTGCCAACAACTAAAGACTCATGGTTCCCGTTGAGCTCCAGCAGGATTTTGGAGACTGCAGCTGAGACATTTCTGAGCCTGGAAAATTTATACAGTTCATCTCGTCTGATTCCCACTCAGGGGGGACTCTGCTGTGAGAATTTCAGGACATCAAACCTGCCCTCTGATCCCTGCATTGGCTGCCAGGTGATTTTAGAATTGATTGCAAAATTAGGCTTATTATCCAAAAAGCACTGCGTGTCCTCACTCCACAATAATTCTGACTGGCTTCTCTGCAATGAGTCAGAGCTCTTATATCATCAGGTGAAAAATATGTGGATGATGTTCAGTGGGATCGGTCTAAAGTTTGTGAAGCTACAGAACTTTCCAAAAAAACTATATTTTTCTTTTTGCACATTTGATGACTTAGGGATTTTTTATTTACGGTTTTTTAATTAGCCAAAAACACAAGCTCAGCATGTCTTTTAATTTGTTTTCAAGCTGTATTTCCCCTAAAATAAAAAAGCATTATATACTGTAAACTCACTACTTTTTTTGGCTTCCTGCCGATCATGGTCACATACAACCTTCTGTCTGCAAGTCATTACAGTACGTTCTTTTTTCTACCAAACACATAAAGGCTACTGTTAGACATTATCTGCCTTTCAGTCGAAATCTCTCTATTTCCCCGCATGTCTCCCAGGGCCCAGCTGTCAATCCAGCACCACAGATTTCTGCTCTGGTCATCTCTGCTTTTATATGCAGCTACAGTAGCACCTTACAAATCCTCTCATCTCTGCTCAGAACATTCCTGTGCAGCAGCCTCGTAACTGTGTAAAAGAAACAACTGCTCTTCAGTGTTGCTTGCTAAATCATATTCAGACTGTGTAACTTATTGATTATTAGCATTACTGGATAAAAGTGGAACATTTGAAAAGCCCCCAAAATATGACACAGTGCAGTCAGACAGATTTTTTTAACACATAAAGTTAGTACTAAATATGACTTTCTTGAAGTAAAATGATATATTATATGTATATGTTTTACTTTAATACTATAAACCTGTCTGAAAGGTGACATCTACATTTGCAGTTCACAGTGAGTCGTGTGAGTCGTGTCATCGAGAGGCTAAGCTGCATTTTTGACACACTTGCAATATTGGCTCAGAAGTCTCACATCTACACTTTGCTGGTTCTTCTCGAGGTTAAAGCTCAGCGGCGCCTTTTTACACCGAATGTTCCGAGTCTATTCTGGGAAGGGGTGACCTTTTCAAACTGTTGACCTTTATAAGCATCACAGCAGCTGTGATGTGTTGACAGCTGACTTCAGTTTTGATTTTGAATTTGATGGGAACATGTTAGACAACAGGTCTGAGCCTCAGTGAAGGAGGGATTCATCAGTTTTCATTATCTTTATTGTTTTCTGTGTAGGAGAGAAGAGAGCAGTGTGAAATGTGACACTCTAAAGACAGATGGCAAAGGGAAAATTATTGAGCAATTCTTACAGCGCAAAACACAGAAGTGACTAAAAGAGTAAGGAAGCTCAGAAGTGGAACAAAGGAAGACGTTAAGATGGATTACAGCATTGTTAGTTTTAGTTAACTACTTACTGAATACACCGTTCTCAATGGTCACACTGCATGGATTAGGCCTGGTCGATATCACCTGAAATCATTATCAACGTTAATTGCTACCTTTAGAAACTATTTCTGAAGTCACCTGTGAACAAGTCCTCATTCATTCTTTATTCTGATCAATAAACTCACTGATCACTCATTTTAACTGAATGCATTGACTTTAAATATTCAGTTGTTAAGAGCCTTTTAGGCATGTGCGTCTTCTGAAATTGGAAAAAAAAATAATAAGTCGACTCTCACATTTCTTGCAGACATAAATTATATTATACATCACATTATTCAGAAAATAAAAAGAGATTTAAATAATATATTCTTGACTTTCATTATCTCCTTCCATCTGGGAATTGTTTTAGATTAGATAGTCATTAGCAAATGCTAAAAGACTGAACTAGGAGATTATCTGTAATAACTTTGGGGATCTTTTTGTTTGTTTGTTTGACAGTGCCAAACAAAGGTCCCTGTATGCCAGATTTGCTATGTTTAATTAAATTGGATGGGAGCAGGACAGTGTGCTGATGTTTTGTCTTGACTTTTTATTTCAGATTGATTTTGTTTGTAGCACCTGTAGATGATATTTGGAAGTGCTGTCCACTCTGTGATTCATGTGATGGAATATTGCTGGTGTTTCCACCTGAAAAATACATGAATCTTTATATATTTAGCTTAATTCCATTGTGTATCATGTCTCCAGGAGTAGAAGTGTGCTCAAACAACTGACGTGGCTTTTTTTTTTTTTTTTTTTTTCTGTACAAGTTCATCTTTATCTGCACTCACAATTCTCGCTGAATTCATTTCTAGACTGGAGATATGCTGGCTGCGCACTAATAGTTGATTGTATTGAACTGCTTACTGAAAAAATGGATACTCAAGTTCACTCTCCTTTCAAACTTCTGCTATGAATGAATCCACACAGAGAAAGCAAAGTGCTGCACAGAAGACTCATTTCACTGTGTGCGACACAAAGCAGCATGAACTGAACTTCACTGGAGTGGATTCCACTCACACAGTGAAAGACAGACCTTATGCCAACTTTAAAGCTCGATGCATGTATGGGCCAGTGGCCAAAACAATCTGCCAAGGGGCTATCCTTCTCTGTCAGTGTATGCAGCGGCTGACAGGAAATAGCCTTGAGGGTAACTAGGCAAGCGAAACACGTTTTCAGACTTCTTTCAGCTCATCTTGATTTAGTGGTTCAACTCAAAGGTCAGGATTCCTCTGCTCTTATACCCAGGCCTCAAACTCAAGACCTCAAACCAAAAATGATTTCCCAATGGAGAGTGATTTATTAAGATCACATTTAGATTAAAAAAAAAAATAAATAAAAAATAGCTATCCGTTGTTTTGTATTTCACAGCACATGAGCAGTAAGCACATTAGAGCTGGTTCAAGTAATACTGAGTCAACTGCATTAATTCACTCTTGTATACTATGTTTATCACACTCCAGATAACAATGCCACAGCCTGTAAAGAACAGCTGTCTCACTAATGGTGTATGTGTGATAAGAACACAAAAAAAACACAAGAAGGGTTTATACTACTTGCACAAAGTGGATCCTCCCCACAGGGCTTTACAGATGAGCAGCCATTTAAATGACATTATCCATATGTCAGCGTTGTCACAAATGTTTATGGCATAATGAGAAAAAATCATTTGACATTTGAGTTTGTTCATGTTATGATGATCTCCCCTGTGTCTTCTAAGTCTATTTGAAATGTATGACCCATTACAGCTTTAACACCAGTGTAGATCTATTAGATTGAGGGTAGCACCTAACGTCCACATTTTAATGCTGCATCCTGTAACAAATGAACGATGTCATGCTCTTTGACAGTCCTCCGATCCACACTCATCATTCGTCATTTGTGAGCCGAGATGAATAAGCCTTGAGAAAGAAAGAAAGACAAATAATGGTGGCACTTTTCCACAAAGATGGTGCCTACTGAATCAATTCAAAGCTCTACTGTAGAAAATAGCTTTCAGGTCAATACACTTCACTGGCCGGTAAACCTCGTTACCGTCAGGATCAGTGAGATCCAGAAGAAAGACAAAATACTGTAGCTGTGTCCCACTTCAAGGTCTGTTTCTTCCACATTTCTACATCAAATATGTCAGAACTGCGGCTGAAGAATGTGGCGTTTATTTGTTCAAATTTGAGAGACATATAACTTTAGACATCTATAATCCACTGTGGGTAAGTATTCAAGGTGATATTCAAGAAACAGACAAGACAATCCAAATAATAAAGTTGAAGATGTCACCAAGGGTTTTAAGAAGTTGAAATAATAAAAAATAATGTGATGTTTTGGTGTGTCTGTTTTGGTTCAGAAGCCAAAAGAAAAAAAATAAGGTACAAATTTCTAAGAACTCTTCATCACTCAGAGCTGTTTTAGCATTCAAGACTGTTAAAGCAAATCACACTGCTTTTGGCTTTGTACTTTCAGACACAGCATGTTTGGCCGCCCCTATAACCCTGAATATCTGTCCTTCACTGCCTCATTGAGTCACTAGCTGTGGTTACATGCACACAGTGTTTTTCCATTTTGATTGAAATCATTCTGATTGAAGATTTCAGGTCAACCATTTGACACATTGGATATGATCTAATATGTTCTAGTGTTTGCAAAAAGTAATGAATACATCAGGGTTTCCTACCAGGAGGTGGGGGTGCTGAGCATTTGGTAGAGGCTCAGCAGACAGACCTTTCTCTGCTCTCTGTTGAGGGGTGGCTGAGATAGTCACTCCAATGACAATAGCTTGTCCACCTTATGTCAGTCAACCTTAAGTGAACTGGTCAGGTCAGGCTGACCCATTGTTGCCAATTTTCAAAGCTAAACCCCTTCATTTTAAACCAGCAGGTGACGAACAGAATACAGACATTTGGGTCTGAGGAGTTGTTTTTAAATTTACAGATGCTAACACACACACACACACACACACACACACACACGCACACTCTTTACCGTCACGTCACCTATATCTTGCCCACACGTGAAGGAAAAATGCACAGAGAGAATATATCTACTACATCAACCCTCTCAACCTGATTAGGCAATTATTACGATTATTAGTGGAATATTAGCATCCAAGTTAACGTAGCTACTGACTCACTGAGTGATGAAGTTACACTATTGGTCAACTAGCCCAGGGTTCAAGTATCCATATTGGCTGTTAAGCTCTCAAAATAAATCAGCAAACAGTTTCTATTACCTCCTCAGCAGCATATGTAGCTCATTCTCAGCAGGACTCCATATACAAAATGCATGGTGGCTAGCAGCTAGTTAGCATAGCCACGCCATGCTGTGTGTAGCCTATAGACGATATGAAAATAAGGTGTAGCTTCTGTGTTTCTGGTTTAAAAGCACAGTGATGGGCAGGTGACAGATGTGTTTATGATGTTTGTGTGCTATGAAAGATGTCACGATGTAGATATAAAATCACACAGCTGATGGACTGTTAGCCTAGCATACTCATCCTATGTAAACACATGGATGAGACCATATATTTACAGACATCCTCCACAGATAGAAATAAATTAAATACCAACAACAAACAAATATTACTCGGATCACATCAGAAAATGACAGAAGAACACTTAATATCCAGCAGTTTTCACCCATCTTCTTTCCACCATGTTTCTGGAAGACCAAAGCAATCACTCAACACTTCCAGAGGACTGATGTTCTCCTTCAACTACTGCCATGTGAGCGATTTTCATCAATATTTAATTGCCTGAAATGTTTCCTGACAAAAGGAATTCAGCAGCTCATTATAGAAAATGGATTTCAGAATTCCAAACCAGGGCTGCAGGAAAGCACTCAATCTCAGTGCTTTGTTTTGAAGTGTAAAACAAGCTTCCTTACTGTATATTCATGATTTCACCAAAATGCATTATGAGCCAACCACGAAGCAATTGTTTTGGTATTTCAGTGATAAACACAGAAAGAGATATATAGAGTGTTTAAAAAGTCAAAAATCATATTCTTTAACCGAAGTTCATGTCACAAAAGGTGTTACGAACTGTCAGCCTTTGAACAACATGAATTTTAAACAGCTGCCCTGAAATAATTCATGCCATTATCATAAGCAACAAACCACCGCAATGAACACAACAAAGCCATCTGTGCAAACAAACACGACACCGGGCCTTGCCAACATCAAAGTGGTTATTTTTGAGGTAGCTTTATCAAGAGACCTCTCCTAGCCAATACTTCATCTTACACTAAGTAAATAAATGGTTCTGGGCCACAAAAAAGATCAATACTGGACATATTTGACTTATCTCTGGCTCTGTAAAGTCATTTCCTGCACTTTATAAACAATTTATGAATAATAGAGTAGACTACAGGCCTCACATGCCAGCAGAAGTTAGTTTTGTAATTCGCATTGGAGAGAGAAACGGCTAGGGGAACAAGGTTTTTGATATGAATTTTTAGTTGGATTGAAATGATTCATGAAAAATATCATTCCATGTTTTACACACAGTAGGATGTAAAAGTCTGAGACCACTTCCACAAATGATTTCAGACTGTTGAACCCTTTTTGGACCCTACTGTGTGTTTATTTCTATATTATCCTTTTTGCCGAGTACAATATAATGGTGCCATATAAATATTCGATCAACTACAATGGGGTACAGGTAGATTTCTAACTGTGACAATGGCTTTAGAAATAAGGACATCATCTCCTTTATTCATAGGATAAAAGGGGGAAGCCTGGACCGAGCCTGTTGACTATAGACGGCGGGGTGGATGGGCACACAGGCAAAGTGATTAGCATCCATCACTGTCTGTTCCTCTCAGACAGCTGGGGGGACTGTGACAGATGAAGGGAACACAATCAGGGGTGAAACTGCAAAGCATGGCAGAGAGAGAAGACTGAGAGGGAAGCGGATGAGTCTGGGCTGCTGAACCGAATGACAAAGTCAGGACAACAGCTTTTAAAGGTCAAGATAAGGACAAAAAAATGTGCTTTTGGGAAGGTGACAGGAGTGTGAATAGCCATCACTTGTGTGTCGTAAAGCTAGAGATCCTGCATTTGTAAAACGTGTCACCTGAACACAAGTATAATTTGAATGCACATCTTTTATGAGACACCATCAATGAGGATGGATATAAGTCTTGGAACATTTCCCGCATCTTGAAGCTGCACCCTACAATCCATCTTGAAGTGACAGAGGAACATCATGGTCAGAGGAGCTATCAAAAATATGCAAAAGCAAATGTAGGGTATTTGCACATGGAGCAGGGGTGCAGAGCGTGACCATTCACTCATATTTTGTTCCCCCGTCAAGAAGTGGCACTCTGTTGGTCACACTAGTGTGACTAAGGACCTCAACTAAGTGTCTGAAATTTCTAACTTTTAATTTTCCTCATGACATGGGAAGTTTCAAAGCAGTGCTCTGGGTTTTCTAAAGTGATTAGGAAACCTAGCAAATGACAGCCCATTATAAAAAGACAAAGCTGTGAGAGCTCCATTTGTTACTGGTGGCGTTTTTCATTCCCCCAAACTGAAACTTCAGTCTTAGTAATAAAAAAAGTTTGGAGGTTCAAATTATAGTCATTTGCTCTATTTCTTGAGGGCCAAAATAAAATGTTACAGTAAGCTACCTTAAGCAAAAAATATTCTCAGCATATATTATATGTCAACAGCTACCAAGACTAAATGAAAAACCTTCAAACATTATTAAATTAGACTTTGGCTTCCATTATTTGACTCAGGTGTATTTTGAATTCATTCTTACAGTTTTAATTTAGCATCAGCTTTGAAATATGAGTATCTTTACAGCTTGCGACATATTCTTTGATATGATAATCATTCTACTCTACTGTCCCATTTCTTTTCTTTCTCCGCCATCTGCCATGAGATAAGGTGTATTTATAGGCATGCCAAGTGTTCAACCAACAGTGGATGGTGAAGGAGTAGCTTAGTCAATGTGTGAGGTAATATTCTCCAACCTCAACTGAAAATCTAATGGCATTAGTTAACAGTAATAAACATAAACCACACTCAGGTTCTCAGCCAAAACCCAACAGAGTCTAGCAGCAGCTGACAGGTAGACATACTGTAGCGCACATTTTTCTAAATTCCCTTGGCTTTCATCAGGTCAGGTTTTGTTTATTTTATGGAAGCTGGTTCAATAACATTTTATCAAAACGAATATTTTCTAATCCCTCATCAAATTTTCTAAGGTTTACTTTTCAAGATCAGCAAGTACTAAAAGATTTAAATGAGCTCAGAGATGTCTCATCACATTTTGTTAGCTGAGAAGAGAAGAAACACAGTAGCTTTCATTGGCAGGGTAATTAATCAGAACCAGGATATACAACCTGGAAATTAGATGAGCAGCATAATATGACTTCTGCTTTACTTCACCAGCTATTTCATTCAAATACGTAAAGTCCTGATTCAGAACTGTGAAGCTGATGACATTAAAATGCTGATTATTCTTAGTTATGTGAGGTGATCGGCTGATCATTTATCAAGAAACTACTGAAAACAAAGTTCACTCAGACGGTCAGTGACTTTACAATATTTAGCTGAAAACAGACACCAGCTGCAGAGAGCACATTAACCAGAGAACAAACTTTACTATAAAAAGAAACCTGCTACTTTTATGTTTTCTATTGTTCTTTGCTAATGAACGAGAGTGAGGAAAGGTATAATAGCTTTAATATGAGATTTGTCTGCATTGGAGTTTAACAAATCCAGGTATTTTGAAGACCATAAACCAGATCCAAAACAGAACTGGCTACGTTTACCCACCCCTAGTTTACTCAATAATATAGTCAAACATTTGCCTTGTCATTTATTGTCTGCTTTTCAGACTATCTGCATTGAGCGATGGTGCTTTAGATGATCTCCTCGTACCACAGACTGGAGATGTTGGTGGTTTGTACAGGTAAAGGTGAGAATTGCAGATTGAAGAATAAATAAGGGGTCTTAGAATAGTGTAGAAGACAAAAGGTTTGAACTTAAAATTACAATTAGAAAAACTACTGTTTAAACTACAGATATTTGGCATATTATAATATTAGATTATGTGCGATGAGTCTGTAGTCTAAACTGTATCATGTCTTTTTTTTTTACATAATTTGTCTCTGTTGAGCCTGTATCACATAGCAGTATGAAGAGGCCAGCCTGGGAGTTTGATCTGACATGTAAGAGACGGTTAATGGTTGAATGCAGAGTATGTAATACAATCCCCTCTCTCTCTTTGCTACATGCTGGCTAAAATGGGAACATAGCTACAGAATCTAACTGTGGGGAAGTAATTATGTTTCGTGTCTTGAGTGTGAAGAGAAAAGAGCATAATAATTGAGCTGAATTTTCAATTTATACATCGTCCTGGAGAATGATGTCAGCTACTGTGGTGGTGGTGATGGGCCACAGAGAGTTTATGCAGCCAACTTGCATCAACAATCTCAGAGGAGTCCCGTCCCCCCTCCCACCCCCCCCCAGGTCTGTATCTCAGCTCCTGCACAAAGAGCTAACCCGTACTGCTGTTAGTGCTGCAATTACACACTAGATTTCCTCACTGGCCTCATTTTTGGCCATACTGCCAGACAAGCTTTCCAAGCAACCACCAACCAAGCTGGGGGAGTTGGATACGACACAGAAACAACTGAGAGACACTGAAAACAATTTCTATTTACAACAACTCAGTACATTTAATGACAGAGTTGTTTTCTAAACATCTGGAGGTCTGTGGAGGACTTTGACACACTGCCACAAAATAGAAATCAAATTATCCAATATCCTAAAATACAGATTAATATGAAGTTGTCATACAAGTGTCGGAAAAGTCATTTCATTGGTAGTTATGTTAATGTAGATGAAATCCTATTAATTCAACTGTCTGACATGGATCTTTTGACTACAAACTGTGGTTTAAAAGAGGGCTGACATGATTTTTATGAATAAACTTGAGGTTTGCAGTGTGCTTAATTACAATGAAATTGTTTAATATTATAGCTTTTCTTTCTTTGCTGTTATCTCCTTACATTTAATCGCATTTGTGATTTAGGAGTTAAATTGACACCAATTGAGAAATGAGAGTTTGTTTTAAATTGTTACAGGGACAACACAACATGCATGTTTTGATTATATTGATGGGCTTTATTAACACAGTACATTATAGTATTGTTATCATTAAGTCCACCAATATTCAAAAATGGTAGTTTTCTATGACACAAAGATGTCAGAAATGTCCAAAACAGAATCAACAATTCTGCTCATATGGATCCTGTTGAGTGATAGTTAATCATCAACCAGAGAAGAGTGGAAAATGTGAAACTGTAGGTTAAGAATTAAACAACGTGGAACACTGTGTGAGAAGAAGAGTAATGATCAAACATACTCAAATCCAACTGTCACTTCTTTGAAGTTTAGAAAAAGAGATCTAGATCAGACTAAAACCATCTCACTGTGAAAACCTGACAGACATGACAACAGGCTTTTTTTAAAGTTAATATTATTATTATTTCTATTCTTGAGCTTGATGTCCACCATTTGAATTCTGGTCTGTTCATTGGATAAAAGACAATTATGTACATCAGATGAGCACAGGAGTGTCTGACTAGAAAATTTAAAAAAAAGGATTTCACATCTTATACTCATTTCATCACTAATAAGCACTGAGACTTCATTCCACTCCAGCAAACAAGGCTGAGTCTACAGTCATGCTAGCAGCTGTGTGAGGCTGTACTGAGGCAGTGCTGCTTCCAACTATACGCCAACATCAGCATACTAACACGCTCACAATGACAAGTTGTTTTGTTTTATGTATAATGTTTATCATGCTTAACATCCTCATCATCATTCATGTTCATTAATGAGCTCTATATACAAAGTACAATTAAGACTGATGAGAAATAACTAGAGGGAAAAGCATTTAAATAAAAAAAATCGACCTGATGAGGGCGCTTGATGAAAAATTAAGGGATCGCCATGTGTTATTAAATTCATCCTGAAGGGGACATGAAGGTCTGTACTTAATTTCACTGTAATCCGTCTGATAGTTGTCGAAACATTTCACACAATAGCACAAACGCCAACCTTATGGTTGCAGCAGAGGAGAAATCAGGGCACCATCAAAGTCAGCAGCATTCAGCCCCTGGCCAGTATTAATATCTGTATTGAATTTCATGAGATATTTCAGTCTAAACCAACGCAGTGGACTGACAGGTTGACAATGCAATTTTTGAAACAACACTATAAGATGGAAACAGGTTATTAATAAAGCCTGTACAATGTTGGATTTTCAAGGCGGCTATCCATATTATGGAATATTCATATTTGGGGGTTTATATCACTTACCAGATAGCAGCTACCATATATCAGCTGATAATGACCCATTAAATTTGGTTTATTATATCATTTGTGGACAAACTGCATAATGGTGACACAGCTTCCAAATGGCTTTATTTTGAAGTGCTATTTCTTATTGCTAAGTGGGTTTAAATTGATTCAAATTCTGTTAATTGAACATGAACAGTCAATATTTCCCAAACTTTTCTGGGAGCTGGTTATTCTATTCCAATTAAAACAAATCGTGCATGAACATGATCAATTATTTTGTCCATTTTTTTGATGCCATCATGGTTTCTGTGAACAAATCACCATGATGTTGGAAAGTGACTTAACTGGGATAGCCAAGTATATGTCAGAGCGATAGAGAAGAAGTAATGTTGTAGTAAACTCGGAGCACAAACAACACCAGTTGAACAACACTGAAATTCCTGACTGGTGTTTTGCACAGGGAAGCAGCATTGTAATGAGCCCAAATAAATCTAATTAGTTTTAATGTGAATGATCTTTATGGAGGAAGCTTGCGGGCTGATAATGTAGAAGAAAATAAATAATGTACTTGAGAGGGATAAGTATTTACTCCAGACTGCAACCTCGGAAAAAAAACATCTCCAACACATAAATAGCCAGTCAGGCCTGCAAGTATGAGATATGCTGTCTACTCAAGACGCTGAACAGAAAAAAGAATCTGCTTTCTAAGTAAACTGCTGAACAATACCAATAAAACACACATAACTCCTGCCAATTCATTACCAGAAGGCTAATGCAGTCATGTTGTCTCAAGCGGATAAAAAAAAAAGCCAGCTGCTAAAGCACTGCGGCCTGCCCCTTGAAATTAATGGTACTCATCAAGAAATAAAAGAGCCATAAAAAGCGGTCTGTTTCGCCCACAATGAGATGACTTTTTAAATAAATTGGGGACGCCTTAGACAGGGCTGTGCCAGTGATTTCTTTGGAGGTGTTGGATCATGAAGACGTCTTAGATAGCCAAATTGGAACACTTACTCCAACACTTTCTCTAACAGTGTTAGTCTGTCTCCCTGTCGGATTTGCTCAGAGCCATCAGCTCTAAATGTTGTTTGTCAGCTGCACAAAATGTTAAACTGAATCGGCGATGGTTTGATGAAATGCTGATATCTTAATGGCTTTATCGACCCTGTACTGTGTTCCTCAGTAGTGTGACTCAACAGGAGATGCAGGGCAACAAGGAGGGACCTGTTGTGCTAAACAACATCGGTGGGATGCCCAGGTCACATGCCCATAAAATAGAAATGTCAAAGTATAATGTTTGTACAAAATATATTATGGGTCTGTCACCTGCGTCGTCTTTTGTGTTCCTACTTTGCAACATTTGACAATAAAAGAGGCAGACGTTTAATCAATCAAGAGTTAGCAACTGGTCTTGAACCTTTTCGATGAAAGCTCCCCTTAAAGTACTTAAACATGTTAATGTTTCATTTTAGGGGTATTTTCACACCTACCTTGTTTTGTTCAGGCTTTCGAACTTTTCAGTTTGATCTGAACCAAAATGACAGGTGTGAAACCTCCCCCAGATCACTGTCCAGACCCAACTGCTGAACTTTGGGCTGACAAAAAGAGGTAGTCTCAGTCCAGATCAAACTGACTCACGGTTCAGTTTGTTTCTAGTATCAAAACACTTTTTGGATGGTTCAGACTTTTGGACCAGTTACAGGAAGTTCCATCGAACAGAAAAGGTAAAAATGAGCCACAGTAGCACACAGGGAGAGGAGAAGACCAAGATTTCAATTGAAATATGATCTGAAGATGTTATAAAAAGTCAACTGGGGAAAAAATACTAATAAAAATGCCAACACTTTCCAGGTATTTTAAGACAGAATGAGAGAAAGAAGATATGAGAGGACATGAGATCAATGCCAGCTGGAGATAAAGAAACTACAGCAGCAGTATACAAAGGCACTATTGGTAGTAATGCCATAATAATATTGTAGTGGCAACAAAATTGAGCTGTTCATTCATTTTTATCCATTCATTCAAATGGCAATAGAAGACAACCTGTTGAATTGAAAACACGCCGTCAGGCTTTTTTACATCTGTAGAATAAACCTGTCAGAGCTGGTGGACAGCTGACAGTTTCAGGTTTATAAATGACCTCAAACATAACTGTCGGTTTTGAATTGCAAGTTCTTGTTACTTAACAGCCGACACATACACCAATACCAAGACACCTGAGGTAAGATAACCTTGGCTAATAATATCAACCATGCCCATGTATCTGTCAAGCTCTACGTTTCATTTGAAAATCAGTAGGAAGTGTTAGGCATATATTACAGCTCAAACTGGTTCCAACCAGTAACACAAAGCAGTGAAGCTGTTGTCTGTAAGGTCAAGGTGAGAACAGAAACATAACTTAAAAAAACTTCTGAAAACTGAACACAGTCAGCAGTCTAGCCGCCTGCATTACCATACACGTTGAGCCAATCAGATAAAAGTGAGGGCACGACTCAGGTAAGGATGACGATTGGCTTGGCTCCATGCAGGACTATAGCCTTGCTGTTTAGAGGTAATTGACTGCAGCAAGGTTGTAATACAGTCTCTAATAGACCTACTTTTTCTACCTCCAATTAAATAGTAATGGGATATGATGAATAGTGTTTAATAATGATTTCCCACGCTGATCTGAAGGACTCTATCAGGGCCAATTCCCAGCCTAGTTCAAAGAATAAAATACAGCTTATCAAATGCTATTCCACTCTTTTACAACAACCTACAATGTGAGCATTTCACTTATACATGCCAGTGAAAATCAGAGCGTGTGATTGTGGAAAATGATTTCGGGAACACTGAGGGCAGCGACTCTGATTCTGACTTTGTTTGGAATAATAGACGGACTCGCTAAACCCTGACGCTTAACTCTCTCTCTCACTGGCAAAGAGTAGCAGTGTACAAAACATTCAGGTAGCAGCTTCTTACTCAGAATATTAAAAGGACTCAGATCAGGATATGGGCCAGAAACACTTGATCAGGACATCCCCGGTATTTATAGAGAGTGATTTTATTTCTATGCAAGTAATATTTACATATTTAAGACATGTAACAGTACTTTTACTTAAGGATGATTTGAGTTGTCTCTCCAGCCTTGGGTTCGAGCATATTAAACAGATGGAAGACTAGTTTATTTTCTATGTTTTGTATGCATCTATGCTTTATTCCTATACTGATGTGGCAGCTTGTCTGTAGGACACATATTATGGAAATGCAACTAATGATTATTTCCATGATCAATGAATCTGTCTGTTGGTCCAGAAAATGTCAGAAAAAGGTGAATATCATGATCACTATACACAAATATTCACATATGAGAAAGTGGAGTCAGAGAATTTGGAAATGTTTTCTTATACAATAGCTTTAAATGATCCATAATCCCAAACAGTTGGCAATTAAATCAGTAGTCAGCAACTAACTGACTAATCGTTGCAGCTGTATTCTAATTAAACTTCAGCTATTGTTTTTACCAATCTTTATTTCTCAATGGATTTCCAACAGCCCCTTTTGTTTTTAATGTGTTTATCAATGACTTATCTGCCAGTGCATTTTTTTCAGTCAGTAAATGGTTTCATTGAATGTTTGAGCAAAGAGAAAGAATAATGTGAGGCTTTTATGTCTGAGTGGATGGTTTATTACACTACATTATGTTTAAGCCATGAGTCAAATAAGCTGCCACAGGGTTCTTGATCTTGAACAGAGCTGTAAGAATAGAAATGTACTGCAGAAATATCCATCACCCCTGTGTTTTCAAACATTTTGACCACTAACGGGCAGAAAAAGGCAACTCGACAACTTTGATTCCCACAGCATTTTAAAAAGGTTGTCTCTTGTGAATATGTCCAGAAGCAAACTGTCATGATAAGCACAAAAGGTTTGAGGGGCGGTGCAGAACGTTAAAAACGGCAAACCGACTAAGCATTCAGTCCACATGTCTGCTGTTTCTATTTATAGTCACAATCACTATGAAATTTTTGATAGCTATGAGCGTAAATTGTGAGAAGCCATGTTTATCATCCCATTAGCCTATCTCTTACAAAGGCAGGAGCACATTCATCAGGAAATTACATTGCAGAGCGACTTTCATTAATCAAAATGTATAACCTTATCCATGCCTAAGCTATGACAGGCAATCCTCATTAACATTCAGCTATGACCCACCCTTCAATGACACAATAACATGTACGAGTCATAGGTTCCTCTCTCTCTGACTTTAATAATACAGAAGCTCATTCTTTGAAATTAACAATGAAATGACACACTTAAATAATAAAGCAAGCAAACAGCTAAACATCTGAAAGTGTGTGACTAATTTCCGATTTCCACAGCATTTTAGTTTAATAAATGAATACAACTGGGACAAAAAAAAGGCAAAAAGCACACAGGGCCAAATATGTAGAACACATTAAATCAAATCTGTAATTATGATTTGCCTCAAATCAGAGGAAGGCTAAAGTCACTGTTTGAAAGCAATAATGTAATGAGGCTGAGGGGAGCTTTCTCATCAGCTTGACTGCTCATTTTCCTCCGTCATCGGCCTCCCTTGTCTCAGTTGTGATTTACTAACAAGATCAATCCGACCTACCCCGGAGACAGTGACAGACATTTCCTCCAAGTAACAATGAGCAACAGATGGTTATGAATACTAAAGCGCCTTAGGTATTTACTCACCAACTTTCAAAGGGGAACTTTAATGCTCTTCCTTATTTTCAGTCATACATATAATGTCACAATGTCGGATGTTCATAAATTCTTAAATGTGGCCAAAGTGTCAAATAGTGAGTTTAACCCATGTAGACGTAATAATCCTATGTGACCAAAAAGCTCAGATTGGCTTCAGACTGCTCTGAATGCTCAGTTTCCAATATTTCTTTCAGTTTTCAGTCCAAAGTGACGTGAATTTGTGACGGATTTCTTTATGTGGTTATCTGCTCCACAAACAGCATGCAAGTTCACTGCTCTGCTCATCTAATATTATGGTGTTTTTCCATTGTTTTGGAAAAACACAGAGCCATAACTTGAATTGAGCTGGCACGCTGTGAGTGTTATTCCATTACACAGCAGGGTAAAAGTAAAGTAAGTTGTTTACCTATTGAAGGTGCACTGGTTGTCTGCAGCTCATCATCATCACTGTGGCTGTTTCTGCTTGTGCTATTCCTTCCTGCAGTATTTATAACTGATCTGCTCAACAAATAGCTCCAAATAGCTCCATATGTTGTTGTTTGGACCAAGTTTCAGCACTACTAATGAAGATCTCTTAATTCTGTAAGAAAGATGTTTCAATTTCCTGCTAATTCTTCACTGTAAAAGTATACTGTTATTGAGTCATTTAAAAGCTTTTAATGGGAAACACTGAAGCAGGAAATGTTAGGTTTGCATCAGGAGTAACTCAACACCACTCTGATACGGCTGCCCCATTGCAGGCTTCTTGAAAGCTGGCCACTCAGTAAGTACAGGACATATATTATCTTAGAAGAGAGTGGGCAAATTGGGAGGGGGCCTTAAAGAGACAGGGGCTAAGACTGCTTATTTCAGACACAGGCTGAATTGAGGAGCTACATAAAGGGCTAGCACTAGATAAATAATGAGTTTTTTGGACTGTGAATCATGTCAAGCTCTTCTAGTCCAAGAATGAAAATATAGAGCTGGAAATGAAAAGGCTTACAATAAGAGATTATAGATGCTGGTTCAATTCAAATGTACACAAATATTGCTGAAATTACTTTTGAGTGACATGTTTAAAAGA
This sequence comes from Scomber japonicus, assembly GCF_027409825.1. NCBI lineage: Eukaryota > Metazoa > Chordata > Actinopteri > Scombriformes > Scombridae > Scomber > Scomber japonicus. The sequence continues at coordinate 7,209,747 of NC_070588.1, forward strand.
TTTAGAGTTGAAATTAATTTAATCAAAAAATAAAGCTGCAACAACTTGGATTATTGTGTAATCATTTATGTAATTTTTCAAACTAAAAGTTTCATGGACAAACTAATCATTTGATCATTGTGACCAACACAAATAATTATTCAGTTGGTTATTTTTAAATCTTGTTTAATTATAATCATCTTTATCAACATCTACTGAAGTATAGAGTCATCAAGGAAGGATGATGCTAGACAATTTGACAAAAACATCTTGGCACATATGGAGATGGTTCAGTTGTTGAATGACTTAAAATGATTAATCGGTTTTCACAATAGTTGGGGGTTAATTTAACAGCTGGCAGCTATGACAAATGATTGCAGTCGAGACTCCACAAACACGTCGTAGGAGTGCTATAGAAGCAACTTGACTGTTGTTCTATCACAAAAGGATTTATTTCTTGTTGCGTAACCGTTCATTTGACATTTATGTTCCAACTTGTGTACATGATGGTTGACATGACTGAACCAAAGACTGAGCTGAAAACGGCTTTATATGTTTTGTCTGGTTAATCTTGTGAGGCTTCAACATGATGATGTTTACCAGCCTTTTTCCTCCACTGGTAGAAAACAACAACACAGTTTATAAAAGCTCTACAACATCATTGGGAATTACAGAAAAATCCCAAGGGTTTGGCAACAAGCCAACCTTACACAGACAATGTTTGAACCTTTTACAAATGAAATAACTATTATTTAAAGATTACTGTAAGGTTACAACATGCAGTGTGTTAAATAAGCATTCATAGATTACCTTTCAAATTTAAATAACACAAATAAAGCTACTATTATTATTTAAATACACTAATAAAGTTACTATTATTATTACAACTTTGCATCAGTCTGTGATTAGCAGAGTAGTCTGATAGGATGTGTTAATTTACAGCTTTGTTAAATATAATGGAAATACAAGTCGCCCCAAATCCACGCAGAAAAAAGGTATAATTCATCAAGGTTCTTACACGTTATCAGAGGCAAAACAGACCTGCACTAGCTGAGCTACTGTTGTACTGCCTACTTTGGTGTCAGCACTACTTTTTACAATCCAGTTTGCCACCCAGCATATTTCAACTTTCACCACATCTGCAGCTGACATTTCAAAGTACTACCAATGAAACTGAAGCTTCATATTGCATTAGAGGGCACTGTGTTGGGGGGAAAAAAAAAAATCAATACTGTCTATTTCGGAACTTCACCAGATCATAACGCTGAAAAGTTTCCATGATCTTGGGAGAGAAAAAGTATTGCAAAGCAAGTTGTTAAGACTGCACTGTCTGAGCCAGTAAATGCTGATCATGTAGAGATACCTCAAGGCACAGCTATGGGATTCTCTTTTCTTTTTTTTTAAACAGAAAAGCCATTTCCATTCTGCTCTGTAATGTGGTATCCAAGGAGCAAGGCCAATAAGATGGTTCATTTATCAAGCTGAAAGTTTCATTAAGACCAGCACCTCGTTTCGTTCACATAGTTGGCAGATTTATTTACCCTTGACTCATATGGCTTTTTGAGGGAGCAGGTCCAAGTGCTGTAAACAGTCTGTCTGGACATGTAAATGTCCATGATAGAGGGTCTTTTACTGTTGTTTTTTGGTTTGAGGTATTTTATGTAGACCCACTTTCTGTTATTGGACATCATTCTATAACATTATGACCTCTGCACAACTCTTAAAAATCTCCTCCAGGCATGTTTTATAACATATTAAAATGCTCAAATAAGCTATGAATAATAATTTGTGCCTGGTGTGTGTGTGTGTGTGTGTGTGTGTGTGTTTGTTTTTATCTTCACAAAAATCTCCATTATTCAAATTACCTAGATAAAAACTGTATCTACACTTTCTCCTCCTTTACAAAAACCAACAAATTAAACTCAGACTTAAGGTGAGCAAAGACAAATTTTCCGCCTTCAGGAGATGAATGTTAAAACAGCCTTCTAGCTTTAAACTTTGTACTCCATCATTCTGCACGGTGAAGCTCAAACATCCCACTCAAGGAATAATATACAAAACACACATCTGAGTGGAGTGGGACTTTAAATAGTTAAAAACCTGTGATTTCAATAATTTATCCTGAACCAGTACTGAGAAAGCCAAGCCAGTGTTGAATTGAAAAGAAATAATCACTATACTTAACTGTACTGTAGAGGGTGTTAACAGGCTGCTCACATTTTCCTTTTTGTTCGTTATATATTGCACTTGTAGGGGACAGAGGTGAGATTTTTTATGGGTTAGGGTTTAGACCAATTCTAAAATGAGTCAGGAGACAAACAATCCAGGGTTATAATCCATCTTAATCTAGCCCAAAAGATAAACTATAGTATAGGATTAAAATTGAGGCCACCTTGAGCCTATAGTTACATTTGCACCATCTAGTGGTTGAAGTAATATATGACTCAGGGAAGTGGCGCAATTCAGATGACGTGATGACTTGATAAGATGATTTTTCCTTGTGTAGGAGGGGGTGGGTTGGGTGGATGGCTTGATAGATAGCGGACTTTGCTACAGGAGATCAATATTGGCGGGGAAAATCTAGTAATAGGACATTGTGGTGTTTGCTGTTGACATGATGACGAAGGATGCGTAACTTTGAAGAAATATAAACCACATTTTAAGTGATAATTTTAACCCAAACCATGATCTTTCCTCAATGCTGACCAAGTGGTGTTTTTGTGTCTAAACCTAACCAGACCTTCACCACGATGTTGTCATACCATAAAACAACATTATTATTTAACATTGATTTGTAAAGGTTTTGGAAAGCCGGAGTATATTACTACGGCCGCTAGATAGCATTAACATAGCTATATATTGTTTTTGCTGGCCTGAATTTTAACCCTATATTGTTCTTTATACAGTGCCGGCCCAGCTTTATGCTGATTCTTCAAAGCATGTTATTTTTACTTGTGTTGTTAGAACAAATTACTTGTGCGTGTAGTGGTTCTTTTTTTTTATAAATCTAGTATTAACGAGAAACAATTAAAGTCTTCTTTCTGTGAAATATGTGATTTTAAATAGAAAACGGGGTACTGGGTACAGTAGTCTGGCCTTTAGTGGTGTGTTACTATTTTGATCATTTTCAATTACCCCTGTAAAACATTAACATTTGAATAATTTAAACTCAACAAAAATATTTAAATGGATTTACACAGCTATAACTGTACAATGTATTGCCCATTTTACTAAGCCAAAGTCATAAAAGTCCTCATCATATATTACCAATTCAATGATCTACGTGGGTGTATTAAAATGATTTATGCTGGCAAAAGTAGCACAAAAGTATTATTTTCAGCTCATACATCAAAGACCTGAATCCAAAACATAACATACCTTTTCAAGTGCTTGACTTTGGCTGTATTAATTCATTTATTTATTTATTTCTTCCTGTGAGCCATAACATACTTCCAGAATGACACATAATATGAACAAAGAAGCTCCATTAGCCTCAATTTAATGGAACAATGCCAGCCTCATCCTAGAAAAAGTAAGACAAAAGAGACAGGAGTATAGAAAACAAGTAGTGACATGAATAGACCCACAATATCCCCCAACTGTCTAATTTGCAAATGTCTGTGATTAATTGAGAAGTATAATAAGTACAGAGAAGATTACTTTAATCATGGAAATGGTGAGACTGAAGGCTTTGACATTTGTGAGAGTCAACACCTTAGCCAAGCGGGACACAAATGTGAATTATCTTGACTCCGGCAAGTCACCGGTGTGGTTTTAACCTATAAGAAGGATTTTGTTTTGACATTATGGCAATTTGAGAATAGAGTCAGTCATAAGAAGCCCTGTAATCTCCCTGCTCAATTTTCATTCCAGAGGTAACAGCTGCAATAGTCATAGAGAAAACGGAAATCTGTTTGATGTTTCCGACTGTCTATGAGGCTGAAGTCACTTTCAGCAATTTGACAGCAAACAGCCCTAGGTGGAAAAGATGAACTTGATATAATAGAGTTTCTGGTGACAGTGAGGAATGGGGAGCATGGGCTGATAGTAATGATGATATCAGTCACTGTGTGATCTTGCGCTGATGGATGAATCGTTTGCCGAACCTTCTGAGGCCACGTAGCGAGTGGTAAACACCAGTGTTGTCAACATTACAGTGGCAATATGTTGATTTTCTTAACTACGTACCTAATGTGCCGAGATAGTCATTTCTCAAATGTGATCAATCAATGTCGGAACATCATCGCTGTATTCAGAATCACTGTATTCTATTATAATCACGGCTGTCTACGGGTGTTTGCAAACCAGCTTTATTTAGTTCAGTGGAATCAGACACTAGTTTGTTTTCCCCCTTGGTGTGAATGGTGTGGGTGTTTGGGTAGATTTGAACACAACAAAACAACCACAGATCAACTGAGATCCTTTGAGGAAACATCTGATACTGAATGAATGCCGGAGCAGTCCATTTGTGGTAGTATTGTGGATAGTATAGTGATTTGAACTCAAAAGTTTGGCCTAAATGGCTTCTGTAGCCTGGTGTGCTTTGCATGCTGGGATGCCAATGAACAAAATCAACAGTTGCTAGCAGCTAGCTGGAAAGGCAATTAAGGTCCGACCTGGATGTGCGCAATGAAGAAAGTTGCATTAGCTAGAGGGAATTATTATGGTCTTTCTTCATGTTCATGTTTTTGTTTCTACCCCATGAGTGGAGTGAATGTTTTCAGGTGACATTTAATGATGCATTTTGATTTGTTTGATTCTTTTTTCAATAATAAGAAAAGAAACTGGACGAAGGGGAAAATACAAGTTTGCCCACTAATTCACTGATTTGGGCCAGAGCAAACAAACTATAGGTTTGAAAACTATCTTAGAGACATACTGACACAGAGGTGGGGATCAGTGCAACCTGACTGTACCTCTAAGTCTCTACATTCATAACATATCAATACAACTTGTGCAGCCACACACATTTGTTCTAAAAATCAAATATGCATAACAGATATTTCTGTTAGGGCACATCCAAGCAAAACATTTGAATCATGTGAACTTCTAAGATGAAATAAAATATGTATATGAAAATGACCTTACAAACCAAACATCAAGCACAAATTAATAACAGAACACAGTTGAAAAGTCTAATTTAACTACACTGCCTTATAGAAACACCTGAAATAAAAAGCACCTATGCTAGCATCAGAAGTCATTATTAAACTTTTATGAATTACATGATGAGTCTATTAGAAAAACAAGCAGGACTGCTCAATCACATCGCAATTTAATGAATGACATCAATATTTAATGAACAAGGTGACTGTTTTAATCATCTCAGTAGTAACTACTTTGATATTGAGTAGTGTCACGATGACTTAAAGTCAGTGACTGCTTGGGTGTGGGTGACGAGTGCAGTGATATAACTGACCCCTTTAAACCTGTTGCTTGTTATTTGTGTCAAACCCACACACCCCATCTTCTCAGAGTCATAATTTGGTCCGATCTCAACACACATACTACTGGAGTCACGACTAACTGTCTTACTCTCACTATTTTAAGTGCCAGCTCTAATTTCCACTGATGCATAAATCTTCTCATAAATCCTAAAACAAGATGTTCCTCATAACTGATCTGATCTTGTTTCATAATAAGCTCATTTAGACTGCTCTTGATTGTACATTCATGATTACAATACAAAGAGGTGCTGCTAGGGGAAAATGCGTCACAGCTTTTCATGGTGCTGTTTGACCAAAATGTAAAGACATAAAAACAGAAGAGTAGAAGTGCTACCTGGTACTATTGAATAAGTTGTAAAGATGGTGCTCTTTGGCTAAGGGCTGAAAAAAGACATAAAGCTGAAAAAAAGCTGACCTGATGAAGACATTATAGATCACTGAAAGCCTACAGGTATAAAATGGAAAAATCACAAGATTGACAACATTTTGTTTGTTTTTTTGTATGCCAACTTTCTGAAAATAACAATGTACAACATGCCTAAGACATGTAATGACTGATAAACATACACTACATGTCTCAAGGGAAACCCAAGGAAAAAACAACCAGAGGTTTTTAAGATTAACCATCAATTGACACTAGAGGGACTAGAAATGGATTAAAATGTGTTTTTATCCACCTGTCTGTGTATATAAACAAAACATGTTTTATTTAACTTAGATCTGTATCGTTTGTGTTTATCATATCATCAAACAAGTGAAATGCAGGGATTTAAGCAGGAGATACTACTTGTTCATCCCCCAGCTTTACAACAACATCTCAGTTTTTGAATCTGTGGCTTTATCAGATGCGACAGAGAACCAGAAAGTAATTTTTAAAATGCAGCTGTGGTGATGGCATCTGAACACAAACGACAGCAAACCTGTTTACAAAAGACAATATCGCACTGCTGATATATTCCAACAGCACTCTTTACAGCTTTGAGGTGAGCAAAAGGCTCACACAGCACAATACAACACAGGGTGGCAACACACTGTGTGCCAGAGACTGTTCAAGCTGAATAAGACTTTGTCATTTAATTCATATGACCTTTATTTAACTCTGTTCGAAATCAGATCTGCGTGGCCACCTTGTTCCGGTCCTGTCAGAACAGTAGGAACCTGCAAAGCTGCTGTTCTGAATTGCAATTTGTTGAAGCCTCGAGGCTAATTCATGCTGATTTTCACAGCATATAATATGAGCCACTTGGAAAGCAGCTAATCAATTCCTGCTACCAGTGGCTTAAAAACAAAGGATGTATCTGCACCAACCAGTTTAAAAAGCAGACATGAGAAACACATGTAGATGTGTCACCCAATGGTTATTGCTGACTTCAACAAGTCTTCTAAAAGATCTCTATTTCACAACCACAGAAAATGGTAACTCTTCAACCATGAAATGAGAACTGTGAAACAGACATGAGAGGAACTACAATGACGGATCCATGCTCAAAGTACTGGGTGTATTCATTATTGAAGTTATTAATATCTCACAGCACACAATGGCAGAGTATTTACAAAGCTGTCGTCACATCCAGTGGCAATAAGTTCTCTGGGGGAAACAATGTGGGCAGAATATCTGACAAGTGAGGATGAAGGTGTCACTAAATATATCCTTGTTCATTTTGAAGATTGAGAGTCACTCATGTCAACATCACTCTCATCTCTGTGAAGATAATTCAAGCGAAGCAACATCCCAAGTCCACCTCTATTACATACAGACAGCCTCCATATCTACACACACTCTCTGCAAAAATGAGCTAAACTCTGAAATATTAGCTCAGAATATGTTTTATATATTTTGTCACCGTCAAGAAAAATATGTTTTTGAACTACAGCAGCAATTTAGACGTGCATTGTCGTTTACATTTCGACAGAGAGCGTCTAAGAAGTAGAAATATCTTACTGTATCTAAATCCAATATTACAATAACAAGAAAAATGCTTAACGTCGCCGCACAAATGCTAATGACAGCGTGAGTTGTTGGTTTGCCGTGAAAAGCGAACTGACAACAAGCATTGAAAGGGTCCGAATAAGGAGATGACACGCCAGAAACTCACTGTGTGTTTTAATTAAAAGTGACAACAAGCGTAAAGTAAAACATTATCGAGAAAGAAGCTCGACGTGACCGCGGAGTGAGTCCACCTTGCACCGACTTGCGCAACAAAGTTTCCCCGTTATGTCTGGACTGGAGTGACTGTGATTCAGACAGCTGGAGCTTGTTCCCTGACATTTTTTTTTTAAAGAAAAGAGTGGGAATTAAAACATGAGCAACAATGTCAACTTCGAGTTTAAATGACAGGCGACATCCAATAGTCGAAAGTGCGCACCAACAAACAAAAAAGATTGTTGCAAGCAGCCGGGGGGAAAAAAAAAACTCGACCGGGTTACTCCGAGCAAGCGGGAGGAAATCTCAGCTGTGCATGAGGGAGAGGGGAAAAAAAGGAGAACCGCTTTTTACTTACACTTCAGCAAAGAAGAAGTCCGAGCAGTCCCGTAAAGAGAGAGAGAGTGAGAGGGGGAGGATAAAAAAGCCCAAGGACGGTCCTCTCTCTGCACTCCACAGTCCGAGCTCCACATCCAGCAGTGTATGTGTGTGTCTCTCTCCCTCTCCTCCTCCTCCTCCTCCTCTTCCTCCGCTCGGCTGTACAGCTGCTCAGTAAGTTTGCTGACGTCAACAAGCACTCAGACTCAACCGGCAAAGCTCTTTGGTCGCAACTTGAATAATACATGGAAAAGGAGGGGAAAGACGCGACCGGAAAGAATCGGGGAGGCAGGCACCACGTTAAGGAGCCCCCTCCCCTTTCACGACAATGGACATATTTAAGAAAAAGAAGAAGAAAAAAAAGTTAGGAATTAGCTTTGTGAAGAAGTAGATGAAGAAGCAGGTGGTTGGTTGGAGTTTCTGCACTAATATTTGGAGGCAAAGATAGAGACACAAGTGCAAAAAGAGCTAAAATGAAAGCAGTTTAAATATTTTTAATTTATTTATTTTATTAGTTTAGTTTACACCAGGGGCGATTCTAGGATCAGACCTTTAGAGGGGCTCAGCTCCTAATTAGAATTTGACATACAATGCCCTGCAAGTGCTCAAACCCCCTGCTAATGACTCATTTCAGTGGATAACGTAAATTACAACAAGAAATATTAATAGGGGAGACTGGGGACAGTTGCAACACTTTTTACATTACTCTGTTACTCAGATACTATTTGGACTAGGCCCACCAAACCTTTACATATTAAACTTACACATGTCTGCTAATTACCCATACCATTTAAAGATGGTTACATATAACATATCAATCACAATATTGATTTGAATAGAAAAATTCTGATGTTGCAACTGACCCCAAACATGGGGACAGTTGTGCTAGCTAGCCACACTGATATTGACACATGCTAACCATGTCACTGAATAGTCAACAAAACAATGATTCAAACTAGGTAAGTTTGGATTCACTCATACAAAAGGTCAGGACAGTATGACAAAAATACAGCTCATGAAAAAGGCTACTTTCATACCTCCAAAACAACTTTTCTTGATAAAAGCAGGACCAGATGCTCAATATGGCCTCTCTCTTCTTGGTGGGCAGATGGTCTAACTGAGCATGTGCAGTGTGAGTGTCATCACTCTAGCAGGCTTCTGATTGGAGAAATAAGACTTGTTGCAACCGTCCCCTGTTGCAACTGTCCCCAGTCTCCCCTACATAGTATTGTGGTGTACTATAATGTATGATAATAATAATGGTTCAGAATAAACAATCACAGATTTCAACAGAGAGGACCCTGAGATAAGTTAATGAACCCTGAGGGAAAGATGATATATTAATAACAGAACTATCCAAAGTACATTAAACCTGTTAAAATAAATCCATTTGAACCTGTAGCATAAGTGTTTGTCCCATCTCTAACAGACAGGCTCCCAAAATAATTTTTTGTAAAATATTTTTTAGAAAACAAATAATATAATAATATATTTATTTTTAGGGGTGCTGATATCAAATTTAATGGTGCTTGAGCATCCATAAAAAGGGCCTAAAATCACCACTGGTTTAAACATATACAAATGATACAGATTATATCGGCAACATGAAATGTGTTGGAGAAGGGGGGGCTCATTCTAGGAACTCGCCAGTGTGGAGGTTACATTAATTAAAGAAAAAAGAGAAACTATAATGAAAAGGAAGGTCAAAAGAGAGATCATACTTCACAAGAGATACAGATAACACATTTACATATATACTGTACACTTTGCTAGTGACATAAATATGTTAATGGAAAAGTGTATTATGACATCAGCTTGTTGTTAAGCTTTAGTTTCCTGCTATATTTTAACAGTGCATTGAAAGCATGTAATATATAAACCACTGATTCAGTCAGTATTGTCACATGTTCATCCAACTGCAAAAAAAAGGAGAATGAAAATGAAACGCAATCTATAATCTATAGTTCATTAACTGTTCAAAAGTAAGATACAACATTTTATATAGTTGCTCACTGTAGTAAAGACTAGTACCACATTAGGATAATTATCTAGCCTTGTAATTGTCAATAATGTGACCTACTTACTGTAGATAAGTAATTATGCAATGAATTATCTATGCTATTATCTAAGCATTTTAAGTGATTATCAAACAAAGCTTCTTCAAGTATTTAATTAAATATATGACCACAAAAGTAGGCTAATTATTCAAATAAATAATATATAAGATAAAACATAGAAAAGTCTGTTGGGGGTAGAGGGGGTTTCCAAGATGTATGGACTATTTTATTGTTACAAACAGCCTAATTTTCTCAACCTTGATACAGTTCAGTTGGCTCTTACTTAAATCCAACCTTCATATTTAAGTAAGGCATATTTCCATTTCAGAATAATGAAACTATAATAGAGGAGTGAAAGCTGCGGGTCGATGCAATTTGACAGAATGAATATATTCAGAGGAGTGATTCTCAAACTTCAAGGAACTTAAACTGAAAGTTTATGAAACCCTTGACCAACATATTCATACATTCTGTCATTGTGTTACTTATAGATGGAATTATAGGGGAAATAAATGACACCCCTTTTTGCTGGGAAGCCTTGGAGTCCCCAGACCCAATGCCAAAATCACTGTAAATGGGTTTCGAATAATTTTGTTAAAATTAGTTATTCCGTTTAAGCAATTTGCAACATTTATACATTGGTGCAATATATTTCAAATCAAATTTTATGTTGAATTAAACCATTTTGTGCTCATAGAAGAGTGCTCTAAGTGGACTGTTTGCTCTCATTTACAATTTGCACTTTTGGTGCCTATTTATTTTTCCAAATAAAACGGAAATAATACATCTCTGTTATGTGTTGTCCTTCAGCAGATCCTCTAAGGGGTGGTTGAGGGACAATTAGAGATTAATTAAGAATGAATGGGCTGCTTTTGGACAGTGTCCAATCTGAGAAAAAAAAAGTAAAACAAAACAAGTGTGCTTCAGGGCACAAAACTGATAAAATATGAAAGTATGTCCTCACTGTATGGGTCATTTGGACTGTTAACCAACACAGTCGAAACACAGGGTGATATATTTTGTTAATATTTTATATTTCCAATTAGTAAGTGAGGGCAAACAGGTTATTTTAATTCTCATTTGGCTAAAAGTGATTTATCTTCTGTGTTGCACTGGGAGACTCAAGATTTACTTTATTGGTTATCCACACAATAAACAGTAGCCTGCTTCTAGACAGTTGTTGGTAAGTTCTGTTTTTGTTGCCTTACAAAAATACATTAAAAAAAAAAGGCATCAGCATACCATTTCTGTTCGACTGCCAGTTGTTTGTGTTTGTGAATAACTAATCTGTCATGCCTCAATAGGCTAAAGTTGTGGAATTAAAACATTGTTAGAATTTGTACATTAAAGGACCACTGTGTAAGATTTAGGAGGATCTATTGGTAGAATTGGAATAAAGTATTCATAAGTCTTAATTAGTACATAATCGCCTGAAAATAAGAATGATGTTTTCATTACCTTAGAATGACCCTTATATTAGTAATATCTACATAGGGTGCTGGTCCTCTTCCACAGAGCTTGCCATGTTGCACTGCTCAATTTCTACAGCAGCCCAGACAGGACAAACAAAACGCTGGCTCTTGGAGGGCCTTTCTTGTTTTCCATGAGTTTCATAGCCACTGTGTGTTCTCGTATATGCTTGGAAGGGGAGGGGGAGGGTCAGGACTATTCATGTGATTGTAATCTTCCACCCCACCACTAGATGCTACTAAAAAATACACACTGGTCCTTTAAGCAGGGCCACATATTTGTCCATTGATTTATGGAATTTACCCATTTTGCAGCCCACATTGTAGGGTTGGTCAGTGAAGATGCAAATAAGTTGGCAATCACATTTTGAGAAACTGGAGAACTACAGTGATTGTACTAATGTTGGTAACTAGGCAACAATCAGACTATAGGGAAAAACCCTTAGATTTACCGTTCCAAAATTGTAATTTTCTAGTGATGGAAGTCCTGTGAATTAGATGATCACAACAGCAGCTGTGGCTCAGGAGGTAGTGTGCATCATCTACTAATCGGAAGATCATTTGTTTGACTCCCAGCTCCTCCGGTCCATATGTCGTAGTGTCCTTGGGCGAGATACTAAACCCCAAATTGCTCCTGAAGGCAGTGCCATCAGTGTGTGAATGTGTGTGTGTGTGTGTGTGTGAACGAACAGATCCTCCTGATGAACATGTTGGCACTTTGCATGGCAGCCTCTGCCGTCAGTGTATGAGTGTTTGTGTGTGAATGTGGCTGGTAGTATAAAAGCACTTGGAAGACAAGAAAGGCGCTATACAAATGTAGTCCATTTAATATTCATAAGAAACACTGAAAAACTGTCTTGCTCTAATGTAGTATCAAAAGCATTTCCTTCATTTTAAATCATTACTATGTCAAGACAGAAGTATGTCCTGCCAGTCTAGGTTGAGGTTGGTAGTGTTGCCTCAACCACGACCTTACATGACATCTGCATAGTTGGAAACATAGCTAGCGTGTTTCACTGAGGGGCTGTAAGAGACATCTTGCATAATTTGCTAATCTTTTTTATTTATTTAAAGTTAAAAGTTTCTGTCAGAGGTATCAAAAAAGACATTGGAGCAGACAGCAATCTACTTTAAGCTGCTCTAAAGTAACCATGGCCTCTTATGGCTTAGTCTATTGATTTATTTTGTAGAAATTTCAGTGCAATGTTTTGATGCTATATCATCTGGCAGGGATGAAACATCTTGAAATTGATGAAACGTCTAAAATTGTGCGCTTTGTTTTAAGAATGGAGTTGCCAACAAAATTATATATAGTTAGATGCTATAAAGATACACACACAAACAGCAATGTACCCACTCAGACAATCTCAGTTTTTGGTGTCTGTGGACTAAAATTCAGAATAAAAGTTTATTAATTTAGTGGCTCAATGTATACATACTTAAGTCTGAGAAACTGGATCTCTCAGCACATGACAGTACTAATATTTAAGCAACTGGTAATGATCAATATCAGTAAATCTATCAGCGCTCTGCAGCTTAGTAATGTTTATTTAGTGCTGAGTATTTTGATTTATGGTGTAGATTAATATTTATGATGCAATGTTTTACAGGAAGCAGACTCAGGGCTATGTCATTTTCACCGCATCTCATTTCATTCCTTAAGCACTCAAAACAGATTAATTCTCAAAACAAAATCCAAATAGGTCAGACAGACGCTGTATCCACGGTTACAGAGAGATTGGCTTTGCACAGTCAAATAGGCTCTTGTTTAAATCATTTACAAGAAAATTAACTTTATGTCACAGCAGCCAAAGTCTGGCTTAGATATTTCACAGAGGATTATAGAGCCTGGTCTCTAAAGAGCTGGCAGACAGTCAGCTTCAAATGATTTCCCCTCCTCTACAGTTTGCTAAAAACGTATCAATATCACAGGACTGTTGCCTCAGGTGCTGTCACTGTATTTACAGACTCTCCCTCTCTGACCAACTTCAGAGACTCTTTTGATGACATTGCAGATAGAGTATACTCATTGGCTTCAAAATTTCAGAGGTAGCATAGATGCTGTTTTGCAGAGTGATGGATTAAACTGTCCATGACGATAAATAATATGAATATCTAAACTCTGTTTTATGGATTATCTTCTTTTTTAACATTCATATCTTGTCTGCATTTTTTTTAAAAGTTAGCAGGACTGCTTTCAACTACACAGTCAGAGTTTAATAGCCTGTGAACAACCTCAAGTCCTATGTTAGTGAATGCTCTGCTCAATTCATGGTTTTGTTACCATAAGAAGGTTGTAGGATAAGTTTTTCTTTCTTTGAATATGAAGATTATCACTAAACAACTACAAAACTACTAGATGATCATGTTTAGCCATGGTAGTCACGTTTCAGCAACTATTGGTTGGATTGCTGTAACATTTGGTACATTCATTTTCCCCTCATGATGAATTGTTGATGTAATCATTTTGGTGAATGCTTAACTTTTCCTTTAGTTTCATATCAGAATTAAAATTAAAATATCCCAATACTTGATTTATGACTAAATGCTCATCATCAAATGGTTTGTGGTAACTGCTAATTTAACATGATAACACACTAAATTAAGATGGTCCATCCATCCATCCATCCATCCATCCATCAGCCTAATGCCATATCTGGCATTAGGCTGAGCAATGACATCCAGACACCCTTCTCTCCAGGAGCGCTCATCAGCTCCTCCTGGGAGATCCCAAGGCATTGTCAGGCCAAATTAAGATGACGACCATGGTAAATATTAAATATTACCATTATGAGTGTGTTAGCATGCTTATTGACTGGTAATGTTTATCCTGCAGTTAGAAAAAATAAATGTTTGTGTTGGAACAAACACTGGTAGGAGGTGAATATCCAAAAATTGCATACTACTGCATATTGTACAAATTATCACCATCATCATCATCATCATCCACTTTCTCCCAATTTTCGTCAGCAAGCGTCCCTGTTTCATTATGCATGGAACAGAAAAATATGCATTCTCTGTAAAGTGTCAAAGCCTGCTGGTTTTAACTGAACCCTGCAAGTTCATTGTTTTTGGCATATTTTAGTTTATAATCAGCATCACAGCTATTTCCAGGAAAACATTTGGAATTCACAGTTTCTAATTGAATTCAAGGTCATGCCAGCTAGGCGGCTCTACCAATGGCAATGCTGTGTTGTTGGTCTGTTAGCTCCAAAGTGAAATATCTCAGCAACTATGAGATAGCTTGCTGTAAAAAAAATTGTACATGCATGGTCTCCAGAGGATGAAATGATGTCCACTTTACAGATTCATGCTTATAGAGAAACCAGTTTCCAGTTGTACTCTAAGTTTGCGTAATGCAGCAGCAGCTTGTTTGAGCTACCTCTATTTCATTCTGGTATTTGCATTCCTCTACCTCTATTGCATAGTGTTATTGGCAATTCCACTACCTCTATTTCATATTGTTATTTGCAATTCTCCTCTCAGTCTATAACAGGAGTCTCTTTTCGGAAAATAGTCGTCATCAATACACCTAATCTGTCCATTTCCATCTGGTGAGACGAAACTGCACATTAAGAGCAGGGCAAAAAGACAGATCGCATATCCATCATCGTTGCAGCTCATCAGCGCAGCCATCAGGAGAGATCACCGTTGAAATGATTAATTTAGAAAAGTGCCCAAGCAGTGCAGCTTTCTTTTCAGTTCTCCTTCGGCATGGGTGATAAGGAAATAGCTCCGTTTGTGGAATTAAACTGAGAAAACGAGAGCTAGAATTGCCAGTATATATACTATTTGTTAGTAGAACTTCAGTGGCACAGCACAATAACGGTTTAAGTTTTACGGCTTTAATTCCATCTAGTGTATAGGTTTTATTTCTGCCTTGCATTTCTGCCTCATTGCAGAGGGAGGACATGCTTTGTTT
This sequence comes from Scomber japonicus, assembly GCF_027409825.1. Taxonomy (NCBI): domain Eukaryota; kingdom Metazoa; phylum Chordata; class Actinopteri; order Scombriformes; family Scombridae; genus Scomber; species Scomber japonicus. Next base: position 7,225,142 of record NC_070588.1, read on the forward strand.
ACAATGGTTCTGCATTGCTTAGACCCTTAAGCTTATGTGCTTTGTTAACAGACACTTTCTCTAGGTTCGAAGTACAACTTTTACTTACTAAAGACTTTTTCTTTGTTAGTTATTTTGTTGTGAGGGTGGCTTTTCATACCCAACTTTGCTCCACAGATAACTGTAGACACACAGAGTACACACAAGCACTTAAATGCAACATAGAAATGTGTGATAATTACCCACTAAAAGGAACTAAACAAAAAACACTTTAAAGAAGACAAGAAATACTAGCTATTGTGCTGCATATCTTCTTTATAGTGTGCATTATACCAGAAGTGTGTCAAACCAACTTTTTTACACAGGATAGTTCAGATTCTTCAGCCCTGTGATCCGCTGCTGCAATAATTGAATTTGAAATCTGTGCAGCAGCATCGTGAGCTAGGGGTTGTTTCAAAAGTAGAGCATTATACCCTGTATTTCCAATCTCATGAGAAGATGAGAGTATTGATGTCATTTAAAGCAGCCATTAGGGAAGTGTGCTTCAGCAGTCTTTTTCCGCTTTGTCTGATGTTATTGGCTAAAAATTTCACCATGATTGCATGCATTGTCATGCCTCATTCACATCAATTACTCCTTTCTCTCTTTCCCTTGCAATAGGTGTTCAGGATCTAGACAGGAAGGTGAGTTTGCAAGCAGAAATGAGCTCCATTTATGCTGTGCAGTTCAAAATTGTCGCGGCACGATAATTGTAAAGACTAAATATTAATGGATATTACTGCTAAAATTGAATCCCGGCATGATTGGAATTTACATCATGCTGTCTTCCAAAGATACCTTCGCTGTCTGGCAAGGCTGCAGTTTGTGCTTCAGCTGAAGTTTTGTAAAGTTGCTGATCGCAGTTATTAAAATTAGAACTGGTAATATTATTCTCTTTATAGAGAGCAAGACAAGTGCAGAGCTACATGCCCAGCCTGGTGGCAATATCCTAATAGCTTCACGAGGCGAAGAAACGGTCTCTCATGAATCATTGAAGAATGAAGAGTTACAACACAGTGGCAGCAAAACAGAATACTTAGGAGATTTGATGGAAGGAAGAAAATATGTGTCTGTGTCACTATAAAAACTACTCCAAGAGCAACATTATAAACCTTTCTATCCAGCCATCACGATTTTTAAATTTGTGCCATAATTTTTCTTGCATGAATGTGTACTGTAGTTGCAATGTCATTATGTGGTTCATTGTCATTATCAGCTGTTTCAGTTCTGATTTTCCCTGAGGGTGTTACTCAACCTAACTGAAACAGTCATGTTTAAAAGCAAAAAAGTGTCATCATAAAGACATCCAATGATACAATACACTGTTTTCTATTTCCCTGCAGAACGAGAAATCTGATCTGACTCCCCATCGGCAGGGCAGCGTGATTTGTCAGTGCCTTTGGTACCTTATAAAATTACTGTTGCAACATTTTTTTTTTATCTGACACTGCTATGACTTTATCAAGCCTTGGTTAACCTTAGTCACAAATAGTTCTTGCTGAGAGGAAGGGAAACATCATGATATAAGCCAGCATCGCTACTTGGTTAAGGGTTCAAAAGTATGCATGGTTAAAAAAGGAACCAACTTTGACAGTTGATAGGAAATGGGAAGCAGCTGCATGTTTTACCCCTCTGTGGACGTTGTAGCTCATAACATGATTACACTAGAGTTCTACTTTGCTCCTGTACAACAAGAGTCATAATACTTACAGCCACTATACAGCAGGGTTTTACCACACTTAAAGGTAAACATGTCCATTTTCAACATTTACTGAGAGGATTGGAGCTATTGTATCCACATCAGGAGCTATACAAAATTGCAGTCAATATAATATAATATCTACCTACCAAACTTGGCTGTTAATGTCTTATTATTTTCTGTTGCAAAAATGACAGTTGGACTCGCAGGCGGTTGAATTTCCTGGGTCCCTGAATCAAAATAAGCAAAATAAGGCAAACGTCCACAAAAGTTATCATTTCAGTTTCAATTACCAGTGCAGCCACCGTGAGAAACTTATTGTGTCATAGATACATGTGTTACTGTGCTCACTGTAGAGTTTTCAAGGTTTTGCAGAGCAGGGCTGTATTCTCATTGCACTGCATTTTTGTGAACAGTGATGAAGTGATAATGGATCTCTCTCTCTCTCTCTCTCTCTCTCTCTCTCTCTCTCTGTTTCAGTAGCACAGTTTTTCAGTCACTTTGTCTCTTTTCTTGATCGTTTGCCATTTTCTGTCAGTGATCTGTATAATTAGTGCAGTTTCCTTGAAAAACAGTATGCATTCTCGTTTCCAGCTTATTTGCTTAGTGATGAACTGTGTAAAATGGGCATTATAACAGTTGTTTATATATAAAGGATCACATTGATTCAAACTGATACTGTGAGTTTCTCTTTACACTCCAACTGTGATTGCCTGCAGTGTCCTTGATGATGTTTACTCTGCAGCTAAAAGTTTATTAAGTTTTTACCTCGGCACTTGGGACAGATGTTATAGACTAGTCACTCTGAACAGTTGCACACAGAGTCGTATATTTGCAATTCTGATCTGAGGCTCATCTCATCAAATTTGCAACATGCAAGCTGATATTTTAAAAGTGATCTAGTTTTCCCTTACTGTTATTGACAGATCTCATAAATAAATAATATCTAAGTTCCCCTGTGCAATCATGTTTGAAAACTGGCTTCACTTTATGTATTATATACATGTCATATCAACAAAGAGCCATTTATAGCCCACCAAAAACAGTAAAACACAAAAAGAGACATGATAAGCTATTTGGAACTGAGCATAAAAGCTTTGGGCATGATCAAGCCTCAGGCAACTCAGACCCAGAGGGCAGATACAAGTAAATCAAATCTCCATTACCACACTGTAGAGTCAATGTGTTGCAGATGTTATTACCCTCATTATTGCTCTCCTTGGTGGAGCACAAAATAGGAGGAGCTGAAGCCTATGAGCCTGATATTAAACTATTTGTACATAGGGCCACTGCAATTACAGCAATTCTGCAAATGTGCAATATGCTGCAGTGCTATTCATTAAAAAAAGAAAAAACATATAATATTCTAATTTGTCTGACGTAATAGCCAATGGCTGTGTCCGAAGTCACTTCCTATTTACTACATTTACCGTCCACCATTGTATTTGAGTGTTAGCACACAGTGGAAGGAAAAAAGTAGTGTCCATGGTGGAAGATACAACATAACAATGATTAGTTAGTTGCTGAAGTCTTGATTTTTCTGCTCACTATTGTATTTAGTATATTATATACAGTATTAGCATTCGTATTTAGTCTGTATTACAGTATATAGGGAGCAGTGAATGAGTGAATAAGGGAGTGATTTCAGACATAGCCTATGATAGCGCAATAGATGTGGAAACCTGTTTAAATGGGGGGGTGAAAACTGTCATCATTAGACTATCATGCACTCAAAATAGACAAAGGCAAATTACTCTGTAGACTTCCTTTTCATATGTGGAGATTTGATTTCCACTGTTCTATTTTAACCTTTAATATCCCACAGGCACACAGAGTTGAGCTTATCTACTCTCTTATTATTCTTTGTATCTATACTGCTTTTTAGGATTATTAATGAAAAAGAATCCAAATCATATTTTCCTGCTCTTTTTTTTTTTTTGGTAAGAATATACTTTGTTACTCTTAATGACATATTAGGTCCACACAATTGAGTCCTCATCATTACAGCCTCAGCAAAAGCCATCAATCAAAATACAAGCCATCCCTCCCAGTGACTGATTTAGAACATCCATCCCTTTAATTTTAATTGACTCTCTTTAAAGACATTGCCAATTTGTGTTCTTGTTATCAGAGACCTGCAGGCCTGAGAATTAATTCAGCAAAGTAAAACCATTCTCATTCAGTATTGCAAGATAATCCTGGAAATAAAAAACCTCTGTGTAATGTAATGTAAATGTAAGATCATGTTATATATGCAATACATTTAGAGAAGATATTGTGTCACTGTATGCATGGAAAACAGATTTAATCCCCCTTGTGTGATGTAATGTCAGGTGGGACAAGAAAAAAATCACTTAGGCATATGTTTTATTAGCTTATTCATTAATATACATACATAAAATCCATTTGTGATGTGGACATTATTGCATTGCAAGCCTTATTCACATGAAAATGCCACTACCATGGAGAACTTCCATAGAAAATATCAGAAATATTACTGCCCCCATTAATGGCCAACAAAGCTGTCACTGACTGCGGTGTGTGTGCCGGCAAATTCCTGGAACCGGTTTCTGGATTCTATTATCACATTATGATAATAGGATGTTCTTCCAATTGTATACTGTAGACTGTGCACGCTGAATCAGGTGCTCTGGCGAGTGATGTACTGTACCTTTTCTAAAAGCAGGCGAGTTGCCTTTAGTAGAGGTGGATTAGAGCAGAGGATTAGAGGAGCTCACTGTCATTTTGGTTCAGTGCGTGTACCAGGCTCTGTTCTTGATCCCAACAGTCAATCTGAGTCCTTGCAGCTCTGACTGTGGGGCCATGTGATGCCACTCTAGCGTAAAACTGAAGCATCCAGCTGTGACTATGACCTTTAAGGATGTGTTGAGTAAACTTTTAGTAAGGGCTATTCTTTTGGTACAATGTGGTGGAAAAATAAGCTAATTGCCCCTTTGCTCGGGTCTGGGATTAAAAAAAACATATAGAAGATAGGAATTCTGCTCTGTTGTTGTTTTGCAGTGAAAAAGTGTGTCTAACCAAACTGATGTTGCTTCTCTTGATCTTTAGATGTCTGACATGCTTTTGATATTGTCACATAAAGTAAAGGCAGCGTTCCTAATAATTTGACTTCCACAATAGTTTTCTATGACAAACTTGATTAATCTAAGAAGCTGTGAATTCCCTTACAATTACAATATATTTTTAAGCTGCCACTTTGGTGTGGTTCATAATATGAGTGCTCATTTTACCTCTGATTAACAATAAATGTTATAATTATTCATACGGCTTCAAAGGAGCATTTTGAGGAACATGTCCTTACTTTCTTTCTGAGAAATTGATGAAAGGATCAATGCCCCCCCCTTGTGTCTCTGTGTTATTTTTAAGCTGCCACTTTGGTATGGTTCATAATACAAGTGCTCATTTTACCTCTGATTAACAATAAGTGTTATAATCTTGAAACTTGGAGGTAATTAGTTTAGCTTAGTATATGAATGCAGGAAGAAAGGGGGAAATAGAAAGCCACCTTGTCTTAAAGTTCAACTGAACTTTTAGTTATCCCTTATATAATGTTAATACGAAAAAAGGTTTTTTGAGGAAATATCAGATATGTTGAGTGCTATTGTTGCACATTAGGGGGTATTCACAGCTCTTTATGAAAAAAGCTTTCTCATTCATTTAAATGGAGGTGGTGTGTTGAAGCAGCGGGGGTGCCACCACCAAGGGCTCAGCAAAAAACTACTGTGGTCATCTAGCAAAAAATTTTTTAAAAAAAATAAATAATCGGGCTTAACTTTTGCTGCAATGTAATGCCACATCATCCAGCAAAGTGCATTGGCCAATCACAGACATGTATGTGCACATTCCTGGTGGATTACTGTATACCTCTGCTTATAATAGAAGGCCGATATTACTGCTTTATGCTATGAGTATTTCTCAGCAGGGGCTTGTTTATCTTTAAGCTAATCACCTTGTAGCACTAGCTTCATACTGTACCTACTACTGACATGAGAGTAGTACTGATTTAAAAAAGTTTTAATTTTACATTCCAAACTATTATACTATTATATAATTAATGAAAACAGCTTAGGGAAATTATGGTAGAAACGTTATACTGAAAAGCTGTGTATGTATGTATGTAAAGGGGGATTTAGTCATTTAGAGGTAAATATTTTCTTTTCATAGGAGACTGGTTTTCTCTTTTTTTACAGTCTGTCTCTTGAGACATTCAGCACCCATCTGTGTTATTTCCTTAGACTCTAAGTGCTGGATAATAATTGTTGTGACCACTGTCTGAGACTTCAAAATCAAATTTTGCTCCGGAGCTTGCAGAGGTTCAAGGTAGCTTTAACCACAACAAAGACCAGACTCGGTTTACAATGGACAGACCCTTAACCGCTTGGAGAGCACATTGTATGAATCTCTGTGCTGTTTTTTACATTTACTCTTTCTCATAAACATCATGCTCAAAGGTCTGATTGCAAAGCCAAAATGCCTTGAAGGGACTATTGTAGCAATTCCAATATAGCCCTTTCTTGCTCTGCTCTGGAAAATGGATGATGAAAGGATGAAAAAATGGCATATTTCTCTACATCTCTCACACCTTCATATACTAGGCTACTTTTCTGTAGTGTACTGGCCATTCCAGAGAATAAAGAAGTCTACTGGGATCTCCCTGAAGGGCATCATGGTTCGCTGCCTTATGACATCCTATGAGCTACCACGGTGCTGCTCAGTCTTTCAGTGTCCACTCTATGTAGTCTATAGCATCAATATATAATGTACACAGCTATTTTAGCACTGCAGTGACCATGACTTTCTTAGTAAATTGAATTATCTCAACCGTAATGTATAAAATGTGTTTCTGCATGGCTTGATTCCACTAACAAGGTCATATGTGATGCCCAGTAGTGACTTTGAAGCTGATTTATACGCATATCCAGTCACCAATCCATCGGTCGAACCGTCTAGTCTGGCTTGTTTCAGCTTAGCTGCCGCAGCTCGTTGCTTATATGACAAATCTAAGATGTTGCTTTGAAATAAAGTGATTGAATCCAGAGATATGTTATGCAGAAGGATTGTCGCTGATTCATTATCCAACTCTGTACATCAACAGTATGTAGAGAAACAGAAGATCAAAAGAGAGAGAGATGACTTTTCATCTTGGTAATGATGAGTAGGTGCTACTCGTTCATTGAGTGCATGTGTATGCCTGCATGTTTTATTTTTACTCTGGAAAACGTTGAATAAAATATAAGTGGATGGAATTTATATACGTAGGTAACTGTAGATGTAGAATCAATGATTTAAGATGAAACATTTAGTGCTCAGTTTAAGTGTACATCACAAATGAGACGTTAACGTACTGTATGTGTGTGTGTGTAAGTATGGTGTATTTCTTTGTTAATATAAGTCCCATTTAAGTGGAAACTTGCTATTAAATATATACAATTAGTAATGAGAGTTAGTATCCTAACAGATAATAGAGAAAACTCTCAATCAGTGTCACAATAGAGCCATACATTAAACACACATAGATTACAATGAGTCAACTATTAATTCAGATGATGAAATTCAAATGGTAAATCATTTTCTTATAATGTAGATATTGGTGTATGATGGGTGGAAAAGTTAGAGAAATCCTTCAGTATGATTTTTTTGAGCTTGACGCAGTGCAGAGATCTTTGAGATTGCCACTTTTAGGTGTCATCTTTTATCTTAATTTTAGTTTTAGTCTAATAAAAACAGAAGTGCATACGTTGCAGTGCATATGCAGGCATAAAACAGAGGAATAGCATGAAATACACTGAAACTGAACTGAAACATAACTCGGGAGAAAAACACTATACCTGACCATAACTTTTTTCTATTGTGCTCCTAGCTTCCCCAGAGTGCAAAACTAGACTTTAAGAATAAGCTGGTATTTGTATGACCATTTCATTTTTAATAAAAAACTATTAACAATTCATTAAAGTGCTGTACATACCTTGCACTGGATACCATACTCCTCAGTTACAGTTAAAATCACCTTGATAGTTTACTCTGAAACAACTCTATGACTGTATCTTGTATCCCTGGAGCGTATTGTAGCTCTGTGTCATGCATACATCACTGAGGATGCTCAGGAATGCATTTCCTTATTTACCATGTTGGTAGTTAGTTGACCTTTAAGGAATGCATAATATTCGTTATGTTTATTGTAATGCCAAATATGTTGTAATGAGATGATAGTATTGGTTGAAATAATAAAAACATAAAGTTGTAACATGCACATTTTGATTACCACAAGCATTCCTATTGAATGTTCTACAATCTAAATATTAATTACATTTTCTCATCTCAAATCTAATCAGTGCAATAAACACAACATTTTCACAAATACTTTAATACAAGGGGGGTGGATTAGATAGGTAATTATGTGTGAGTGTGTGTTTGCACATCCCTGTGTTTCATTTGCATAAATTGCTGAATTTACTCATCCATCAGATTATTGCAGATTTTGCTAAAGGCATATTTATGCATTTGCATTTAAATGTGTGCTGACTGTTGAAGGGATTGTTAAATATTTGTTTGCATGTATCTATGTGTGTGTGTGTTGGTGTTTCAGCTCATTGTGGGTGTACACATGGATACTATGTAAGAATAAGTGAATGTATATGTGTGGATTGGAGGCTGTTGTAAGCCTTAAATCTCTCTCAGTGGGTGATGACCAAATTTGTTCGCCACACAAGATGGCACCCACAAGCGCAGGACACATGGAACTGGAAATCCCATTAAAAATGGGTCAGCTGTTAAGAGAGACAGAGAGATAGAGGGTACATAGCGCTCCAAGTGATTCCCAATTTCACACCTCACCATTTCTTACTTTTAGGAAAAGGAAGGGGTGCACTTGGACAGTAAAGAGAGCTGCATAATGCAATGGCAAAATCCCACCAAAACAAAACATTGCCAAGATTCAACCTCCTACATCCTAGTTGCTCTTGCAGGTCCATAGTCTGCAGAGAGTTAGCAGATAACAGATGGTTTGTCCCTCCATCATCATTGTTCTCAACAAACTGTCCCAACCTACTAACAAAGCCAAGACATATGCAGCCATAAATTGTTCCTCGCTGGGCTGCGGGTGATGCTGCCCGCTGTTTTGGCTTTGTGCTGTGGATGAGCTGTGTGCTGGTGATTATTTATTTCCACTGCTTTTCCCACTCTGTTCAGACTGCTTTATGCAAAACTATAGATTACATAATTAAAGCAGCATTAATCTTTTCCTTGTTTTGTTTTTGCTTTGTGGTCACTTGAGGGAAGAACTCGGCAGAAGAGCAACATTTGCATTAATCTTGAGTGATGTTTTTGGCAACCTGACAAATGCAAGCTCAATATTCATTTCCCCTCTAGTTTTGCTTTTGTCTCCATTAACTCCCAAGAAGCTTTAGCTGTTAAATGTCCCACTGAGTTCTAGCAAGTTGCTAGCTGGTGAACATAGTTGAGCATATCTATTGTTTAGTTCTAGGTAGGTAGCATAGAATGACTTTATCAACTTTTTTGCTGAAAAAAGCTGCCTGTGTGGCTGCAAGAGGGGTTGATGAGGGAGGAGAAAGTGAACCAAAATGATTACGATTAGATATTGTAACCCTGGTTTACAAGCACAGGCTCTGCCCTCTACTAGTCTCTATGGGTACAGTAGATGGAGCCTAATCAATGCTCGCCTTGCCACGACATATCATCACACTGCCACTGAGCCCAACCAGCTGTAGGCTAGTTGCTGCGACCAACTCACACTACTTTATAATCCAAGCCAATCAGCAGAGCAGATGGGCAGAGAAACCAGCCCTATAACATGAACTTGAAACTGTGTGTAATCATGGCCTAACGTTGCAAGGGTCAAAAATCATACAACAGACAGCAGCTCCCAAGAGCCACAGGGAAGACCGACACACGCTGCGAGCCCAGCCAGAAAATTATCTTGAAATATTCCAGCGTGTCCCTATCCTACACCAGTGGAGGCTCTCTGCTTGCTGACTAGCCAGCTGGGTGACGAATCAGGAGGGGAGGGCTTCTTTCAGAGAGGGCACATCCCTGTCACCATGTCTCTGTGTGGCCCTGCACTCTCAGGAAGGAAAACAGTCCCACAACTGGCGACTTTGTTTTCAGCAGCTCCTTCCCTGACACTTCGACACACTGCCAACTGTCTGGGAGAGGAGGCGAAACAAAGGCTGGTTGAGCTGGATGACTCTGTCTGTTACCGTGGTTAACCGAATTAAGTGGGCAGTTTGAACCCTACACACTCCACACTATGGCCATAATCTCTGGGAAATCACAGCAAACTGAAGTTGGGGTTGGATTTCAGAAGGTCAGCGATCTTGCAGACACAGACAAGAGTATGATGTCATTTTCTGTCTGCAAAGCCACTGTGACAGTGTCATTTGAGGCGGTTGGCGGCACTGGGGCACTATGGTGACAAAGCAGGGGACTCATCATTGATGCAAAGATCCCCTGGTTGCTTCTGTTGCAGCAGAGCGAGACATCACACAGTCAAAAATTGTGTTTGGCAGTAAATGCAGGGCAGTAGCTGAATCTTGCCGCTCTCTGTGTGGTCCTGACCAAACAGAGGAAAAAGTTAGGCCATGGTTCCACCCAGTTTCACATTCATGTTACAGGGCTGGTTTGTCACCCCTTCTGCTCTGCTGAAGCAGCTTAGATTATAAAGTAGTAGGTGGAGGGAAACCTACCCTTACCTTAACCCTAACCTACAGCCAGTTGGGCTCAGTGAGGTAGTCTGATGACATGTTGTACCCATAGAGTCCAGTAAAGGACAGATCTAGTATGAGATAGAACCATAGACTGTATAAAAGAAATGGACGTAACATCCATGACGTCACCCATTGGTTTGTGGACTGCTGCTCGGAAGCCAATAGTTTTGAATCTAGGCAGGGCCATCTTGAAAATTTCAGGTGCATGCTGGGTAAAATAAAAACACGGATTCTATTTATATGGGCATGGGGCTGAGTCATGGGCGGAGCGGGGAGGTTGCGATAGGTTGCGAGGGCTGGATCTCGAGGACATTGGGCAATCACGACATAGCCATGCCTAATGCATACACTGCTTTATCGTCAAATATAAAATCAGGGAGGTCAAAATTTCACAAATGAACATCATACTGCATTGAAGAAGGCTTTAAACTAGCGATTGAGAACATAAACACATTTTGGAAATGTTTACTGAGGTTGGAAATCAAGTGAGAATTTGGTGAATTCTCCATTGACTTGTATAGAGACGGAAGTCCTTTTGACACCAAAACGGTCGCCCCCTGGTGGCCTTTTTAGAGGAACGGAACTCCCTGCCTGGATAGAATGGAGGTTACGACATTGTAACCCTAGTAAGCACAGGTGCTGCTGCTCCCAAACGGTTCTCTGAAGTGATGAGAGTGGGAAGAATTTGCTACCATAAATACTTTGTGAGATACATGTAATCAGTAGGCGTGTCCTGATTTGTTGGTTATGTACGTGCAAATTTCAGTAGGCGATTATGTGCGCGTGATTGGAGGAGAATATTCCCCATATAGTCTATTAGAGGGGATGGAGACTGTGTAAGATAGCAAGAGTAAAAGCTGTGGGAACTACACTATAGAACTACAAAGCCAGGTAATAATTATCTATGGATTTGAAACATTGTACATGGAGTACTTTTGATGAGTGAAGCTGTTCAACATCTACAGCACACAAAGGTAAAGAAAAGTTCATGTCTTTATGGGTGAAAACCTCATGTGACTAATTCAACTACAGAACAATTCTCGTAAGTGGTGAGAGGACGCTAGAGTAAACCTGCAAAAAGTTAGTCTGACATCATCGCAGCCAGCTTGGGAGTATCAGTTCTATCATAATGCACGGTGAAAAGTTTAATCTGTGTCAAAGGAAATGAAGAAGAAAGGAAGAAATGAGACGTTAAGAAAGAAAAGTATAAAAGATGCATATGAACAACCAAGTCTGTATTGTGGGTAAGAGAAGAAATATTTCAAGAGCTAAATTGAAAATCCAGACGTGTGAAGTTGAGAGATTGCCCACTGCTGTGATTAAATGTGATTGCTCTGGGCTGAAGATTTCTGTTCCAGGGCTGTCGTGTGCCTGAATAAGAGTAAGACCTGGCTGCTTGTTCTCTTGGCTTTCCACTAAATCCCAGTTATGCACAAAAAATGCTTGGGTACCAGATTCACTTCAACATTTTCTTGTTTTGCATATACCTCCTTAAATATTTCACACAGTCAGCCAAAGTAAACAAGGCAGCTGAATGGGGCAGTTTATATTTTAGAGAAGGATGTGTTCCTCTTGTCAGTTATGAAACGTTCCCCTCCCAACTGCAGAGAGAAAGATGAATTGCTATGTGAGAGAAAAAAAAAAAAGAAAAAAGAATTTGGCTTGAGCCAAATCAGGAACCAAAGGCAAGGGGGAGCATGCTATATTGATAAGTATGTTTTGGTTAGAGTGGTTTGTAAAGGATAAATTATGGCTCAACCATGAGAACTAAAATTGTTTTCCAGCAATTTCACTTCTCATTATTCGCAGTCTCTATTTGGAGAGCCTGAATATCGCAGCTGGTAGTGCCAGTGTGCTCGTTGCTGCAGGCCAATAGGAAACCATTACTTAGCTCAGCCATTGATTTTCCTTGTGCCTAGAAAGATGTGCCAGGGAAAATATGAGCAGCTTTCAAGATAAATTGCCAGCTTTCGGAGTGAACTTGAAGGACATTTTATCATGACAATACATTGTGTTCAGAGGCAAATGGAGTTGGCTGTTTACAAACTCTTCTGGCCTTAATATACTGTACTTATGGTCAATTTTTATTTGCTGAAAATAAATGTTGACTTTTTTTTCAAGTTAACAGTATTCACATACAGTCTTAACAGTAAAATTCAATATGTAATGTAATCAAAATATATTATAGCGTTATGAATCAAAACCGGAGCAGTTGCGTCATCAGTCATATCGTATCAAGGCTTTAGTAGGAGCTCTTATATTTTAGTGTGGTCTCAAGCTAGGTGACAGGCCATGTGGTCCACATTAGCGTGCATTTACACTATCATGAGCAAGATTTTACAGCAGGGCGCCAGCAGATTGGCTCATTAAGTGTAATCACGCCATATAAGACTTCATCAAAAATATATTTGCACCCAGACCATTAAGATTCCCTCTGGGGGAAAGTGCATAAAAAACACAAAGCAGATTTTCAATGAACACTGTTTACAGTCAGATCTGTTGGTCGTGCCCACTGCCATTAGACGTGCTTGATAGAAAATGAAATGGGCATAATAAAATCACATTATATTTCCCACCTGTCACCCAGTTTATGAAGTGTGATGGATCAGCCAAAATGTTTATTTGCTGCAAATTAATTCAGGTCAATGAACATGTGACGTATGCTCTGGTGGTGTTGTGTGTGGAAATTAATTGAGCACATTTAAAGCAGTCTCAGCAGAGAGAAGAAGACAGCGGTGGAAAATGGAATATTGTCTTTGCCAAAATATTGTTTGAAATATGAGCCCCTTGAAGAATTGACAAAGAAAAACTGCTTTGTAGGATTCACAACATACTGGTCAGTTTAAGCTCTATTATAGTGACAACATCATGACAGTTCGTCAGCCTGCTGGAAAGCCAATCCGAGCCGTTTATTGTGTGTGGGAATGGCCTGCAGCAATATCACAGTAGCCAGTGTGAACTCATCTTCTGGGAAATGAAACGACAATGCAGCAGATGAAGAATGTATCTACAAATATTTTTCAACAATATTTCCTCACTGAGGGTTTTTCACCCTACAGCTATTTTCTTTCTAAATACCAGCCAAAAAACAGAAGAAGTGGTGAACAAACAAACAAAAAAGCCACCTATCACAGCTGCCATTCAAGTTTTTTTAGAGTCCTGCTGGATTTGGCTCTCTACTTACTCCCTAATATGCCCTGAGTCCTAATGCATTTTGATATTATATCAGGAGGCAAGGGCTGAGGCAACTGTGGTGCCCAAAGGGGAATGGTCGATACCTGCCCAGTGTGGCAAGCTGCTAAGTAGAGCCTCTCTGGCTGCTATGGAGGTATATCACCATGGCTATCTAATTTCCCAGCCTCACTTAAGGGACCAACAAGGGCAATTTTCTGCTTTATCAACACTTCCTTCACTTTTTCGATGAGCTGAGACCACTTCCCTTGGCTGACGTGCAACAGAGCATGTTAGCTGCAAAGAGAGACAGAGGAAGAAGGAGCCTGAGAAAGCTCAGGAGAGGGTGAAGATAAAAGAGAGGGAAAAAAACAAATGTGCAAAACAACACAACAAAGCTGCTAATGTCCAAAAAAAATATGCAAGAATGTGGAGCGGAGTGTTAATGAATCTTGGCAAGCCACCAGCCAAGCATGTCCCCAGTGGAATGACCCACTAACAAAACAAAAGAGTGGCGATTTGTCCATTTTCTTCTTTCCAAAGCCAAATGGTCTAGTGTAGACCTAGATTTGAAGCCAACATGGTTCGGGTGAATGAAGCATTGAAGGTTTTAGCATGGGCCAGCAATCGCCCTCTTTCCACGCCTCAAGTGAAAAGCACAGTGCTTATTATCATTGCGCACTGCTGGAAATGATACACAGAGCAAGCATTCACTACAAGGCCGCAGTGGCAAATTAGAAGCTCTATGTGATGAGATGCATCTCATCGCTTTGGAGGACATGATTAATCTGATTCGAAATGCACATCCAATAATCCTTTTAGCGTTACACTGCTTGATTTAATCCAAGATTGCTCTTCATCTCCCATCAAATAAGACATCTCAATATAGTTTGAATTAGATTTGGATAAAATGTCAATGTAAAAGGATTCAGAAAGCCTGCTGATATTCTTCATTTTTCTTCTAACAAATCCCATTTAAATACCAAAATGCCAACAACGAACTGACCCAATTAACAAGCGTTGCTTCCTATTCCTCTGTGTCATAGACCTTTGTTGTAGAAAAACTATTAAAAGTCAGTGATCCACACTGTTGCACTGGGAGACATATTCACTGTTGCAAGGGGGGGACATATTCCTTTATTTGTTTGAACATGGGCACTGTACAGTAGTTTATTATGAATCATTCCCACATACACAGTTGTACTGCGGTGAATACTAACTGTAACTGAAAATAGTCTGCAACAACAATACTATTCATTCCTGCGAGAAATGTCAATGCCCAGCTGTTATAGAAAATAATATCTATCCTTATTTCAAAAGGAAAGCATATAGTGTTAAAGACTGAATGCCACTGACAGGCTGAGAAAGTGGAAAAATATTGAGTGATGGACTTACAAACTCTAAGAATATCATCAGCCTTTCCACAATAAGTTTTCTTTTTATTGCACTGTGCATATAATCAGAGAGACCCTAAGAGATCAGGGTGTGATATGTTACCACTTGGGATCTTTTCTACAAAACACATATTCTAAAAAATGTGCAAAGAACAGTGGCTTCTCAAAACAACTTTGTATGCATCTCCTTGGAGTAGAAAGGTGACAAGAGTCGAATGCCTGTCCTCAAACAAAAAACGACAGGAGGTCAAAAATTTCGAATTTGACTTCAAAAACATCTTATACTTACATTGGAGTGACAGACGCCATCTAGTGGTTGTTGTAATAATAACCCGGAAAAGTGCAGTTCAGATAGCATCATTATGAGGGGAACTATTTCCATAATTAAACATGGCAGGTTGGTTTGATGGCTGGATAGATGGCAAAAAGTGGACTTAGCTGCTGTTCGCATAACAGTTTCCAACCTCATGTTTCCAATAGTTTCTTAAAAAGTATAACTATTGTACACTTGCTGTGGTGTTTAATGTCGCCATGATGACAAAGATTGCCTAACTTTATGGAGATAGTAACTTCACCCCACACCACATTCCTTAACTCTAACCAAGTGTTTTTTCAGCCTAGACCTAATTAGGCCTGACTTCACAGCATATTAGAAAACACTCATGGTACAATCTACCAAAGTGGTCATTTAGTTATGAGGATGTGTTGAACTGTGATGTAATAGCCAAGACTCTGAGGCATATTTTAGACTAAACACCAACATGGCCAGCTGCAGCCAGGCCCAACCAGAGGTGCAAACTGGTAAGGCTTGGGACCTCATGATGGGAGAGGCTGGGATATTTGATTTTTTCTGTTGAATGTCCCCCAACTCATGCGATAATTCCAAAGTGAAAGTGCCTGAGTGTTGGCACATTGTGAAATAGTCTTTTAACAACCTAACCCAAACCTAGCCCTCACTACATGCAGTGTAGTTTCTGGATATTCTGGATAGATTGATGGTGTACATACAACTGCAATGTTTAAACACAAGTAAGACACTTTTATTTCCATGTTGTTTTTATGATCTTTACAATGTGAAATAATATATTTGATTTAAAATAAGGTGCAAAATATAAACGAACAAACTGTAATCTTAATTGTTGGGTTGAGTTAACATATGTTTTATCTTTTGTTATTTGTAGATTTCTTTGGGTTAGATTTAGTGTACCATGTGTTTATGTATCTTGAATATTTGCAAAATGTTAAATTTTCTGCTGTATTTATGGGGTAGTCCAGCACTGAAACAAAATCCAGCTAAACCCATGGGTAATGGTATTGTATAGACTGCAATTCAATGTACCAATGGTGTTCATAAATAAATATACATATGAAAGCAATACCTCCCTGTTGACAGGCACTGTGCATCTGGTTAGATTTCCTTGCCAGGGGCATCAGGTATGTTGGCATATTGTAGTAAACAAAGAGACTCTATGCTGTGACATCCTCTTTTGTTCATCTTGGTGACAACAGTGCATTGTATCCTGAGCTGGTGTGCAGGCATTGAAAGAGTTGTGGGGAACCACTTGGGGCACACTCTTGTTCCAAACAGATTCTTCTGAGGGAGTGAGGTCTACTTTTTCTGTTACCAACAAGTCAGCAATAGCAAAGTCAGTGCAATATTTCTACTTCTTTTATAATGAATAAATGAAAGCTGAAGGCACATAGCAAGTAAACATATTTGAGGGAAACGTTCAAAGACAGACACATCTGCATTGGTCACTTCGCTGAATGCAACGGCAAATAGTTTAAAAATCAGATCTTATGACTAAAGTTTGGATTTTAAATCAACCTTCAGTGAAACTGACAGTGAGCTAAATGACACAAACTGCAAAGGAACTGAGCCGAATGCGTGGGCTGGCTGGACCCATCAGGATTTAATAATTGAACTAATAGACTCTGCTGGCTGCATGGAGGGACTAGTGATGGTCTCTGTGGTGCTGTCATTCCTCTTTTCTTTCCAACACAAAAACACCACCACTGGCACACCAACATCAAACAGAAAACATTAGAAAATCCACTCTGAGTTGTCTGTTTCTTTACAATTTGAGTGGCAAGCTGAAAATCTATCAAAATGTGTAATCTTGTAAATGATAATGATATACAATAGGTTAAAATATATAGATAATAGATAAGATAATAGATTAAGGCTAAAATAAGTAAAATTGTATGAATTGTATTGTATGTAGGAATATATGTTGACTTTGTGGTATTAAAAACAAAAATCATTAAAAATGCTGTAATTACAGAAAATACAGACCATGGCTGTAGGTAAAGTATACAGTTGTACTGAAATCTACTGTATTCAGTCCTTTACTATTTGTTTTAACGACTCCACAAATATGACACTAGACTTTCTATCTATCTGTTCCGTAGTCTGAATAGGATTGAAGTTGTGAATTGCAAAATATGAAGGTGCCAGATAAAGATAAGAAACAGATCAGAAGCACACAGGAAATGTGTTAATGATTATGGAAATAATGGTGAGAGCGGTAGCAGCAGGGAGGAAGTAGATTATTGAAGGCAAGACAGCCGAAGACAGACATTGCAGCTGAGACATAATGTATCATTTTAGTAGTTATTAAATGGTTGAGTTTAGACAAGGAACTATTTGGGTGGAAGGCTTTGGTCATGGTTAAATGAGAAAAAAATTCCCTGCCTGAAAATGAAATGACCTTACTAGCAGTAATAAACCTTTGAAGAAAATTCACCTCGGTGATCATCTTCCATCTTATTTTAAACCAAATCTGAGCCTGCTGCAGTCCTTTTCACTCCATGGGTCATGTTATTTATATGTACACATGTCTGCAGCATATACATATTTTTGAAACTGTATGACACCACAGTGGCCAAAAAAGCTGTTACACATATATCACACAATATTGTGAATGTTTTTCTTTTGTAAGGATATGTTGGCCTATTTCTGATATATAGATTTTTTAAGGGGAGAATCATTATTACTAAGATAATGTGTTACCAAGTTACTGTATTTCTGATTTGCTACTGTATTATTCTATTACTAATCAATATGTTACAAAGTTAATGTGTTATCAAGTCACTGTTCCTTCTTCTCTCCTTTCCTTCCTTCTTCCTCCCTTCCATCCTTCCTTTCTTCCTTCCTTCCTTCCTTCCTTCCTTCCTCCCTCCTTTCTTCCTCCCTCCCTTCCATCCTTCCTTCCTTCTTCCCTCCTTTCCTTCCTTCTTCCTCCCTTCCATCCTTCCTTCTTCCTCTCTTCCTTCCTTGGCTCGAGGACAACAGGAGGGTTAATGACTGTATTACCAAATAATGATTTACGGCCCAACAATATTTTATTTCAGCTGACAGTAAGTACAGTACATTTCTGTCTCTTCCTCATGAGTCACCTGCTTTTGAGCAGTTGTTGCTACATCTGTGTCACTGTCCCTGCTGAGCAGAGGGAACAATGTCTAATTATTCACGCTGCTTCTCCACTGAGCACCGAAATGATTGGTTGAAATTACTGATTGTATCCCTCTTTGTGAAACATTGCTGCGAGGGATACTTAGCTCGCCAGGCTATTTTGAACATGCCCGCCATGTCAGCATAATCCATCAGTTGGAAATCATCTCCAGTAGAAAGCCCTCACTGTAGCACGTTGCCGTAGCAGGCTGATGCAAATTTGACCTTTTTTCATGTGTTCTGTAATTGTGCAAATAGACGTTCCATGTCCTTTATCTTGACCTTAGTCTGCTATCACATTTGTCGTTTTTGAAGGTCAATTTGTACGGTAGAGAAGGAGGGAGGTGGAGAGAAAGAGTGAGGGGCGCACTTGTTCCACCAATTAAGCTTCAAATCATGCATCCTGCCTCTTTTAAAATGGTACTGTATATTACAGCGGCACTGTCAAGCTGTTACCGTGGAGCTATGGCTATTGCTCCCCTGCTGCTCTAAATAACACATGTGAGAAAACATTTTTAAACATAATACAAGGCAACAGTCAGTATAACTCTTACATGGAGGGATGAAAGACAGGCAGAGGCACCTGTGGAATTTCAAACCTAACACATTTAATCTCATCCGATGTGTGATATGTTTACATTCACTGCAACCACTGTAAGAATACTTCAGTCCATTTAGGATGTCGTTCAGTTTTTTATGGTTATTACAGCAAATTTATTCAACTTCTCAGCGTCTTTTCTCAAAAATTGCAAAACAATTTGCCACATTTTGGGTTTTGTAGTAAAATTGTAGGAATTGGGAAAATTTCAAGCCAAGAAAAATAATATGATTTTTTTCAAAGAACAGCTTCCAATGAAGAGTCCTATGTGATCACTTCCTGTGATAAAAGGCATACTGCATATCACATGAACATTTATATTTCAGTGCTAATTTTGAAATGTACATGAGAAACACTCTGTTCCATGTATAAGCCATCATGAAATAAATGTTCACCTCAACATTACCATCAAATAAAATCAGTACATGATGGCTTTAATACAAATCCTTTAACATAAAAAATTTTAATTTACAAACTGCCCTTTTTTATGTTTGAGCTAGATTATATCCATATTAGCTGTTTGAACAATGTATCAACTATCAACTGTATTCTTTTGGCTAAATGAATGTAAACCTTGTGTAGGAATTGTTTTGCACTATCTATAGCAATAAGTTTTGTTGGCAGGTGAGATTTGTCTCTCTTCCACTTGAATGCAGGCCTGAATCCTTGCTGTTACATGAAATGTGACTATGGCTCCAAATCACACAGCATTATCTATTGGTTTGGCCTTTACATGCAGAAACATTACAGCAATTTACCAAAAATTGTTAAATATTCCTTGAATTTGTGTAAATTATTGCAACTGCATAATCACTATTTCCTGGAAGGATTGCTATTTCATCTGCATACAGTCACCATCAACACTTTGACAAATCTATTCCGGGTACAAAGTGAATGATTCAGAAAGTCAGAGCACTTGACAGCATACATTCACTTTATTCACATTGGTGTTAAGGAGCTCAAGAGAAGCAATTTAGACTAAGTCTCTGAAGTGTTACACAACAGAAACTGACACACGGGTTTGGGCAGGTGATTTAGGAGACCAGTTCAGAGGCGTGAGCACATGTGGGACAGCCCTGTGAGATATTGTTAGCACCAGCCTACAGTAAGACCCGACCTGGGGTTTAATACTCAGCAGACCCTGTAAAGCTCACTGTACCATAGTAGCATGTGGAGTGTATAGAGTATATAATTGGAAAAAGCTGAACTAGCAGCTCAGGCTAGAGTGGTCAGACTGGAAATTAAGAACTTGCGCAGTGGAAATTGGCTGCTGTAGATTTATGTTCACATCCTTTACCAGGTTATTCAATAAAGAAGAATTAGTCCTGTAGGAGGTATAAGGATATTAAAAAAATGTTGAAAATTAATAACAGCATTTTCAGATCATTCTGACAAGCACTTCTCATTTTCCTTGAAGCTGAGTCATCAGTTTTCCACATGATACACACTCAGTTAAGTAGAAAACAGATATGTGCAGGAAAAAAAGTAAAGATGAAATAAACAGGAGCGGTAATATCTAATACACAGGGGCTGATCAAAATGTGTTCCTGAGAGTCTTCAGCTCAGTCTCATATTTTCACTTTACTTTAATCATGTTTTATGGAGCTCTTGATGTAGTGAAGCATAAAGAAAGGGTTTTAGTTGCCTAACCTTAACCATACCTTTATAGTATTTTATTTGCCATAACTACAATCTTTACCCACATTAAGCATACTATTATGCATGTGCAGATAGTGTGGAAATAAATCATTTTAATGGGGTACTCCAGTAATTTAGTAGTGCTCTTTCCTTTAGGGACTGAACAGAGACGCATTGAATGTTCAAAATCGAAGCAGCAGAGTCCAAGAGGTCCTGACTTTTAGTCCTCCGTATAGGTCAACATTCCTCATGATGTGGGCGGGGGACATGCAGCAAAAGACCTCCAGCCGGGATAAGGAACAGGTTCGGCTACGTATGTGGCATGCGCTCTAACCACTCGACCACCTGAGGCTCACACTGAACTAACCCTGATAGCGTCCTCTGGGTTTGAAAAGCTTTCTTTTTTGAGCCGCAGTGGATATTCAACAATTGTGTCCACAGAGGCTGAGTAATCCTCCTCATGTCAATTAAACTGGGCTTTGTGTGCAAAGTTGTTGAAGTAGCCCTTAAAAAATGTTGGCATTGAATATTTAAAAAAAGGATATCAACATTACGTATGGCAAAAAAGGTTGAGAGACTAACATTTGCATTTTCAGTGAAATGAATAATTGTAGCTATTACCTTACTGACAAATGTAATACCTTCACCATCTCCTCCCATGCATTTCAGAGGAAATAATGTCTTATTGTATTATTAACCACACTCACCAACCTGTACTGCATTGTTTCAATACATGCATTCAAATTATTTATATCACAAATCTACAATAATATCACACTTAACAGCCTTAGACTTAAGAAACTGACAATAAATAGAGGAAATGAATAGAAGTGTAGTGTTTTTTCTTGGATATGTGACAATGACACCAAGATGGTAACAAGAGAACCAGGTCCTTCACTCTGCTTTGAAATCATTATTCATAGTGGCTGAAAAACACAGTTCATTTTCTTCCATATTTACACTGAGATGAAACACTCGCATCAAAAAATGATAAAGGGGCTCAGTCCTCCAATGACGTGTTTACTGTGTGTGTGACAATAAATAAGTACAGAGGATTGCATGAAATCAATCAAAACAAAGCATTTTAAGCCTCATCGAGCATTTGATATTTGATTAAACGATAGCATGTCAAGTTTTAATCTGTAAACGCTCTAATTACGTGACCACAACTACTGTACACTATTGTTTTATAAGTGTGTCTATCCGTGCCAATTGAGTCCAATGTGTTGATACAGCCTCACAGATCAAGAGACTGTTTCTATTATATCAGCAGCGGACTGACATTTGAATGTGCTCTCATTCAATTTTTTGTTGAAGAGCACAATCGAGGTGGGGAACAAAATCAAAGAGTTGGGGTTTGGCACTGTCGGGGGCAATAATGTTGATGTCACTGTTGTAGTGCTGAAGGGAATCTTGGGGGGGGGGGTTTGGCACCCTGGTGTTCATCGAAACATGGGGGTTTCAGGGAGATTGGAAACATCAATCTAGCAGACAGAAAGTGTTTTTTGACTGCTCACTGTTGGTGTTTCACTTATTCCCAGAATACAAAGGCAACCTGTGCCCCCTGGAAGGCAGTACTCAGTTAAAGAATGAAGTGTCTTATAATAAATTAATTTGTGCAAGTCAGTGTCTATTTTATCCTGACATTATTTCAAATGATAGTTTGAAGCTCTTAAGAACATATTTAGGTGGTTATCATTTCTTTTATTTACTTTTCAGTAGTGTATCACATTGTTGGTGAGGTATTATGGACTCACTGCAGCTACTGAATAGATTTATATACTCATACTAGATGTTGTACCATTACTAATTTTGTTATACAGCAATTTGGCAACTTTTCCACCAGATGTGAGCTGCTTGCACATTATCATTATTATCATTAAGGCTCTTGTGGTGCAATCATCAAATCCATTCTGCCAACACCGAAGAAAAAATAAATAAAAAAGTGTCAAACAACACAGCTCTCGACGTGCACAGATCAATTTATCTCCTATATTTGCCAGATGAGAACAATGCTGGGGGGGTAGAAAGAGACCGAGACCAAAATTATGTGTGATGTTTCAGCCCCACAGGGAACCTGGACATGAGATGGTTCAGGCGCTCCTCTTTTTTTCTGCTCCCAAGGATAACAAGCTTAAATCAAAGTTCGAGCTCAAAGAAGCAGTTTTTATTTTTCAACTCAGAATTTAGCTTCAGGGTGAGATATGTCAAAAAGCAGAAAATCTAAACAAAAATGGCTTCTCACCCTTTATAAAGTTGCTACTATATAAAAAATATACAGAGAAAAATTACAAGCATCCTGGTGGCCTCTGGGTTTTTGGCAATTACCTGATAATTAACAGCAAATTGCTGATTAAGCCTTTCACTGCCAGATTAATCTCTCTGTAAGAGTACTGA
Organism: Scomber japonicus; assembly: GCF_027409825.1. Lineage (NCBI taxonomy): Eukaryota > Metazoa > Chordata > Actinopteri > Scombriformes > Scombridae > Scomber > Scomber japonicus. The sequence goes on from NC_070588.1 coordinate 7,248,255, forward strand.
TTTTTAATCTGATGTCGGGTTTGGCTTCCCCGTGCTGGCCAGATGAATGCAGACAGTGCATGTATCTATGAGCAGAGTCAAACTAGGGGAAACACTGTTTTTTATTTATGTTTCCATGCATGTTAAACATAAATATTACCATTTAATGCACTGTACCAGAGTTAGATTACAGCTATTTTTCACCTGCAATTTCTTCAATAGGTTCAATGTTAACACTTATATACTGTTCATCTTCTGACTCATAATTAGTCTCTATACTCATTCACACTCATAAACTCCCCATCAGTCATTAATATATGTTTGATTCATCTAATGTAAGAAAAGAGAACAAAGGGAAAAAAAGACATTCACAATCACTGTGTTATGATCCAGGAAAACATTTTATAGAAGGAAGGAAGGAAGGAAAGTAGGAAGGAAAGGAGGAAGAATGAAGGAAAGAAGGAAGAATGCAGGAAAGGAGGGAGGAAGGAAATGTGTCTGTGTATACTGTGTTTCATATTTGGAAAAGTTTGGAAGGAAGGAAGGAAGGAAGGAAGGAAGGAAGGAAGGAAGGAAGGAAGGAAGGAAGGAAGGGAAGCAGGAAGGAAAGGAGGAAGAAGGAAGGAAGGAAGGAAGGGAAGAAGAAAGAAGGAAGGAAAGGAGGAGAGAAGGAAGTGTGTCTGTGTATACTGTATGTCATATTTGGAAAGGTTTGGCTAAAAGAAATGTGTATATGGTGTTTTTAAAGCTCTCAAATGTAAAATTGTGACAAATTTGACCCTGAACAGGGTGTAAGGGTTAAAACATAACAGCACAATAGCAAGCCATACAAAGCAAAACACATACAGGACACAAAATACAAAACTACACACAATACCCTTCACATACTGTACAGTGCAGAGTCTCTCCTGCCATCAGGTAAGGTTTTCCACTGAGTTGTGGCTTTCACAGAGGAAGCTGACAGCCCAAATGTAGTGCAACAAATCGGTATGGTGCAATCTGTTATAGAGGATATTCTGGAGAGTCTGATAGAACCTACTGAGCAATTATGCACAAAGTCACATAGTTTTATTGAATCTGTGTGCATAAATCATGGGTAGTGGACTTACTGCAGTGCACTGTATTTATTGTCTGTTATTTTGTGAGTGTTTGCATGATTAGTGTGAAATATGTTCTCTATATTGCCACAAAAACACCAGCGTCCATGTTATGACTGAGGCAGCCAAGGGAGTCATTTCTGTCATAGTCTAAAAGTCATCTGATCCAGAAATTCATGCTGCATTTAGTCGCAGGTAGAAAACTCTTAACATTTGGCTTTTGAGGGCATTCATGTGGATCGAATCTGATGTTTCACTCTTGACCTTAAAAACAGCAGCTCAACCATAAACAATTTGTGTGTTCCTGAAACTTTCAACCATGTCTGGACCTTTTTCAGCTGGTGGAGTCACTCTGACCTCTCTTTATTGACAAGATGTTCTGCTCTTCAATAGAGAAAATGACAAATCACACTGACATCACACTACAGCTGAAACACAAAGTTAGTGGGAGTTTGTCATTATTGCTTTGGTAACCACTGCCTGGATGGAGACTAGCTTTGTCCAAATAATAGCTCAATATAAAGCAGTAAGATTGTTTTTTTTAGCATTGTAATAGCTATGTGGATTTTCATATTTGGTTGAATGTATGCCTGGTTTAATGTGCCGACCCCTACAGGTGTTTGCCAGTGTGGTCTTGAGTGGATTGCTGGTTGGCAGTGGGTTGGGCCAGCCAGGTAATCTGGTAACTGGAAGCACCTGGGCCAGTGATCTGGTTTACTAAGCGACTTCTCATTCATTGTCTTTCTCTCTCTTCTCTTGCAGACAGCAGATGCCTGCCTTCCTGGGTGATGCAGCAGTTTTAGTTTTCCAATCTTATGGTTTTCTTTTATGCATCATACAACATCCACAGACACCATACTTACCATGCATGCACGTCCTACACCACTGATCTTACTGACTTCCACACCTCATGTTGTTGTATTTCCTAAGTTATCCTTACGATTGTGTTAAATAAATATATCTTGTTAGTCCTTTCAAATGGTGCATCTCTATTGTTTGTCATGGCCCTGAGCCAGCTGTGACATTTAATATAACTAATATAACCTACTAATGTAATTATAACTAACATTAGTTAGCTAGAGTCACTAGCTTTATTGCACATTTGCAGCTGTGCACATGTAACTAATGGCATTAACAGCTGATAATGCATTGGTATTGTTTGTATTTTCAGTTTGCAACAAAACAAACAACAAAAAAACATTGAGGTTTAACCACACACACTGGCTGACAAACTAACAAACCACACACTGGCTCTGAAAAGGGGCTTTTGTGCGTTTCATGGCCACCACAGGTTCTCCTACACACCTGGAAGGGGAGGGGGAGGGAAGAGGGGTATTCAGTTTGTAGCAATCCACAACCACAGATGCCACTAAATCCTACCCACTGCACCTTTAACTGGCACTCTTTTATGTACATTATCTTGTTGCTCCCCTCTGCTTCTGTAAATTATTTGCTAGTCCCTGACTGTTAAATTAGTACCACCCCCCCCAACTCCAAATATTTGTATAACTGCAGTGGATGGAAGCTCAGATGAATTCAAAATGTTCTTTTTGCAGTTTTTTTTGGAAAAATCAATCAACCTTTGATCCACATGTGGTCACAAAGCTAATGTCTCCGTTTCATTTAGGTGCTGAATCCATATCAGTGAGCCAGCACAACAGGGCCCTGTTAATAAAGCACACATGGTATTAACGTTATTAGTTACGCCTGCGTTTCAGTCAAATGAATTCAAAACATTCACAAATATACACGTTTCAAAACTACAGGATTAAGCTCCCTAATTCCGATCCACAAAATGCTATTTTTACAGGTGTGGCTTCAAGCTGTCAGGCATCTACACACTTGTGAAAGACTTGCTGTCAGACTGGATCATACTGAATATGACGAGCTGCAGGTATGTTCCCTGATAAATGGAATTAGAAAGCAAAGCTGAGGTTACCTGTGGTAAGAGTTGCCAATCGAAACACCTCTTCAAGCACTCGAGACAGTCAATCACACAGCACTGCCTGTAAATCATCAGCTACATACATTGAGAGTGAGATGGGAACAAAGCACTAGCATCAATGCCATAAACTGCCAAATGAGCAAACGTATAACCTATAGTTGTAACAATTGTAACATCGGCAAAAAATATTGTTTCATTTTTACAGAACTATTTCAAATACACAAAACAACTACAACTTTATGTATGTATATTGCCATAAAAAAAGGGTGTTGACTGCACATTGTCCCAAGTGGAGTCATACATATGGAACAGTATTTCCATGCATACAGATGGTGTTCAGCACTCCAGGGACCGAATGAGTTCAGGGTGGTGTTGTTGATATAGGAAATCGATACAAGTAAGACGTTGTGTCATGCTGATGCGTTTAAATGGTTTATTTTTCCATACTGTACCAAAATGCACAGTTCTCAATAAGCACCTTTCACCCTGTTGATTGTTCATTATATTTTTTAGTAACATATAGAACATAAAAATAACCAATAAATACTAGCTATCTGATCTGTTAAATGTACAGTACACTATCCATCAGATTGACCACTTTTCATTCTTTCTATTCTTTCTATTCCTTACCAAGATGTCTTGTGATTCATTTCAGCAACAAATCTTTTCCTCACATATGATTGAACAAACTTCTGATGTGAGTCCAGCTCAGGCTCTGTTTGAAAGACCAGTGCAAATATGCTGTGACCCAGGAGATTTACATAATGATGAGAAAAGTCCTTTAAACCACTGCCATCAACAATCACACTGTATGTATGACAGGATGCGAGCATGTTCGTGTTATTCAAAGGCAGTACTCTATTGGATACAGATGTGAAACAGTGCAGCATCTGCCGGCCAAATCCAACACTCCGCATGACACTAAAAGCAACAAAGGGCTTTTATTTTATTTACAAAGTGCCATATGGTGTTTCAGCATGCATTGTGATGTAAAGAGGGACATGACTGGACTTTCTCATGATAGTAATTCAAAGCTAATATAATAGTCATGAGGAACCTGTTGTTGATTAAAGAATTACAATAAGATCTTTTTTTATTAGAAAGAAGAAATTCCTCATTAGTAATTCAAAGATAACAAAAACAATAACAATAGAGAGACAGAGGGAGCACATGGATAAATGCGCGCATATGAATTTCAAGTTTTGTGTGACTTCAATAAATGTGTTTCTTCAAAGTATTTTGTGCTTGTTTGAACTAGAATGTTAAATCTGGATTCAGCTTGAGATCATTAATACTGTTTTATGTCTGAGAGACTGTTTCAAACTTCATCTACAAGCTGGGCAAGTACGGACTGTTTGTGTTACCAAAGGCTGAAGCTGTGAAAGATGGTGTGTACTTTAGCATACTGCTTTCAGTCAAATAGCTCCATGCTGGAACCATGCAGCAATATTTATTGAGACAGCAAAAGAGAACTATTTTAATTATTTGACTATTAACCTTCCTGTCATCCTCCCGGGTCAAATTGAACCCATCTGTTTTGACTGTTTCTTCTTTCCTCCCTTCCTTCCTTCTGTCCTTCCCTCCTTCCTTCTTTCCTTCCTTCCTTCCTCCTTTCCTCCCTTCCGTCCTTCCATCTGTCCTTCCTCCCTCCCTTCCTTCATTCATTCTTCCTCCCTTCCTCCTTTCCTTTCTTCTTCATCCCTTCAGTCTGTCTTTCCTCCCTCCCTCCTTCTCTCTTTCTTTCTTTCCTTCCTCTTTCCTTTCTTCCTTCCTCCCTTCTGTCCTTCCCTCCTTCCTTCTTTCCCCCCTCCCTCCCTTATATCCTTCCTTCCCTTCATTCTTTATTCCTCCCTTGACTCAAGGACAACAGGAGGGTTAATTGTGCAACATCTTCATTAAACATATTGACATGAAAAAGTGGACCCAAGTAGTGGTGGACAAAAGCCAGTATGTGGAAGATTTAACTTTTAGGTGGTCTTGGTGGTGGTAATGGCAGATGTGGTGCCTTGGTCTTCAAAATGACAAGATCAGAATAAAAATTCAACAGCTGAATGGCACGTTGAATGTAGGCAGAATTATAAATGAGGATCTCAGCTCAGGAAAAGAAAAGTGAATCAATCCAGAAATCTAAGTAGGAGCAGGCCACATTCAAGTTTGTTGGGATTGTATGCAGGCTGTAAGTAGTACCTGTGGACACTATAACTAGGACTGAGTAAAGATACTGCCAACTGTGTTTTTCCAGGTAATAAAATCTGATATCTGATATATTTATCCAAAGTCATTGCTGTCAGAACGGTTAGATATGAATTCATGTGGGGGGATTTGTTAACGTCTCACTTCTCTGCACATGAGCATATTGCCTATCATTGTCATTCAGTGTTGGCACCTCAAAGCCCAGGAAAGTCAAACATGGAGGAGACAAACACCAATCTCAGGGATCAATGGAGAGATGTAGAAGTTTCAAATTTGTTGGAGATTTATGGAAAAGCTTCAAGCCAAACTGGAAGAAATGAATCAGTATCTATGTTTATGATTTGAATGTCACTCAAATACATCAACCAATGACGTTTTTAACAGAATAAATGTATTCTGGTTCCTTTCAACAGGTGTTTTGACACTTTTATCTGACTGTACTGTGGGGAAAGTGATGGGTACATTTTGTAATTCCATCCAGAGGAAGTGTTTGGCCCCCAGATCACATGTTAGAAGATATAAAAAAGCTAAGTATAGAAATTGATGAATCCATATGTCCAAGCTGTGACATATGGACACCTTGGCTGAAATATTTAACATTCAATATTCCTATTTACAAATTATTCTAAACTGTTAAATCTTTCATCAGGCTTTCAAGGGAGCTTCTGTCCCTTTCAGAGGAACCGAGCTCTCCTTAGCTCCCCTGTAATTCGAACCATGGTTGTACTCACCTCTTTCTTTGGTTGTCTCTTCAACAGGCAAAAGGGTGAACTGGTCCAAGAAGGCTCCTTAAAAGCTCTAGGAGCAAACCATTGCTCCTAGAAAGGGGGGGAGTACAGACAGTGGCAATGTTCATGTAGATGGTTATGCATGTGGATGTGATTGAGTCAGGATAGGAGTTTGTATGTATATAAATATTTATTCTATTATGCTATTGAGGATGGTGTTGGTTTTATGTAAATATTTATTAGATAATATGATTGTGGTCTCACCTACACTCGGTCGGCTGGTCTGGCTAATTTCCTGCAGTGGGAGGGTATATAAGGCAGCCAGGGGGTGGGTTTAATGTAAGTTCAGTTCAGTGTTGGTGTCATGCAGCATGTTGGGAGAACAATAAATACCACCTTAAAATCACCACCGGTCAACCTTACAGGAGCATTAAGGTCTGTAATGTCTTTTAAGTCATTTAGCATTGTCTACTGCATAAAATGGATGGGAATTTGACTTTTACCAGAGCCCTGGATTCCCAAAACTCCTTCTCCAATTATGTTTCATCTCAAGAATATTATTAAAATGTTTTAAGAAGAAAGGATATTATTGCAGATCGGCCCTGAAAATAAATAAGCAGAATACTTAAATCAATTATTCTGTAAACTTTCTAGGCAGCACAGATGTTCAGATGAATTTATATTTCTGTATGTTTTGCAGACGACTTTGTTCTGTTTCAGTTTTGATGTCATTTAATGTGTCTAAAGTGTGTAATGTTGGATATTTACTGCACAGTGTAAACAGTTGGTGATTACCCTAGATCAGGATATTAACAATGAATCTTTTCAAGATAGCTTCTAATAAAAAGTAGTAAAAAGTAAGTTTTAATACATGAGACAATGATTCTCTGACTGGAGCTTTTGGCCCATAATCTCTTCAGTTATTTTCAAATGATCAAATCAGGGATAAGGATATAGATCAGGTCTTTCTACTCCTGTGTTAATCACGTGCATTATTTCAGACATTGCTGAGCAGACTGATGAAACCCATTACACATGGTAGAGGTGCAGCTTTAATCTTTAGTTTCGTCATGTATCATCTGCATTTAGTCCAACAACCCTGATTGAATTTCAAATCTGAACAATCTGATGTCATCATGAGGAAGAAGTAGAGGTAACTTTGCAACAGACTGATACACTGGCTTTTGACTTGAATTTTATAGACAATCACCTCAAGTTTTGGAGCTTTGGCCATGTTTAACATACCGATCCGACATAACAGTATAAAAATGACAGAAAATCACGATGCATGATGAATGGTACCCAATGGTGCCTGTTGTAAACATCTATGCAGTCTGTGCACAAACTTCCTGGATCAGCTTTAACCTACTTATTTTCAACAAGCAAACTTGAAAAAGAAAAAAAAAAGGTATGAATAATCTGGGTATATTGTTCAGAATTTGTCTGATCACTCATGTTTCTTACCCTGCTAGAGTTAATGGTAATGTGTGCCACCCTGTTCCCCTAGCAATATTTTTGTGAGTACAATGCTATCATATCCAGTGAGAATGATGGATGTACCCGCAATGAGACTCATTTTCAGCGTTTCAGAGTTTTATGCCTCAGACCAGCCCGCTTTAGTTTCTGGAGATTTATATATAATTAAAGCTTTACTATGTAAGTCTGCTATGGTGGACTATTCTCTACAACCTTGTTATTCACAGTGTATTTTTCAAAAGCATCATCATTAGTTGAACGACATCATCATCAGCGGGCCAAGAAGAATATTGGCTTGAAACCACATTTTCATACTTTTGTTTTTCAAACAAAAAAGGCTTTTTATAGGATAATCATATCATTGATCAAGCCATCATCATTCTAATTTTTGTACTTCTGATTCGAATTTGTGTCACCTGCATTGACACAGGTGTTTGGTTTACACATTATAGCACCATCTTGTGGTTAAATTAATTAACAATCCAGCCAAGAACAAACCAAAAATCATGTTCCCATATAATTTCAACAAACAAATTGTATCAAAACTAAACAATAAAAGCCAAACGACTAAAGACATACAATGCTCAAACATGACTAATAAGAAATAAATTAAAATAAAATAAAAGTGTAGCACTATTCTCTACAACTTTATTCACAGTATAACTTTCTAAGGACATCATAGTCTATTTTTGAGTGTAGCCTCAAGGATACATGGGCGAACCTTAAAACATTAATGAATGCCTGAGCAGTGCAGTGGTCTCTGCAACTTTGTTTATTACATCATTGTCCAAAGATATGAGAATTTCTTTCTCAGTGCACATGAGCATGAATGCCTCCAGGTGCTTCTCAGTTAAAGTGCTCCTGAGTCTGTGTTTCAGCAAATGTCACTGTTTAGGAGCTTTTCTCACAAGCTACTTCTGTGATGGACAGTGTTACTAGTAACCTGTTGGCCAGTCCAATTACATGGCCGGGTATCAGTTAGGAGACTGTACTTAGAAAGGGTGAGATTAACACAAATGACAGTTTTTTTGCAGGAGGAACAAGTTTTGCTCTCCAGTTCCTACTGTTCCACTGACGGATCCTCCTTATTTCCTTGTGGCATTTTACTGGCTGTCCTGTCAATATAAACTTCTAGACGGGACATTTTTAGTCTGTCCCACTGGGATGCAAGGCTGAACAGCTCACCATGTAATGTGCCAACTACAGCTCTAAAGTCAAAGCTAAGCAGACATTTACTTATTTCTCTGAGAGATGGGGCTTGGGATCCCATTTTCCCGTACTTGAGCAAAGTGTCTAAGGTCCAGACAGGCAGAGTCTGAGTAAAGTCTGGCATTAGGAGAAAACCTCTGAATACTGTCAGTCACAGTACCTACAAGGACGCTATGTACTTTGACTTTGAAGTCAGTATCAGGTGATGCTTTTGGCTCATCTTCTCCAAGCTCTCCTGACATTTTCTTTTCTTTTCAATAAAGACAGTCTGCATTACTAGCTCACAGTCTTCCTTCTCCTGCAGCTTTCCATTGGCCCACTTCACAAACTCATCAGCTGCTCTCTTAACTTAACTTCAAAGTTCCTAGCACACTTCTTAAGGCTGTCCTCTGTCCCCTCAACCAAACATTGAGCTGTGAGAATATCCATTTCCCTTGTCGATATGTGTTTTGAAAGAAGAGATGTATGCCCAAAAATGCAAAGGAAGATTTGAGCAGTGAGGACTGCTTCATACTTCAAAAGGACTTCTATGAATCCCTTAGCATTGGCCCTCACAGTTGGATTTAATTTGCAGTCTTCTACAATGGTGTCTCAAGTCATAAGCACGTTAAAAAAACAAGGCTTGCTGAGGTTTCTTGAAGCACTCAAACACTTTACTTAGAAACCCGATCCTTTAGCCCACCACCTTGTTTCCACTTGTTCTAACTCATCTCTTCTGGACTTCTGCATATGCTTTTACAACTCTCTTATGAACACTGCTGTATGATTAAGCAGTGAAAACAGTGAGTGCACTTTCCACAACGCTGCCTGTCCTGTCTGCCAGTATACAAGATTCAGAAGATGCTCTCAACACCAAATATTAATCTGAGTAGGAGACTGCTCAGACAGAAGTGTAGACAACCCCCGATACTGTCCTTGTATATTAGCTGGACCAGCTGTTGAGTTGCCTGCACACGTACCAATGTATTAAGCTTCAGTAATACTACTTTTAGTAGCTCTGCAAAATGTTGCTCTAGATGATTCACAGCCCATCCAATCAATCTTTCATGAATGACATCTGGGTTATATCTTAGTATAAGGTCCTTTGAGCTGATATCTTGGGTCGTATGTACTCGGACTGAAAACAAGCCTGTGTGCATTACTTCCTCCTATAGTGGTTTTTATCAGTTGGTTGATGACATCCTTAACTTTGTTGTTTGTGTCATTTGACAGCAGGGTAACAACAGATCCTCTTCCCTTTGTTCCAGTTTCATGCTGCTTCTAACTTTTTCTCTAAGCAACTGTTTACATGCTGTCGGAGGCATATGTCATATTTGCTAAAGAGCAGAATCAACTCAAGGATGTTGTCGTCAATGTTTTCCAAACTTTAAGTAGCCTCTGCTTTATCTCCCCAGTGGGCCACATTTTCCTGAAACTTTAATGACATCCAGTATGCACTCCATCATCTGATGTTTCTCCTTCACTTGCTCAATATGAAATGACATTTGGTTGCCAGTCAACCGGCTTTTCACATCTGACTTTTTTCCCATTTGGAAAGTAAGCATCTGCACTTCCTCTATGGATCTTATTTTTTTCATGTCCCACAATCCTTTGGCAAATATGTCTCCAGGCTTTAATGCCTCCTTGTATGAAAAGGCTTTCACTACCCAAAGGTGCAAATGCCAAACCGACAGTAGAGGACAGAGGTTGTTTTTCACCACTTGTGGTCGGTTCCACCTCTGCCTGTTGAAAACTTTTGGTACAGGAAGTTTTGGTGTTTGTAAAGGATGATAAGAAGAAAAAAATCTATATTCTATGATTGAGGGCAAGCAAAGTAATCAAAGCAATCAACAGCCTCATTGTCGTGTCTTTTTTCTGAGCTTGTGGTTCAAGGGTCTGCTGCTGAGCTGTTCTTGCCCCTGTGATCAGTCTCTGAGTAGACTCTGCTCTCTCTCTCTTTAACACTTCCTTCAGTTGGCCTATGAGTCTCATCTCTACCTGCATTAAATTGCAATGAAAAGTGACATGTAAGGCTTTAGTTGATTTAAGGTGAAACATGTTTTGACTGCATCAACATAGACTTTTATCATCATATTCCTTTTTAATTTATAGTCTCCATACAGTATGTCTACTATTAATGATAAAAAGCCAGCTGGTAAATGTTTTATTTTTTAATTTAGTTTTCAGCTTTCTCCTTTCTCTTTCTCCTCTTCATCTTGTCTTTTTTTGTCTTTTGTTATGCTTCTAACCACATACTTCTACCAGTTACCAATATATGTCATCACTTAGAGGATCAATATTCACTTCCTGAGCTGGGATTGACCAGTTGAGTAGGAGCCACTCATATCCTCCCTATCAGCATCAAGTGTTTGGCTTTTTGTGTTAAGCTGACCTCTGGTGTGTGTTTCCAGGAAACAGTAGCAATGTGTGCAAGTGTACAACACAGAGCAGCCCACGCTTCTCCGAGTGTAGCCTACATGATCTATTTATACAATGATTGTGTTTACTGACCCTGTCACCGGCCCAACAACCAGCCTGGCACACCGGGAAATCTTCCTGTTTCTCCTGATTAGCCACTGCTGAAAGACTGTTCCTGGCTGTACCTACCGAATACATACAACAAAAGAGTTGAAGTGTAATTATGTCGGAATTATACTTCAAATAGGCAGTCGGTAAATTGACCATTCATCCAGAAATACAGTTAGTGCTTTCATTACACATTTTCTGTGGTTTCTGTCCGAGCTGATGGCTGAAACAAGGTTGTTCCCTTTTAATTTTGCTGATGAAAAGGGGGCTGATTATTGCTTAATGAGATTACATGCTGGCCTTTTCACTTTTTACCTTTTTTATTATTAAGAATTATGTAAGAATTAGAAGCAAATATCATACAAAAAACCCTGAAAGTAAGATGCAGCTATTGAGAAACCAGCATGGCTGCCCTTGACAGGTGATGTAGCATTGTGCCACCAAGATGATAACATGCATGTATTCCTTAGAGAGCTGTTACACTCTTTAAGTGGCCTAGATTTAATGTGCTGTCAAATACATTAATTACACATTGCCCACAAAATGTCCCAGTCCTTCCAGCCTCAGCATCTGGCTGGTAATATCAGAGCAAGGCAGCAGCTGAATGGAGATTGTGTCAGAGGTGTGAGGAGGTTAACACAGAGGCACTGGCCCTGCATTAATCACTGAAAGGTCAGGCAGGGAAAGGCCACACAGAGCAAATTACTCCTGGCTGGACTTCAGGTGATGTGAATATCCATGAACTGAGCAACCACAGGAGCAGCAAAATGCAATCAATGTGATGAACAATGTGATGCTATGCATTCATTAAATTGCTCATGCACTGATTTAATGATCAGCAAGTCTGTTTAATTTATAGGTTCCCGTGTCTACAGGAGGCTCCTCACCAGGAGAACAGCAGTGTTTATTTAAATTTTGGGGGAAAAAACGACTGTCTGCCCTCATTGAATTAACGTAAATGCTCTTATATCACTTTAAAAACTCACAGGCAACACACACCAGCAGTGTATGATGCAAGAAAGAAAGGTTATGCCCAGGTGGTAGTCAAGTAATAAGTTTGGCTGAGGTGGCTGGAGTGGAAACTTCCCCAAATCGAGCGATGCCTATAAAGTATCCAATCACACACTGTGGATGTGCTAGTTACAGTATGAACTGGGTTTTATCTTCAAGAAACCTGAAACTCTAGCTAGTATGTGCTATATAAGATAGCAGGACAGTTACATCTTATGCTGTTTAATCCATCCCTTACACTTTTGCTGTGTTGTTTTTGATTTTAGAATGGTTAAAAACAAGTTCGACAGTGTGCCATGTTACGATTGCTCAACTAGGATTGCACAATTACTGTCCTGGGGAGGGGTTAAGCAAGCGGTCAGTTAACACATATCAAATGATGCAACACTACAGGACACAGCGAATGTGTTGCACTTTAGTAAAGGTCAAACTCGATGGTCCGGCACACAAAGCAGATGACTTTGTCATGAAGAGTACACTTTGTATCTCGTCTCATACCAGTCGTCCATCTTTTAATTTTAGCTGCGAAACATGATCTTTCCCTTACCTTGACCCAGTGGTATAATATATTTGGATTCCACTGATGGGGCACAGCACTCCAGCAATATGTTTTAATCCATTTTCAGAAGCAGTCAGTGGCACACAAGGTCAAAGTTTATATTTCAATCAATTTACCTTCCACATAGGAAACTTGTCAGTCTCAAGAAATGTGGAGCATGTGTAGAAGAAAAAAATGTTAAGATTACTGAAATATGTTGCAGAAACTTTTGGTAAAGCTATAATATTGTGTGTGTGTGTGTGTGTGTGGAAAGGGTGAGCATAGAAACATCATGGGGCACTTTGGATAAGAAGCGTTCTATTGATTCTGATGTGCAGGGTGGCACCTTGCATGTCAGCGTCTGCCATCAGTGTATGAATGTGTGTGTGAATGGGCACTTTGGAAGGTCGATAAGGCTACAAAGGCGCTATACAAATGCAGTCCATTTACCACTTTACATTTGCCATGTCCTCAGGGCCATTCAAAGCTCAGTGGCCCAGTTTGGAAAGAAAGTTTCAGTTTAAAGTTTAAACCAAGAAGTGAAACAACAACGAAAAACACCTGCTGTTTATATAGAAAAAAACAATAAGGTATTGACATAGGAAATGATTAATGTGGGAGACTAGGCACATGTGCTGATTAAGTTCCTAAATAAGAAACTTGAAACTACTTCTCTGTCTGGAAATAAACTTTTCAATTTTGGCATTATTGAGAAACAACTCTGAGGTAGAGCAGTGGGAAGGCTGCATAAAAAATAAAATACAGCTCATCATTTACATTTTCTTCCACTCAACCATCATTGTAGATATCTTCATTCAAATAAAAAAATCTCAATATCTGGGGCACATCTGTTTATGTTAACTCATATATTTTTATATTTCAAAGTCAGAAAATGATGAAAAACTGCAGGATAACTGAGGATATTGCTATACGACTAAAAATTGGGAACGTTTAATGAAAGAAATGTTTTAAAATTTGAAAGATCTTTCAGATGTTTCTGTTCCAAACTTGAATTTTGAGTTTGTATAATTAGCATTTTGTTCTCTTATGCTGTATGTTGAGCTTTTTATGTGAAGATTACAAAACCATCTTTGAACTAGAGAGTGAGCACAAGTTGGGATGCATCCAGATTTTTTTTTGCCACTGTCTAAAAGGCCTAAGTGCACATTTATCTTAATATGTGGTTAACAGAGAAGTTTCACTTGAATTCACTCCATGTCGATGCATGGAAGAGGCATTGCTAATCACTTTGGATGGATACTATCTCTCTAACTGGCTTTCTGTCTCTTTATTTTGGTTTTGGCTTTACCTCAGTGTTTATGTCTCTTGTGTTTATCTTGCTGTCTGAGCCTTGTGTTTTTGTGTTGTATTTTTTAGGTCAGGGTTTAAAATGGCCCTCTAACACTAAAGAAGACACTAAACAGGAGGCTTGGGTGTCAGATGAGACATCTCATTCAGGGAGATAAATGGATTCCTTCCACATAGAAGTTTTGCCCTGTGTGCTCAGATCACGAAATCTTTGATTGGCTCAAGGACAAATCTTGAACAAAGACTGTGCTAACAAGGTGCTGAATCACATCAGAAAATTACTCTTTAGTTTGACCCTGAGGTGACTGCAGTGCAACTCAAGTTCCCTGTACTTCATCTGTTTGCTTTGCAGCATTCTCTTTGACAATAATGTGTTTATATGCATGATTGCAGAGTATGTATTTACTGTTTTTAAGACTTTTGGTGTGAATTTGGCCCATGAGCCAGATAAGAGTTGGTCAGTGTCTCATTTCAAGTGGCCATTGAAACAATTCTACATGTGGGCTCATAAAAGGAGGTTTATAGTTGTTAAAGGGTTCACAGCATAGCAACTGAGCCCACACATACTGTATAGTCCCTGTATGTAGGCTATATAGCCCACAATTCCCAGCAATTATAGTTGTATTGGATAATTCTGCAGTGCATGATTAATGTTCAGTGGCGATGCAAGAGGTAACATGCGATTAATGTAGCGAAGCAGAAAGTACAGGTGTGGGGGAGGTGCCCCATTACAGGCCAATAATTAATTGTCATTTATTAGTAACTGTAACCACAATCTTTTCCTGCCTGACCTGATCACATTACATTTACTGTAGTGAGCACTGCTGCTATCAACAGGTGAAATCAAAACCTATGTCATAGACCTGATTGACGTAACCACCGCATCAAGTTTAAAGTCTTTCAAATCCTGCAGTGTCTACATCCATGTTTACTAACTGGCACTATTCTTCTTTCTCTGCCTTTTCTGGTGCATTGCAGCATTTCTTGGCACATTACAGCCACCTGTGATCTATAATCATTGGTATAGTGTGAAACCCTTGACAGGTCTGCTTATTTCCTCACCCGCGGGTGTGTGTGTGTGCGTCCTTGTGCACATGCATGAGACAAACAACATGGGGACACTAATGAAAAACAACTGCTCCATAGTGCTTCTAGAGGTCAGAAACACTACAGGTCCAGTTAGAGTAATAAAAAATGGCTGGATTCCTGGATATCCACCATAACACATTTATCCTGAGGGAATCCTATTTCAAAAACAGAATATTTGATTAAAAAAAAAATGTGTGATCCTTTTTGTTTTGTTTGTGAACATGTCAAAAGCTGAATGCTGTTTCAACTGAGAAATATACATCATATATTAAATAACTTCTTTTTTTTTAGTATTGTAAATAAAAAAAAGCATATTGCAAAATATTAAACTCTCCCTTCTAAAGGTTGCACCCTTGAGCAGTCTAACAATGACCTTTTCATGGTGCTCTTATGTGTTTTTAATGATGCAGTCATAAATATGAGGGGGGGTGGTTAAAGCCGGGAGACACAACAAGCACTATTTAAAGGAGCCATCTTCCACAGGCTGCCGTGCAAAGAACATTTATGAACATAATCCCCCAGCTCCCTTCATGCTATTTACTGCTGCTGATGTGTATGAGAGACAGAGCACTGAGAATCTCATTACATCCGCTGTCACTTCCCCCAGGTGTTGTGAGTAACGGCGACACCTCGCCCACTGACACTGCAGAATCCATTGCATGCCGCCGATTAAAAACTAGGGTGAAGTTAGAAATTGATTCCTCGGCTCAATTTTGCAGCTGATCCAGCTTTAATTGAGTTACGGGGACGACACATGAGTATCCTGCCTCGTGGCATCACTGATGCATGAACTCGTCGGCTCACTGAAGTTGAAACTTTCTTCTTTCTTTAGGCGGGGGGGGGGGGGGGGGGGGGGGGGGAACTGGGGGAGACAAGGTGAGGTAGTTAATAATGGGAAGAGATGGTTGATATATGAAGTTCTCAGAAGTTCATTAGATTGAAATGATTGTCTTCTACTGTGACCCCAAAAACACACATGGTAAACAAGTTTTTCATCGTTAACACAGAAGAATGACGACATATTTGTGATTTTCTGTGTTATTTCACAGATAAAGATAATATACCTTGACAAATTGACTTCCCTGAAAACCCATTTTTGATATATTTTAAATTTCATAGTATTTTAATTCATTCATTAGCTCATTCACACAGCTACACCATGGCTTTCTAACTGGCTCTGTGCTGCCAAAACGTCCTCATTGCTATACATATAAAAAAAGGTCCGTTAATTGCCCACAAAGTGCTGCTATTTATTCTGCCTTTGTGGCTAAGGTTGTTGCTATGGTCATTAAATGCTTATTTGAATTGTCAACTTGGATATTTTGGATTGGATATGATAAAAAGAAAGGATATCTGACTACTATTGTTTTTCTATTCAGAAGTATGCCAATGGGTAAGATCTGAACCAATCAGAGTGAGCTCATCAGTAGAGGAACCTTAAAGAGGCTTGTGCTGAAATGGCATGAGGCTGTGAGATAAGGTGTTTTGTGAAATGTAAATCATGCACAAATATTCCAGCAGAGTCACATAACTGTGTATTATATATCCTCTTTAACAAAAAGTTATCTTCACAGCATGCCTTGAATATGAATGAATGTTGTTGAGTGAAGTTTGTGAACTATAGTTTTTCAATCACCTGGTATCAACCTGGTTTTGTTTGCCTAGTTTTTTTTTCTGGACAGCAGCTTGGCTAGAGGAAAGTAATGGCAGAGCAGAAGGGCTCAGGTTAATCCTCAGTGCCACTGGGAGAGTGTGAAGTGGGCGTGAGCCAGCTGCAGGTCTGCTGCATCTCATACTGGATGCCACTGACTGGCCCCTGAGCAGCATTTCAACTCTTAGCTCCGGCCCATGCACACCCTCAGACCCCAGCCACTGATCCCACATGTGTTTTTATGTGTGTGTGTTGGTGTGTGAGAAACAAAGAGAGAGAATGGAAAGTATGGAGTATTATGTGAGCTCTCTTTAGGGATATCACTGTTAATGAGATGAAAGAGGATCCTTTTCAAACGGGCAAATGGGCAAACGCTTTATAGTTAAACATGTTTGCACAATCTGACCGACAGAAAAAAAAGTTAATAATTCAAATGGTATGTTGCATCATATTCTCAAGTTGCTTAGAAATGTGAATAACTGTGATAATGCAGGGAAAGCCAGGCAGCTAATTAGCAAGAACAAAAAAGGGCTTTGGCAAATGCAACAATTCAATCAACCTCACATTTTCAACAGCTCTTTGAAGTCAATACTTGACAGGCCTGGTGTGCCTCTCACGTCGTACTCCTCACAAGAACAAACCTATCAGGAGCAAACTGTGCCTCTTTCATTTTGAATGCAATTTGCTTAATGTCTAAATCTTAAGTATATGCTAATACAAACAAAGGGATCAGCTACATCCCAAGTGTATAAAGCCAAAGTCAAATATTCTGCAATTAAAGTGGGTTTTGCTTCTTACCTCTTGTTGTATTCCTATAACTTATCCAGTTTTAGTGTTCTCTTTTTCACCGATTAAACCATTAAACAGGATTAGGAGATTTTCAGACAGAAAATGAGACACTGACATGAGTCTGAAATATTATCTGTTGTATATACAGCAACTATTAGAAACTGATCAGTACACAACTTACTTGGATAAGTTTTGTGATGACCTCTATTTAAATAAAACAGCTGGAGAAGACGTTGCACCCATGCAGAGTGCCCAGGAGAAGACTTCCTGTCTCCCACCGCAGAGACCCAGAGTTCAGCTCCTGGTAGTGATGCTGACAGCTCGATGTGAAGGTTCTCGTCTTGACCTTGTTGCTTGACAGGTGACTTCTGCTGGCATTTCCCAGTGAAGCTCACTGTTGGCAAGTAATCAGAGGTGACTGTTAAAACTGAATACCAACTGGAAGATATTGGAAATACTTGAAAATATGAATAAACATTTTTCTTTTTTTTAAAGATGCATTTATTGGTGTGTAGGGACTTTGATCTGTAGCTACACAGTCTAAGTGATACAGATTAGAATTTGATGAATTTACTTTTAATGATATGTGATCAATGATAACAGTGTGACTAAAATAAATAATTGATTTCATTGTTTGTCTCAACTCAATGTAGTTAGCATGGGCAATTTGCTGTAATACTGCTGACCAATGAATAACCCTAACCTTAACCCAGCCAGTAAATACACATGTGGCGCCACACCAGCCACAAAGTTGTAAAGTTGTACAAGATTAGCTGTATAAATGAATCTATTGTGTATTCTCTTCCCTAGCAATGCAATACACTTGATTCTACACTACAGTACCTTCTTGATCCTGCCTCTCTTATACAAGTAAATAGGTGTACAATGGCCATAAAACCAATGAAACAATGCAATGCATGAGTGACTGGCTGAGCACACATGAGGCAAGCTACTCTCCTTTGTATTTATCAAAAATTAAAGATTGTAGCTTACTGTCTACTCTTTTTAAGAAATAAAGTATTAACTTATGTAATATTAGCCATGACAGTTCCACTAATCCAGTCCTGCATATGGAGGAAACATGACACAGTAAGCTAAACAGTAGGAGTTTTATGAAGGCTGATTATGAAAAAACACAAATTCAGCATTAATGTTGATTTTAAATGTCTTTAGAGAGAAAATAGACATGTTAGATGAAGTAAGTAGCTGAGATGTGCTGTTAAATGGAGCGTGTTTTCTTTGCTGATTCAATTTGTATTGCAGTAAATGTTACAGTCATCTATACACCAACATATACGACTACATGGTTAGTGTGTAAGCAGAAGCGCTCATTGCCTCCAGACCCATCCAGGTAAATAATGACCATCTGCCACTGCTGCTGACTGGGCATTATTCACCGGGGGTCAATGCCATCCTTCTAATTTTGGTAAGGATATTCCTGTATGGGCTCATGTCCCTGTAATAAAAGAGCACATAGCTTCAGTAAACAGAGGTAGAACTGCTTTACTTCTCTTGGTAACTTTACGATCAGCATTCATGTTGCCTTCTTATACCAGTGGAGAGGTTTGAGGTGCCACCTACATATTTAGCGCCAAACCTTTGGAGACTGTTGATTTCCTGTTATTTTTCATTTAAATAATTTTATTGAGCATCTATTGATGAGTTGCTGAATCTCTAACCCTCAATATCTACACCCCTCCTATTTAGAAACCATACAATTCAATAAGCAACACTTTTTTTTATAAGTGCAGTAAAGCTACATTATGATGAGCAAACAAAAAAAAGGTAATACAATTCTCCATCTTTATACGAAAGCATCATAAATGTGGCAATAAAATAGGCTATAATATTTTTCCAACACACCTTCTTGCATTCAGTCTTTATTAAGTTTAATCACATAAGTGGCAAAGAGACTCCTCCACCACCAGCCTCCTTCCTTCATCACAGTCACATTAAAATCAAGTAAAGGTCTACTTCAGATCTATATCTCATTTGTCTTTCTCATAATATTTGAATGAATTCTAAAAGTTTACCAAGTACTAGGTCTGTATATGTATTTATGTAATTATTTATTTGGGCTTTCTCCTCCTTTTAAGCCAATTTTTTTTCAAGCATGTTATTGACTTGAGTCTTTTCTGGTGGTGTATCTGGGAAGATTTAATAAATGAGATGATGTCTTTGGCTCTATTTCATAATTCTCTGATGAAAATTGATTTTGTAAAATTCTGCAGCCATTGTCAAAGTCATTGTGTCTTCCCTGCCCTTGGTGTAAAAATACATTGTTCACCTTCAGGGCATTCAGATGCTATCTACTTTCATAAAATTGTCAATTTGAACATGTTCCTTATTTGCACCTTAACAGGACCACTCCATCAAATATGTTAATGAAGACCAGGAACACTAATGTCTTTTGCCCGGTGGCAGTGTGGTTTCCATACACGTAAAAGGTTTCTGTACAAATCAGCAGCATAGTGTTTTTTGTCTTTTGTCTTTTTTTCCTCTTTTTGTGCTAAATATAAATAACCCTTAGCTGTACAAAAACATCAGATATCATTAATAAAACCTAAATGTATCAAATGTTTTATAGGAAAACGTTTTTGGCTTGTGAGTGATACTGTTTATTATCAAATATTTCATTATTATTGCTAATAAGGTGGCGCTAATCTTTACTACTTTCTATGCCATTATATTGTTTTGTTTTTTTTAAATGTGAATCCATAATCTGAAAAGTATCCAGTAAGCATACATTTAGGGAAGTAAAACATTTTCTGAGAATCAGCATTAATCTGTGGTAATAACATTTCTCAATTCACCAACTGGTCTCCACCCAACTGTTGAAATCGTGACTTTCTCTGACCAGGGACTGGAAGCAACAAACATGATGCAACTATGTGTCCACATTTTACTTTCCATACTCTCCATACTTCTTACTGAAATTATAACATTTTTATCATGAGGGATTTCAGGCAAATGTGTCAGTTTATTGTAAAAATGATTTCGTGAGCAGTTGCAATTCCTCCCACTGCAACACCTGATCAAGACATTTTCTGAAGATATGAGCAGGTACCAAATTCCGTGTTATGTTTGAGCAATATTTAGTTTGTGAATTATTAGTTTGCAAATATAGCATGTGTAAGGAAATAGTTGGCTTCCTCGTGGTGCTCCTGTTGCCTCCCACTATGTCTATGTAGTTTGGATTGGCAGCTCCAAATTGCCTGAATGTGAAAGTCTGTGCATCTGTATGTGTCAGCCCTGTGATAGACTGGTGGCTTGTTCAGGATGATCTGTCTCAGTGTGAGCAGAGATAGACTCCAGGCCCCCCCGCAACCCACAACCAAAGGGGCTAAAGACATTGAATGGATGGAGGGAAATAGATTTACAATTACAAAATCTACTGTATGATACACAATGTGTGGTCACTACATAAGTCATTATAAGATGCTTCACAATGTGTTATGAATATTTCTATAGAAACGTATTCATATGTATGAGTACTTATAATTATAAAAGGCTATAAGCAGATTCTAAAACTTCATAAGCATGTTTATAATGCTTTATAGAGGTGATATCAAATGTTTCTCCCAGACCAGTTCTATCTGGATTGTGTTAGCTATTACAGATGTATTAATGCGCAGACACAGTTCAACTCAAAAGTGAGATGTACATTGCATACGCTGCATTGATTATGACAGAAGTTATCTCTCCTCCTCTCCCGTGCTGCGTGCTATTTCGTGCTAATGCTTCTTGATGAGGCTTGGCAGATGCATTAAGGAAGTGTAACCTCAAAATAGATCTCACAGAGGCTGAGCAGCTTTTCATCTAGCTGAAAGGACAGGGGAGGAGGAAGAAGGGGGGAACAGAAGGAGTTTAAAAGAGAAGGGAGGGTTAGATTTATTTATTTACTTCATTAATCATGTTGTTGAAGCCTGAGACAGGTAACAAATGAGGGATCGAGCACGGTATTGACAGCATGAATACATGAAAGCCCAGCAGGATTCTTTTAGCATACATACAAGAAACATGTCAAATCAAAAGTAGGATACAGCCTCAGACCAATATGCATGATTTGTAGTGATTACTTAACAATTTACAGTATAGCTACAGGCATTTTCAGCTATAAGTAATAATTCATAATTGCTACATTACATTACGTACTAAAATATTTTCAGCTTTTCTCTGTTTTTATGATGTCCGTTTCTGCTCTTTCCATACACCGTCTCATCTTTGAAATGGTTTCCTCTTCACACTTTCTGTGGGTTTATTTGTTTTATTTTCCCCACTGGTATGAACTGCACCCTGATTTAGGCAGCAGGGAGCGGCGGTTATTATTTGTAGTTTACCAAGAGATAAGTCTGTGTAGCAGCATCAGATCTGACAACAGGATGTCTTGTCTGATTAAATAAAAGACAGCCCTTTCAGGCAAAATCCACACCACTGAACCAAGTAATGTTTCTTCCTGACAACTGGCACCCTCTTGAAAAAAAGGCATTATTGATATACAACCAGGTCTGTATATAGGTGCTCTCCATGCAATGTAAGGAATTCTTTTCAGATATAAAATATGCTTGATTGATTTGCTTCATCTGTAGTACATTTGTCATAAGAGAGGAGTATTGATCAAACAGGGTGACCTGACAGGTTTAAAAAATGCATTGAAACATCAACTGTCTCTCCAAAACACTATTTGTCTGTTTTGGGAAAAACAACAATGAAAGACTGAAAAAAATCATCATCATTCAATGTCTTGAAATCCACAGCCTTCATTAATGTTATCATTTAGTCATTTTGACAACTAAAGGCTTATAAATACCTGCTCTAATGTTATAAATCAGTTTCATGTATATTATAAAAGGTGCACTAATCAATATTTTTATATAAAGAATGGATCATAATTACTATGTGTAATGTGAAAGGAGTCTATTGTATAGTGTTGAAACAAAATAGGGTTATTGTCCTTCAACATAGAGCATTTTGGTGTCTTTTATCTTATTGTTTTGTTTTTTTTGGCAAACCTTGCTTCACAACTGGCAGCTGCTTTCTGCTGAAAAGCTTTTTAAAAATTACTGCATATGACCTGCCAAGCTCCAAACAGCTGACAAACAAAGTTAGCACCTATAGTACCACTCAGACATTTGGACACACCTTCAATTTCCCTTGAATGAGAAAGTGTGTCCAAGCTTTTGACTGGTGCTGCAGATGGTGACAGTAGTGGAGCATTTAGCAGGAGGACAGATAGATATTTTTCCCCCTTGGGAGCTGATTTAAACCCAAATCAGAGCTAGAAGAAGAGTGAATATTGATTTACCAGGTAGACAGAAACATGACTCTAAATGGATACTAACTGTGCTCTACATCTGTTGAATGTATTATCAGGCAATTGTAAGGCTGATTAGGTTTTTTCCATTTTTAGGGCCCACTAAATTGTCACCGGATTTAATGAATCAGCTATGCCTTGATTTTTGGACAGTGTGCTCAGTGATAGATGTAGGCAGGTGACTGTTCCTTGTATGGACATTTCTGCCTTTTTTGGGAGCCTGGCATGTGCACAGTTTGGCATTACTGGCATATCTGCTCTGTTTCCTCAGGATCTGGTCTCCCAGGAATTGTAAGGTGTGAATTTTCCTGTGCTACATGTTCATATTATCTGTTATTGCCATTATTTTTGCTTCTCCTCCTTTATTTCACAGCGTCGTCTGCTCATCTCCTGGCAGCAGACCTGGAGTAATATTTCCTCGCTTTGAGCCCTTGCTTAATGCAGCTTCATCTTTGTCAAGGTAGGCCGGCTCAAAGTTATATCACTAACCTCAGGGCGCTTCGATCTGGCCTCCAGCTAAACGTAACTCTTTCTTTTTGGTCTCTGATTTGCTGTGATAGTGATTGAGCTGCAGCTTTGTGGCTTCATCCTCCTGTGACTGGGAATCTGAACCTTCCTTCTCTTGGTATGAAAACGTGAGCTTGCATCATATTAAATTCAGGAGTTGTTGGTAATTTGTGTGTCTTGTGCACTTTGTAGGTATTTTTGAAGCCATGCTGTGCACCACAGTAGGCAGCCCTTTCCAAACCTTTCGGCCCCCCACTGCCTGAGCAACTGCTGTTCTGTCTCTCTATATATCTACAATTATACAAGAGCTGTTTTGTTTCAACGTCAGCTGGTTTATATTCACTGGCTTTATCATCTTTTTTTTCTGGAAGTGTGTGTTTTCAGGGTCGCCCCCCCAACCCTTTTCTTTCATTGAAGGCAATTGAACTGCTGGACTGACACACACATGCACACAGTGTTTAATTAGAATTGACCACTAGGGGGCATTTGTAAATTGTCTTGCCTGGTTGCTGTTCTGATTTTGTATTTTGAAGTTTGTTACCCTGTCTGTTATTTTAAAAGGGCATTGTATATTTTTGTAATCACATCTTAGTTGAGTATTTTCAAACCTGTGTGACTTTTAGTCACACAGTTATTTTGGGTCCCAAAGTGGTGAACATTCAAAACTTTCTTTGAGGTGATATTCCCAAAGGTGGCATAATTGATACTATTAAAACTGTGCTTGCCACACTATAACAGCTGAAAATATACTAATGCCATCTTTTCAGCTTATTATCCTTTTTTATTACTAAATATTTCATGAATATAATACACAAAAGAAAATCAATTCTTGGCTTACAATATAATAAAAGGTGACACTCTGACATGATTCATACTTTTGGGTTGAAATGGACACTTTGTTGTGAACAAAAGCAAAACACTCCCCCTGTTTGTTTGGCTTGACAGATTTCAACCCATAAGTGGAGAGTTTTGGCGAGGTGTGTGACATAGTCTGCTGCCACAGTTTTAAAGGTTGAGCTCACACTGAAACCATCAGTACAACAAATCTATGCTGTCACTGTAAAGTGCCTCATCAAATAGACCGGCATCAAAGGATACGGTATGAATAATAATATTGAACGTATCATTTACGGAGCGCATTTATCCAGTAGATGGGTCAAAACCCATTTTATCTCCTTGCTTTAGGTCTATGCACACAAAGCTTAGACGATCAAGGAGGAGATGATTAAAATGAGTTTAGAGGGTTGGCTTTGCATTGCCTGATGTGATTGCATCATCTCAGACCAAGGCTATTATTTGTGCAGCAGAGCAGAATAGCTTGCAAAAGGAAATCACTGCCATTTGGCAAAATTTTTCAGGAGGATGGCCTGTAATTTCAGTCTGTAATGTAATTATTTTAGCATACCCTTATCAGCATGTCCTGCCGGCCTGAAAGGCAGACTGGTTAATGTTCCCTCTCACACATTTCCACGTGAACCGGCTGCATTAATCACGTTTGTCATTTATGAATGTGTAATACAGGGACAGTACCAGTGGGATTTGCACTGAAGAACCTGCTAACGGGGATAGAAAAAGGTCCAGACATTGGAATTTTTCATGGATTTCATTTCAGTAGACATTCATTCTGAGAGATGAGAAGATATTCAAAGAATGAACCGTGAATGCATTTTCAAATATACCATTGTATGAGTTGGATTGAAGGCAAATAGGGTAATGGCAGCATATGTCACAGCTTTTAAAGACAGCCTACAATCAAATTATCTGCAAACATAAGACATTATGAGGTAAATAAAATAAAACCTTTTTTTTTCCTTTTTTTTTGCTGTCAGAAGAATTCATTAATATACAAATTAAAGAATGGAAATGATATATGACATGAAAAGAGTTCTCTCTGTTTTTAGTTGGGGAAGCAGCAGTGGTCTGCTCTTGAACACCCACCCTGTGCAGCATGGGGTCCATACACTGTAAATCACATCTTGACAGGGCAGTAAAAGGGCATTATGTCAGCAAAACACTTATGACATTTAAAAAAAAATATTGTTATGACATGTACTTTAACAAACAGCATGAGCACACTGGCATAGCACAGATATTGCACTCATTAAAATGCCATATAGAGGGCTGCTGCAGGTTGAAAACTGCATTTGAACTTGACATATTTTCTTCAGGCTGCAGGGGCTCTGAGTCTGATCAAAACCGTTCTGTCATGATATGTTCCAGTACAGACAAAATACTGTAGGACACTATACAGCACACTATATCGCCCACCTGGAGGTACGGATGGGGTTGCTGCAGCATTCCTGCTTCCCGCAGCTTTGCTCTTCTATCTAACCTGGCTTGATAAGCACACTAAGACTCCTCTAACAGGTAGATAATCAAAGGATTTCACAGCAGACATTTTGACATGTCAGAGTAGGGAAAAGCACAAGTGCTGATGGCTGAATGACAGTCATCAGTCATTAACACAGGGTCGGGTCCTGTGTTTGCTGGCACATTGTCACACTGTCATGACCTAATTGAGACACTTGAAAAGAAAGGAACCATCATTAATGTTATAAATTAGTATATTTCTTACTGTGACAGCTCAAATGTCTGTTATAAGGCTTATTTGTTAAAAAGTAACATCAAAATTGTTCATAATGATTCCTGATGATGAGTGATCCCTTAATCACCTTAAAAAAGGACTATATAAATAGATCTATACGCTTATTGTTGACATCACTATTAATTTGACTTGTATATTCTATTCTATTTTGTTCTATTTTATTATTTAACGGCCACGTCATTAATGGCACCAATGAGTTTACAACTATATGCAGCTCAATTATATCCAAGCATCAGCTTCCACCAATGTTGAACTACCTTAAACTGCAATGCCACAAGCTACCACTAGATGCTCTAATTGACTCCCATTCAAATAGTATTTCTAAGGGGAAGTTGACTCTAAGTCAATCTTTTTTTTTCAACAAGTCATTATGGTTTCAGTCACAAAATTGGTTCCCTGTAATAAGTGTGCTGGTGGTCATTTTGAAAATTATTTCTCAGTTAATAGGATTTGAAGGCTCACCTGCTGCTCTTCCTAGCTGCACTGAGTCTGACTTTCAGAGCTTCTGTTTAGAGATTTTTTCTCCAGACATACAGGTGCACTGTGTTTGTGGTTAAAGCTATAATTGGCTATAGTCAATATCTTGTTTAATATAACAATATGTCAACGATAATGTGTAATGTCAGAGGCATTGCTCATAGTGAAGAACCTACTGTACAGGGAATTATTATCACTAGACTCTGCAGCTTGCCTCTTCAGCAGAAACACAGATAGTGACTAGCTGGTGAACATAGTGGAGCATTTAGCAGATAAAGAGCCAAATATTTCCCCCAGGAGTTAGTAGAGGGTAAAAACAGCCTTTAAGAGATAGTGAATATTGGACTTACATTTACCTGGTAGAAGGAAAAAACATCTCCAAATGAATGATAATGTTCTGTAACTGCTGGATGTGTAAATAACCAAATGTTTGCTGACAAGGTCATTTTATCGACTTATGCTGCCATATCATAATGTTTCCACTACTCCCAGGGGCCATATAAATCAGTTAATGGAGCTACACCAACAAGACCCTTACAGGATGTTGTCACAAAATATTACAGTAAGTTTAATGTTACTTTTTTGTGATACCTGACCTATTAGCACCATGGATGTAGAAAGAGAAATGGATGCAGTGATAGAGGTGGGGCTCAGTTTATTCCTATAAAAGATGCTCAGTGGTGCATGAAGCCCAAAATGATACTTTCCACAGTAAAAAAGTTACTGGGATGAAAACATACTGTGCACACTCTGTGGGTTGCAAACTTTCACTGATGGCTAATTTACATATTTTTTTTGAAATAATTCAATCGTACTGCTCTACTTGACTTTCAAAATGTGATCGAAACAAAATAGATCAAATTCTGAGTCATTTTGCACGAGTTGTGTGTCATCATGTGACTAATTCCACAGCTTGACCACTGTGTCAATTTTGCCTCAAAGCCCAGCACTGTTTTTGTATCTAGTTCCCTTTATACATCTATGTTTAGCACATGCTAAAGTAGGCAACGTTAGTGCAAGTGTGCACCATGAGTTGTTCCCATTAAGCTAGCATTTGATGATGTAGCTGGCCGAGTTTCCAGAGTGTGAAAGGCAACACCCCCCACCTCCTCATATGTAAGGCCTTGGCTCCATATGGAAAAGATGGTGCTAACCATATGCTGCAGCTCTGTGCTTTCAAACAGGCTCCAACGCAAACCAATGTCCATCTTTTTATACAGTCTATGATTATAACACAGTTTACGATATCAGACAAACTTTCTTATTCAAAGGGAGGGAAAGTGTGTCCAAACCTTTCTATATTTCTCTGCCTTCTCTCTGATTATTTTTTCTGCAGCACAGTGCTCCTTAGAAATTGTGGACAACTTCAGATTACATTTTACCACACAGGGGGTTTTATGATCCACTCAAAGTTGCTCAGGTTTACATTCATCCCTGGAAGACTCTGTGGGAAAGTGCTGACTGTTAGTTTGACAATCTCATACTAAACCAAAGTAAGTGATGATCGCATGTTTTTAAGGGTAATTGTGTTATTCAGTGCACAATTGTAGTTTTTAAAAACCACTCAAACTGAAACAGGTGTTAACATTAAAGTTAAATAGTAAATGAACTGCACTTACATAGCACTTTTCTAGTCTTATGACCACATGACAAGCCACTTTCATCTATTCAAACACACTCACACACTGATGGTGGCAAACAGAATCACAGTTTTTTTTTGTTTTTTTTGTTTGTTTTTTTTTCAATTGAGCACACACAAAAGAAATCTTAATGAGGCATTGCAACTCTGGAGGATTATATTATCAACATTGGCTGAGGGATTTATTTTCTGTTAGCAGTGCAGTTCATGTTGGAGAACCACAATGATTTGTTGGCCACTTAGCAGACCCGGAGTCACAAGAAAACACATTCTCTCTGTGTCATGTATTATGCACTTGTGGTTAATTATCTTTTTTTTTTTTTGTGAGCAGAGCGAGAGGAAGGTCTAATTCAATTTGAATAAATGTTCCTGTTTCTGAAATGTAGCTTGATGTTTGATAGCAAGACAGTGTGTCAGCAAGGTTTCTCAGTCTTTTAGGATGAAAACAATATTCTTTCAAGACCAGATGCCTGCAAGCACAAAAGAAACAATAACTGTGTGTGTGTGTGTGTGCGCGCGCTCTCCTACTTGCTCGTACTTATGTAATCCAACGTGGAAGTTTATTACTGACTGCACTTTCAAATTGAATTTTTTTTTTTTTTTTTTTTTTTTAAGATCTACTGTGCCATCTTAAAACTCTGAATAAGCAAAAAAACTTCCCAACTTCATGAGTATTTTTATTATGTCTGATTTTCAATCTTCTACTTTTAGTTTTGCCCTGTAACCACAATCACATATTCATAATTTGGGATAGAACACAGCTCTTAATTGCTGAGCGAAGCCTTTGTACTTGGATTTTTGTATGAAGTAAAGTCGTAGAGTGAGTTGGAAATCCCCTTAGGGTGCTTTGATTGACATTAGCCTAGTACGTAATCCATTTTAATCAAGTTCCAGTGGGCTTTTCCTTCACTGTGTGCATACAATCTGACCTATTCATGCTGTGAGAGATATGTATTTTTCCACAAAGTCAAACTTCCTTGAACTAGATGGAATAACATATTCTTTTCCAAGAAAAGTGTGTGTGGTGAGATGATTTACAGACAGAGAGCGTTTCCTTTCCATTGACACTTTTCTTTCAGGAACTTGATCTGACAGCTCATCCTCTGGCTCTGGGTTTGAATTACTTTCAAGCCCAAGAGGTCTTTGCATCCAACTTCTTCAACATTGCTTCTTCACACGATGCTGTTGGCATTAATATAAAGGTGATACTTGATGGCTGTTGTGTCAACTGAGAAGGAAAAGAAAAAGGAAAAAAGAACCCTATCCCTCCAAACCTGCAGAGGGCGACCCCAGAGCCAAAATACCAAAATAATCAGGAACAGGAACAGGAAGTGGACCACATTCACCTGCACACCTAGGAGGTTTGAAATGTTTGTCTGCACTTTCAGTCAGGCCCTCTCACCTCACACACGACCGCAACTGTTGGTTGACCGAAGGACGCAACTGGTAGGGGAAATCAAATTTTAATTGTGGGTATTTTGTGAAATTTGTAGGCAAAGTAAATTAAGTTGAATTGGTTGTATCATGATTTAAGTGATTTACTTTATTGCCTATATATATTATTTATGGAGTAGTTAAATGATTGAAAAATGTACTGTAATACTTTCAGTTAATGTAACAAATGAGACTTAAGTTAATTTGAATTATTACTTACATTTGTACATTTACATTTATTTAGAAATCTTTTGAAGAAAATGTTTATTGATTGATTTGAAACTAATTCACATTTTCTGTTATCGTAGATTATCAACCTACTCCACCCTACCCTGTTATCGTAGATTATCAACCTACTCCACCCTACCCTGATCCATCCATTATCTGTTCTGACCTGTTAACCGACAAAACCAAACCCACCTTCAAGGAAAATAAAAAATAAAACTATGGAATGGAGTTGAGTTGTCCCTTGCATCCCTAAAGTCAACAAAGCAGTTTTTCAAGTTTGGGCAAAGTTGTGGTCGAAGATGACATAACTTGACAATGGCAGTGAGGATGTTATATTTAATGATGTTTGATTTTCTTCATTTTTACTTGCAATACTTAAATGTTAATTGCACAGAAGAAGTAAAATCCTATTAAAATGCACTCATCCATCAATGCACTTTAATCTGTAACCACTCTAACTTGTGACATTTAGCTAAAGCAGTTTTCTCTGCATATTATTTATTCAGCTGTCCAAAATATAATATCAGCATGTGTCTGATGGAGATGTAATTAAAGCTTCTCGTATATGATAACTATTTATATAGCTGAGGCTTCAGGTTAATGCAGCCTGGGTTCAGATAATCAGAAAAGGCTATAAACAGTAATGTACACTGAGATGCACTATAACTTCTCCCCTCTTGATATCCAAGCAACCAAAGCTTGTATTTCAGCCTGTGGTGAGAACACATTTCTACATCCCCCTCTGTCTGTGTTGATAACCAATTTCAAGTTTCAGACATAACAGTAGGTGGGGAAAACAGCACTGAATGAATGAACTGTTTGGACAATTTGTAACACTGTGGTGGGTGATATAAATTGTTTGGACCGTAATCATGGCACCGTTTTACGTCAGAGAAAGCTGCTTATTCTCTGGCCATTGAGCTCCAAGAAGATTCAAAGATTATATTGAGACAGATAATGAAGTGCACCAGGTGGTTACAGAATCCAGCAGGGGAATTTCACATTAAAGACAGCAGGTGTTGGAGCTGTGACTCATGCTCTGTATTTTGATTTATAAGTGGCGGCATATTTCTATTCATTCCAAGTATCTACTCTCTCATCCACCAACAATGGGTTCATCTTTTGTGAAACTAAGACTTCTACTGACTCATATATACAGTATGAGCTATTAATTTGAAGGATAACTCTGTATGAATGATTACATAAATTGTTTACTGCTCCCTTTATCTACACTCAAAGAGGAACACCTTTTTAAAGTCCAATATTTATTAATGTAATGTATTAGTTTGATTAAATAATAAGTCTTAACCATTCCTCCCCTTGTGAAATCACTCATTCTCAGTTGTCCCACCAATGTTTTTAAACTTTTTAAACATCTTTCCATTATAAGTTGAGACATGTTTGGCTGCAGCACAGGATTTCTAACAGAGCTAAAGAGCGTGACAACAAGTCTTAGCCGAGCCAAACAGGTCAAGACAGAATGAAGTGGTCTTGAACGGTGCTTAATCCCAGTCTTTTGGGTAGAGCTGCAATGGGACAGAAAATTATGGGCTTTGAGGAGACTGTCAGTGTCGACCCACAAGGAGTTGTGGGTACACTGTGTGTACTTGTGTAAGTAATGTTTATGTTTGTATGTACAACTTCAGTCAAACGTTTGGACACACCTTCCAAATCTGTTGAGTGAGAAATCGTGTCCAAACTTTTGATTGGTATTGTGGAAATGAGGATCTAATTCGTTTGGTCCTTACTTTGCTGATTACATAAACTAAAGGGAATTTGCTTGTAACAATGGCCTAGACTGACTTAAGGCCCATTTATGCTCAACATACGTATGAAAACGTATACGTCCTTTTCAAACGATGTTACCGTCATTGCTCTCATGCTTCCATGCGTCTTTTACGTTGGCATGGATGTTAACCAATACATCCACCAGTCAAACATTTATAACAACAACAAACTCAAGGAGATATTGATAATGGAGGAGATATTGATAATGTTCCTCTTCCATAAAAGACAAAAACGTATTTAATATGTTTAAAGTTTCTAACCAACTTGCAAAACCTTTCCTCAAAAAGTTACTCCATTGTTATTTCTTCTTCGTGTCTCACTCGTGCTACTTATTGAGTAGTGACTGTCACTACCCGATGTGAGTCGCTACCCGATTTGAGTCACAGCAACACTGCCCCCACGGTTTCCAGTGGTACTGCTCCGTTTGGTCCGTATCCGTAAGCCGTAAGGCTCCGTCTGTATCCGTATTTAACGCTGAGCATAAAATGGGCCTTTACAGATCCATACTCAGTGTTTGGAGGAGCTGTTTGGTCATGATCAGATCAGTTCTCATACCGACCAGTGCCAAGTACATGTCAGATGTTGACATATTGATGCCTCCCAAAGCACTGGTTTGCCACCTTTTTGCCTTATGACTCTTATAAAATGTCTTCTGAAGAAACCCTCTTCACAGGTTGCACGGTACCACCAAAGAGTTATGTTTCCTTTTCAGGGATAGTTTAATTTTAATAGTCTATACAAGCCTGAAAAGGTGAAACATACTTTTTAAATAACTTTGTGTCACATATTACGCCTCATGCCTATATAATCTCAGGACCCCTCAGATTCAACTTGCAACCCCTCAGGAGGGTCTTGACCACCAGGTTGGTATACACCATCTAAAGGGACATACAAGTATTAGTTCCTGCAGTTTTAATAGTTGCACCACCTGCAGGCAACAAATGTCAACCGCAGTGTTTTCTTTTTATAGCTGCTGTCTTCTTTTTTTATGTGGTCTTTGAGGCTTGTTAGTTAAAAGGTGTAGAGTGCACAGTATTGCAGAGGGCAATTTGTAAAGGTAATTTTCTATGAAAGAGTTAGATGCAGAGTATTTGTGCAGAGATTCAACTAAAGAGCAGGAATTTGGTGTGAGAATGCAGGAGATCAAGTGCAAGTTTTGGGAGTAGAGTATGATAAGGGAGAATGAGGTGACGAGAAAGCTGGGGTTGTTGAAAATAACAAGAGACACTGGTGTGTTTTGACTTCTGTAGCTCTGCCTATCTTTGTATATAATGGTTACTTGGGTGTGTGAGAGTCAGTCTCTTTTCTTCCTTGCAGAATGAACGACTCCTTTTTCCACAAGTCACAAGGCTGTAAATTGTCTTCTTTGGCATGAGCTAGACACAGTATAGATATAGTTTCTACAATGAGTGTAGAAATAAGTGGCATCTAGAGCAACAGACTTGGCAGAAATGGAATATCATATTCATATATATGTTTTAATTAGTGTATAATTACCTGAAAATAAGAATAGTTGTGCTTTTGATACCTTGGATTAAACCCTTTATATCTCCACAGGGATGCTCATGTTGCATTGGCATGTTTGTACAATTGTCCAGACAAACCAAACACTGTCTCTAGAGAGGGCCTTTTGCATTTTTTGTGAGTTTCATGGCAACCGTAGGTTCTCCTACTTGCTCGGGAGGGGGTGGGGTATTAATTTGGATGCAGTCTGCAACCTCACTGCTAGATGCCAATAAATCCTACACACTGGACCTTTAAAGATATTATTAAAAAATAGAATATGAAGAAAAAAATATATAACAGTATCCTGTCACACTTTGTGGACACCTGGTAAATACAAAATATTCTTTATTTTTAGTATAGAAAAATATTGTCTCCTAAGGTAACCTTAATAGGACGTGAATTTATAATTTATCCCCTTAAGTAAATTCTTCTACCAATAAACAACAGATATGTGAATAATGCACCTAAAACCCTAAAAACTGAAATTACTGGGAAGTCAGTCCTTGGAAAACACAATGACATCATTTCATCTGCTACCAAGCATAAAGTGTCAGGAATCATATTCTCCAACACATTGTTTCCAAGTGAGAAATATTGAGGTCATGATATCGTGGGAAAATTAGCACACAGGAATTTCCATCAGAGCTTTGCCGCAGATTTGGTGACTTTTACTTTTCTCCCTCTATAGTTTTCCACACAGAAGGTTGGGAGGACCACAGAGGCACATTTTCCCTGAACAGAGTGAGTAATAGTGCTGCATGATTAGTCTCACAGACAGGCACATTCTTGTCCACTGACATCCCACACATGTGCACAAATGTACAACCAAGCACACACACACACACACACACACACACACACACACACACACACAGAAATACACTCACAGATAACATGCCAAGACCGTGAACTGGTGTTTTACAAGTGTTTCAGTTACATTTTCAGCCTTCAAGGCATTTTTTTCCTCAAAATACGAATAAATATGCCAATCTGGGGTGAGATAATTCATTGGGTCCCAGTGCAGTTTCAGGAACTTGAAATGTGAGTGTTATTATCTTGAAAACAAGACTGAATCTCACTTGATTTAACATTTACTATACACTGAATGTTAATTTGCACTAATTGTATATGCAGGCACATCCGTTTTTCATACATCTACTGATAAATTACAAATTATCATAAATTGCAAAGAAAATTACTACTGTGCCTTCTCAGTCTGGAGGGTAAGGACCCACAGGTCATGGTTTGTTGAATACTGTAGCATCGGAGAGATTATTATGTTTGATTTGAGAAACCGAAATGCATTTTGGGTGAAACATAATGCTGAATTGGTTACATTATACTTTAACAGAACATTTTTACTGGTTTTATTGCAAAACTCCACTGCAACTAAAAACATATAAGTTCAGGTGTGCTAATAGCAATATTACTTTAAGCCACTTGTAGGCAGTGAGCTGTAATCAACAGACAACAGACTGTGTTCAAAGATGGATGTTATTAGACATATGAACCCTTTTGTGATTAATGTGTTAGCAAACAGTTAGCTATAATTCAAATGTTTAATCCAGCAGGTACTGATCAATATTTAATTAGTGTTATATTCCTGTTGGCCTGACAAATGCCACACACACACACACACACACACACAACTAGAAAGCTTAATGTGAACTCTCCTTTAAGCTCTGTTTTGGTCTTCACTCCTGAGGGAAATATCTGCCTCTTTAGCTGCCAAATACTCCACTATGTTCACCAGCTTATTGCTAAGTAGTCTGTCTGGTATTTGGTGCTATAGGCGGGTAGTTTGCAGTTTGTTTATCACTGCTTTATTGCTGAAAACAGCAGCCTGCTGTGGCTGGACATAAGGTTGATGAGAACAGTGAGACTGAAGCACCACGAAAGCAAGACGTCTGTCTTAATAGTAATGAGAACCCTGCTGAGTGTGTTTTCTAGTTGCTTTTGTTCTTTAGGGAGTAATCACATAAAGCACTTGTAAAGTTTGACTTCTCTTCTTCTTCTCTCCCACTCACTCTTGTTTTTTCCCGAAAGACTTGTTAAGTGCAAACACAGACAGGACGGAGGCAGGATTGAGGCAAAGCAGTATTTATTTTCAGGACTGGAAGTTTAGAAGTATAACCAGGTAAAGTCTGGGGGATTATTCAGAACTGAGCCAGGCAGGAGAGAGAGTTTGTGGGTCCTGGATAAAAGAACGGAGAGGGCAACACTGGATGAGGTCCAGGAGACAGCGGCCGAAGGGCAGAACAGACACAACTACAGGGAGGAGAGAATCAGGTTCAGACCGGGTATAAGACAACAGGCAATATGCTCAAGTAGATAAGGATGGCTGAAAGCGTACTGACTGAACAAAGGGCTAATATCTAGCAGAGTGGATGTGGCAGGGTTGTGAATGTAAAGACACGGTTGATTGCAGGATTAAATGCAGCTGGTGGAGCTCTGCTTTGACTCCAGTACACCTGTCTCCACTCAATCACAGACACATTCAAACACACAGGAAGAAGAGGGAAGAAGTCACTGGGGAAGTGACAATAATTAAGAAGACACACTTGGATATGGAGGGAGTGTCATCTACATCATTACCATTACTCATTGGTTATGTACCATGAATCAAGTTATTACATTACTCAGCTAGTTACTTATTACTATTTCCTGTTTGAATAATTACTTACACCACTTGTTACATCACTTTTATTAGTCAGCAGCACAGCTCAGTTAAAAGTGCCTTTAAACAACCCCAGCGGCCGAACCCAGAAAAAGGATTTGTACCATCACATGATGCTCCTGTTGTGGCTTTCCAGCTCCCCACACCTTTTGAATTGTAAATCCTAATAATGTATCACATTAATATAATACACAATAATTTACCAAACTATATGAATTTTCTTGCACTGGCCCTGAATGTTGCCATTAACTGTAAATTACTATTGTGGTATATTAAACAACTGCAAATATGCAATATGCTTTAAATCTATATGAATACAGCAGGCTTCACTTCAGGATAAGAAACCTTTATTTACAATGATACAATATTTCTCAAGGAGGGCATTTCAATTGTCAATATTGGCGCACGCAAA
This sequence comes from Scomber japonicus, assembly GCF_027409825.1. Taxonomy (NCBI): domain Eukaryota; kingdom Metazoa; phylum Chordata; class Actinopteri; order Scombriformes; family Scombridae; genus Scomber; species Scomber japonicus. The sequence goes on from NC_070588.1 coordinate 7,284,360, forward strand.
ATGAAATAGTCATAGTTTACTGAGGGTTGGTTTATGTGATTTAATTGACTCATACGGTTAATAACATCTGCCTGGCAGTATCACAGACAATTATCTAAATGACATTTATAGAGGTATAACACATTTATCTTTTTTATGATTTTATTTCTAAATCTTTATTTGCCAAAGGAAGGAAGAATGAGCATGTTATTTTCCCTACTCTGCATCATAAATTCCCACACAGTTTCACCTGGGAGCTGACCAGTATGTCCACTGTCTTCAGTTGCTGGCTGTTTATGAGCTCCATGAGAGCAGTGAGGGTTTAGGAGGTTGGCTTGATGGCACCTCAGTGTCCCCTTGGGGTGAATAAACAAATATTAACTTTCCCTGCACAGATCTTCCCAGCTGTTCTGTGGAGGCGAACCAGAAATCCCCCCTCACCATCTTTTCCGGAAAGAGAGATTGGCGACGGTGGCAGCATCTGTGGAGTGTTTCTATCAGTTTTAGGAGCTTAGTTAGTTTGTAATATATTTCACTTTGTTTGACTGTACTTAAAGTATTTAAATAATATAAGAGACTAAAACCATAACTAAAATTCAGCTGTACAGTTTTAACACTGAAGACAAATGCTTAAAATGGGAACTTCAGTCCAAATTTAAAATATTGGAGAAAAACCCTCCTCCCTGCCTCCTCCTCCTCCTCCTGAAGCTCAAAGCTCACGTGCGTTTTTTAGGTCAGATGAAATCTATCTCAGTTGATCCAGCTGTTTTGCTTGCTTCCATGGCTGCAGCATGCTGTGTTTCTGTGTCATTGTTTCATATCTGACAACCCGAAGTGTCGAACTGAGCAACAACCTGATCTCACAGGAATAAAACAATGACCTATAAACACCACTTTAGGGTGGTGGCCCACTGGCACATAACATATTAAAATGACTTGCCTGATCGTGGTGATCAAGTTGAATGGACAGTAGGCAGAAACAGGTAAAAACTAAAACAGACATTCAGCACTAGAATAGATATTTCAAAAGAGAACATAGTAGCTGTAGTATTATAATCACAGAAGCCAGTATTTAAATTTACCATGTTTCCTCAATCTCTGATCTTTATGAGGTAATACATTAAATATATTACACATTGTTCCTTTAAGAGCAATAGTATAAACAGTATTTGACAACAGCCAGCGTAGAGGTGTTCAGACATGTACAAACGAACCATTAACACTTAATCCGCACACTGAGCTAACTGAATTGGCACTGAAAGCACTGGCTGCTCTGCTATGATAGACAGCGTGTTACTTTTTGGCAAGAAGCTTCACTGACAGCTCGCTCAAGACATAGATTCAATCATGATGCATGAACTCAGGTGCAGTGTGGTGGTTCGTCTTTAACGGTGCTTCGCATAGTTTTGTACTGAACTGAAGGAAATAGTTTGAACCAGCAACACACTGAATATAGCCTGATACTGAACAGTCAGAAAATGGCAAAGTGCAGTGTAATACACAGAAAATGGGATTGCTTAAAAACTACTTTATGAACTACATAGTCTGACTTTTCCAAGGTGTTCAAAACAAGGCAGTGAACTTTATAATGAAGGTGTTTTCCTTTTCAGCCACAAGGGATGATTGATGTTGGCTGATTGGGCACTGATGTTGGATGATTTCCAAATGACCCCAATAATATTCGATAAGGTTGAGATTTGGGCTTATTTGCTTTTGTTCTGAGAATTGGATAAGGAGATTGATAGCACTTTCAATATTGTACAGTAAATATGAAGCCACAGCCAGCAGCAGGCTAACTAAGCTTAGCACATACATATTACTATTAAATATTACCATCAGCACCACTAAAGCTCAGTTATTAACACATTCAGTCCCATTAATTTAATCACCTCACAAACCTAACAGTAAAAAAGAAAATCATCTGTAACACTTTACAACCTCATATTTAGCATTTATATACAGTGTAGATGTAATACATTGTTTAAAACATACTATAATGTAGTTGTGAATAGATATTGTATTTGACTAGAACTCTTCCTATGGCCAAATATAAGTGGATATTGATTTCATAATAATTATGATAATAATAATAATAACATCAAATAACAAATGTCATATCAATACTTATTAAATCCAGTCAAGTTACTTATTTATATATTCTCAAATCACAAATTAGTCTCAGAGGAGTTTACAGTCAGTGCAGCGGATGACACCCATCTTCAGACTGATAAGGAAAAACTCCAATAACGTGGCTTTCATGACAGTAAATTAATGGATTTTTATTCTCAAATCCACCTGGGCACTACTGCAGTTAAAGTCTCTGTATTTAACATAGTGTGTTATGTGCTTTATTTAACACAATTTAATTCATTCATTTTTGTCTTGAAGGTGTTATAGGTGCAAAGGGGCTGGCAAATAATTTCATTCTATATTTACCAACTTGAAGTTCAATTACAGTATGTGTCACAACTTTAGACCTGAAGGAGTTGAAGGGCTTTTTTAAAACCCTATCCAAAGAAATTGACTACAATTTTCTTGAATGAAACATACAGCAGCGTCCTGAAAATGGGCTTCAGCCAGGCGACAATTTCTCCTCAAAGTGTTGTGGAGGGTTGAAAAGATGTATACTGGGGTCAGTTTTGCTACAGTCCATTGCGTCTCAACAGAGAGGAAGAAAGAGGGAGTGAACAGACTGTGTGTCTGTGAATCAAGTTTTCCACTGAGATGCTGCTATGAAAGTTGTACATAGTCTTATTATTTTTATTAGGCCATAGCATACACGTCATACACCTTACAGGCATGTGACAAAATGATATGAGGTGAAGACGGGTAATATGATAACATAATATAAATAAATAATTTACTGGTATTTATTTAAGATATGAGTCAGGAGGAGAAACGTTATATTTCCTTTTGTGGCCGTGTCCCTCCAGGAAATTACAGGGAATTTCAATTTCACAGTGCCTGCAGACTGGCACAGTGTTATCAGACGGAAGTACGCACCCACACATACAGTACACAACTTCAGCCCTTCAACTTGATGAAGTTTTCCTCTTAACTTTACATTCAGTGTGGATCAGCGCCCCGTTCAACAGCATGGCTCAAAGCAACAAGTGGTGGATTTTGTGCTCCGTTTCACTCGCCTGTGTCGCCACTTTTGGCTCTTGCAGCAGAGATAGAGAAGGTAAGATGCTTGAAAAAAAAATACAGGTATGTGAAGATTAATATTTTTTAACTGTGTTGACCGTGTTTTACAACCAGACTGAACTGTGCCACAGTTTATGGGAAAGTTTTCGTCCCGATACGCGTGCGTAACTGGAAGCTGAGTGTTAAGTTTGTCGCCTACATATTCACACTTATGGGGCTATTTATCTTCGCTTCACTTCATTTATGATATAACTTTAGATTTCTAGTGCAGTGCGTAATATTTTCATCATATTCAGCGTAACTGCGTTGCTATCTTTTTTTTCTTTTCTTTTTTTTTGCGTAAAAACATTTTCCAACTAAATATTTGCGCCTCAAAGTGACGCGTAAAACAGGCAAACACCTTTTAAAATAGTAAATACAGCATCGTGCATGGGTTGATAATGTGTAATACTCCACACACTGATAATACCGGACCCATATACTACTACTATATTCAGCTTTTACTGTAATCCTGTCCACAGCTGACCCACTATACTGTGCTCGTTTTGTTGTGTTGGAGGCCCTTTAAGTCCTTATTAGTGAGGGGGAGAGTTGTGGTGTCATGCAGGGCCAAAGTCCACACCGACAGCAGTTCTCACACCGGCCACGATCAACACCTGAACCGCTTGGCACCTCCTCCTGTCCTGTCATGTTCCAACAGCAGCTTCGCAGGCGAAAATGAGTCTGTTGGGATTGAATGTCTGAGACCCAACAGGCGGTGAGAGGCATAGGGGTCTGCTCCGGAGTGGATGAGAAACTATAATACTCTACTCCTCTACCATTCCTCCATCCCTGAGAGCAAATACTGAGCTGGTCTGACTTCACTAATGAAAGCTATGCTCTTAAAAGGAAAGTCTGGAAAGGCCATTGAAGTATGTTAGGTCAGATATTGGCTGAAGGCAATTGAGAGGTTGTAATATTCACTGTGTTGCTTTAATGTCAATGTCTGTAATTTTCTTATCTGTCAGTGAAATACAGCCTGTTTTACACTATGCATTTCCTTGAATGGAAGGACCATCGGCTTTCTATGAGGATAATTCATAACAGAGAATGAAGGCTTAAAATCTTTGGATTAAGAGAAAAAAACAACATTTTATTGTCATTTAAGAAATAAATAATCTTTTTGTGAGTATTGTTTTTAAATTACTTAATTACACTTAGTCCCCTATGAAGCCTTTTAGTGTATTTGTGTTAAAAGTACTGCTTTGTTAAGGTCCATTATGAGCAAAGACAGGTTGGTTTGCTCTTCATGCTTCATGCTTGGCTTCATGCTTGGTTAGATTGTGTTAGATTTGGTAGATTAACCCCTTAGTAAGGCCTGGGGCAAAACTGAGCTCTGGGTGGCCACATACTAGTTATTCATAAGTATATACATTCAAGTGCCCTTAATACAAGCTTTAAAACTTTGCACAAGCAGTCCTTCCTAACAAATCCCTATAGTCTCTGTGGTTCATACTATGACTTTGCTATTTAAGAAAAAAAGGACAAATGAGTTTTTAAAACTATTGAGTCACCACTTGGGTACCCTATTCTGTCTGCCAGAGGGTAACAGCTCATACTCAGAGTGGAAGGTTTTTTGTTTTCCGTTGTGCTTGCATAATGACAATAGAATTATTGACTCTTGACTCCGAGGACATGGGGTGCATCAGCTAATATTCTCTGCTCCTCTGAGCGTAGACTACTCGAATATAGATTGAAGGGAAGTGTTGTTCTTTTTTCTCTATGACCTTCATGGTGGTCTGAGCAAGACAGGCAAGGCTAGATTTTAACTGTACTGAAAGGTTACTATAACATGCCTCTGTCCCATACATGATTAGGCTCTCCAATTAGACTGAAGCCTGACGCATAGGCATGGGCTTACGAGATAAACATATCAATATGGACACCAAGATACTCATGAGAGACCATACCTGATTAATGGGAGTGTTGTTGATAATCACTGGGCTGTGGTCAACTACTACCTCAGGGTCAAACACCATCTATTCAGTTTTCTTCACCAGTGAACACAATTCTAGTTGTACCTGTAGTAGGCTGAAGTATCATTGGCACTGTACAATAAACAAAGGATAGCAGTCATCAGAGAATTTAAGTATGTATTTATCCTGTTGTATGCTTACACACTCATTTGTATATAATGTGAAAAGCACTGTAGCGCTCACACATCCCTGTAGGGCACCTGTGCTGATTGATTTGTGGTCAAAGTGGGTGTTGTTGACCTTTACACGTTTGATACATTCTGTCAGCAAAGAGATTATATCACCTGCTTCATTTTCTGAATCAATAGATGAGACTGAACAGTGTTAAAAGCAGACTAAAAACAACAAAAAGCAGGCTTGCATAAGTAAATAGTAAATGGATTGCATTTATATAAAGCCTTTCTTGTCTTTCGACCTCTCATTCACACACATAATTATACATTGATAGCAGAGGCTGCCATGCAAGGTGCCTACCTGCTCATCAGCAGGAGTTTTTAATGCTTATTCACAAACAATAGCACACTGGGAGCAATTTGGGGTTCAGTATCTTGCCCAAGGACACTTTGACATGCAGACTGGAGAAGCCGAATCGAACCACCGACCTTCTGATTAGTGGATGGCCTGCTACCTCTGGGCTACAGCTGTCCCCTAAGGAAAACCTGGCACCATGCTTGAGTCAACTCCTCTGCAGAAAAACAAAAAAATCCGCTTGTTGGCTTTCTGGACATCATCCGTGGTGATCAGGTGACTTTTGATTGGTTTCATGTTAATCATTTTGTTCTATCATGTCCTTTGCTGCCTCCGGACTCAAACAATTCATCAAGATCTTTTCGTACCATTTTTAAACTGCGTGTGGTCAGAATTTCTGCAAGCTGCCTCTTTCCTGTTGATACAGACCTTCACCTTTTTTTGCTATGTGTGGTTTGTTGTTGGAATACACAGTAATGTCTTTTTTTGATGACTATGCAATTTACACAAAGCTTGATATAACCAGTTAGCATCTCAGCAGCCTCATCTATGTTGTGAAAAATCTTCCTGTTAGTGCACATGAGGCATTCTTTCGGTATCTTTTTGCTATCTTTGGACCACACTGATATTGTTTTAACTTGTGGTTTGCTTTGTTTAAACATAGTCTTGTATGTTGGTATGAACTGTGTTATAGTCAGAGTTTCCCAGGGGTGGTTTGGGTTTTTAACATTCCCATAAAATCTTGTTGTCTCTTGTTTTACATGTTGATATTGATTAATACATCAAAACCAGGATGAGAAAGCTTGGGTTTGCAGTGGTTAAGGTCACCCAGAATTAAATAGGGGCCCCAGGTGTTCGATGCAGCTGATGGTGAATACAATCTGCTATGTGGGCTGCAGCTCTCACCACATTGCTGCTGGCTGGGTGGAACATGGACCACACAGAAGATAATGTTCCCAAACTCCCTCGGGAGGTAAAAGTGCGTCATACTTTAGAAGAAGAAATTTAACATCAGGGTTACAGACAGTTTTTCTAATTGTCTATTGTTTGCATCAGTTGTTACTAACAAACACACAGGCGCCTCCACCCATGTCCTTCCCTGGTGGTTTGTTTCAGTCTGAGAGAGAAACCCTCAAAACTTCAAGCAGGAACTAGGGGATATCCTTGTGGAGCTAGGTTTCTGTGACACTTGATTCACTTTACTTAAAACATGCCTTTCATGGATCGGGGGTTCCTCCATGTTGCTTCTGAATGAGAATGACCTTGCATTGCAGAGTATCATGGAGGGCAATAGAGGTGTGTTTCTCCGTTGTCTGAGCCGCTGTCTTATCCCCTCCTTGTCTGCTTCTTCTCCACTGATGTCTCCATCGTTCAGGCTACACTTTCACAGCTGCGGGTCCGTCTAGGGAGTTAATTTAACAGAGCAGAGCGACAGCAGTCTCTCTGGTGTACGAGACAGGTAGCTGAGGTAGCTGAGTCACCACGCATGCTACAACTGTTTGGCATGTTGTGGAGGAGAACTTGTGCTAAAGTTGCCATAAAGTAGTCGACCTAATGTTACTGCTCACAAACTCGAACAATTATTAAAACAATTAAAAAACGGCCAAATAAAATGAATAAAATGCAGTAGCACGTAAGCAAGCAGAGCCACCAGAAGATAATAACAGAATCTTTGAAACTAACATCAGTATCATTGGTGCATGGGGTTGGTAGACTTCACTAATCGTCTCACGGAGGCGTAAACATTGTGTCTCATTAATTTGTGGAGAAATTTAATTAGATGCTCACTTGCTGTTTGAAGTGGTCCTTTTATTAGGAAGCCTCGGGCCATAGACAGAAAGGATATTGTGCAGCATGTGCCATCTTAATTAGCATTTGCAGTAAGAAGTAGACTTCAGAAAAGTACTTTTCTAAACTGTCACTAAAAACCATTTGACTCCATTAGATAAATACACCTATAACTGGAAAATGTAGACACTCCTTTGCCTTGCCAATTATTAGTTGTTACCTAATGTTTTCTCCACTCATCAGCATGCAAACCTAGTTTCTTTAATGAGAAAATGTTGGTTTCCTCTCAATATGAATCTCACCCAGAAGCAATTTACACTGCAGCAAAAGGGGTTGCTCTATCTGGGGGCGATACCAGCGCTATAATACAGACTACTAATGAATCAAACTGTAGAAATTGTCTCCAAATGATGCAATTTTTTTATTCTCTGTCACTTCTCTGCATATACAAGCATACATCTATTCTCACTTTCTATTTGAGTTTAGTTTCTGAATTCTGTGCATGGTAGTTGTTCAATCTTGTTAGTTATTCCTCAGTTTAATTTATATTTTTGGGTTTTCTCATTCTTATTCATTTCATTATCTTTTTTAGTTAGTCGAGCTGTAGACTAAATTAGGACTTCGAACTCGACTTGCAAGTTAGACTTGGCTCCATTAATACTCAACTTATTTTGCGACTTGAAGAGAAAGAGCTGAAGAGATTTGACTCGATGACCCATAAATACTGAAAATGCTGCACTGTGCACAGCGTTTCCTGTTGGGCTGCTGCCAAACTGTCATGGATAATTAATAGCCTAAGCGTTGCACATGTCTCCATAACATAATATACACTTTCAGTTTCAGTTACTCACATCAGAATTAAATAGAGAAAACTAAATTAGAGAAAGGAGAGCAGACTGCAGTACTCTGTGAAAATATGAATACATATGAATAACATTTTAAAATATGAAGTTGTTTCAACATAAAAAATAAATGTGAGTTACCAATTCTGCCTTACTGTTAACTGAACTAATACTATCAGTTCTTAAAACATGGAGCGTCAACTTTACTCGCGTAAGTTGAAGAAACTGAAGAAAAATTTAATTCAGCAAACACCTGCTAATGCTGAACTGCTTGAGCCTCCAGTGAGGCTTGATTTCCATTTATGTTTAGTCTTTTTTCATTAGAGAAGCAGCTTTGAGAATGATTACCTCCTGAAGTATGCTGCTTAATCATTAAAGGTTTTACTAAAATGTAGACACAGATTTATTGAATTGAAAACTCAGGTAGTGTGAAATATAGAACTTTACAATGCTCCAAATGGACACAAAGTGATCATAATGCTTTTTTTACACCATTAAACATATTCAAGCCCTAGGCTTTCATCAGCGTTACTCAAAACACTGCAGTAACGTTGAGGAAAGCCTCGGGGCTGAAACACGTCCGTTTTCGTGCTGCAGTGCATCATTAAAGAAGTGATATACACTTATCTGTGAGTGCTGATAACTCCATTTGTTATCTTTGTGCTTTCGGTAGGCTGCATGGCTGAAATAATAGCAGTGGAATTGAGCAATTTGTTCCCTTTTTGTTTTCATTAATAGCAGCACTCAAAGTGGTCTTTGTTAGTTATTTCTTTAGTTTCCTGATCATTGGTGCATGTGGCCTAGTATTGACGTTCCCAGTGTGCTGCCTCTGTGGGTTATTGTACTACCCACATGCAAGGGGTTGAAAACTGCTTGAGGTGACTCCTCTAGCTACCACACTGGTAGTATAGTTGTTTTGTGTTTGGTGTATCATTATTTCAACACTTTGCAATTATATGGTGTTAAATTATCCTCAAAACAAACCTGTGCACATAAAAACCAGGCATGTGCATGTGATATGAGCAGACTGACCCTCTCTATGCACTCGCTATTGATCAACACTCACTCACTTGTCGAGTTGACTTTTGAGATTTTGGAACAGTCTGCTTTAATCAGGGACTTTGAATACCAACCATGGCCTTTGATTGGCTTGTTGTTTACTGCCAGACAGTCGCCTGAGAGAACACAGAGAAACATAAATAAAGATATTTAGTGGAAGAAAAGGCAGATTTCATGGATATCTCTTCATTTTGACTATATTAGACCATATCCAGATCAAAAACCACTATCCTTAGACTTGTCAAATCTGGACTAGATTCCCAAGAAGACTTTAGAGACTTATTAAAATATAGTTTCAGAATTGTGACACCTTTATTCTTATTTCACTGATCTTGCAGCTTGGAATTCAAAGCACAATTTCACGTCTCTCTATTTCATTTGTTATGGCTATGTGGAGCTCCACTTTCTTAAAAAGAAAGATAGAAAGTCTTATTTTTCACCCTTTGAAATACAATCACACACTATCTTTACAGAGTCAGTTTTCTAATCTGTCTAATGTGGAATACATTAAAACAGGGAAATATTGTTCAGTTTGGTTTACTGCTCCTAGATACTGTTTGTGTGCTCTTATCATGTGCACGGACCTGGTTTTATGTGCATGAGTCTTGACACTAATTAAACACCATACAGTAAGTTTACAGTATAGTATAAAATGATTACTCATACTGTATATGAGCACTAAACTGGATAAGGATGCCCCCCCCCCCCCATAGCTGAGTGGGAGGCATGGCTTCATTATGACACTTGTATTATGTAATCTAATTGACACAGAACAACTTGTGATTTTGCTCAACTATAGAGAGCCACAGCCTGTAGAGTTCAAAAGTCCATGCTGAATCATCTGCTGCGTAATATAAAATAAAGGGTAACTTGGTGTATAACAGCAGAAATTTGAGTTTAGGCTGCTTGTTAAGTTGAGTTTTCTGGGTACGAGGGAGTGTAATGAAACAAAGACAATACAAGAGAGATGACAATACCAATAAGTGAACTTCAATCTTTTTTGAATAAACCGTAACACAACGTATTCACATGTAGAACACCAATTCTCAAGAAGGCCTTGCTCCAGGGAAATTTGTTCAGAGCATCAAGCCTCCCACTTCCTGATAAAAGGGCGACTGCATTATAATATGGTGACGATGTGTCCTGTGTGAGAAAGTGGCTATCCACTCGGGCTTGGCACAGCAAGGGAGATGACGAATGCACTCAGAGGAGCATGAGTCGCAGGATAATCTGTGTATCTTGTGCTCCATCGCCTGTAGAAATTTGATTGGTCAAAAACAAGACACTTGAGGATCTCTCGTTGGGGTCTGGGAAACTGTGATAGACATTTTTCACTATTTTAAGTAAAAAAAATCTAAATGAACTGATAATGAAAATAATGGTAAGTTGCAGCTTTACAGTGCATGCCATGTCATCCTAGGAGGGAAGTGAAGCATGAATTATTAAAGTGCATTATCACTTAATCTTGCTTGTATTACTGATTGACATCAGCTGTTTTGTAATATGCAATCATTGGCTCATTCACAGTTTGTGTGGTCGGTAACATCATATTCATTCAAGTGTTCAGTATGGACATTATAACTTATCGTCTCTACTGTTCATGATAATGAAAGTGTAGTTTGTGGTCACATCACCCCAACCTCCTCATTGTGCAGTATTTTATATTGTAGCTTTAACTAAGATCATTTATGCTTATTATAGGAGAATTAACTCTTGTAATCAGAATAATCTGTCTGTATTCTTTGATAGCTCTCTCAAACACCAGAGCCTTTTCTACCAACTTGAAAACCATTTGCTATGAATGGTTCCCTTTATTTCAGTTGACAATGACTCCTTTTGATTTCAGTTTGAGCTGAGAGCATGCTGCACTTTGGTATAATATCCCATTATGAACACAGATCTTAAAGAATAAAACGATCACAGATTAGATTGATAAGAGCAGGTGAAAGGTCAAACTGTTTCACTCAAATTGAATCACTCAGACAGGAGTGGTACAGTCTCGATAAGACTAGAATAAATGATGGATGGATGCTGGGTCTGATGTAAGAATTTTTAATGTGTAAATTTACACTGATTGCTCTGATGGGAGTCAGATTACTTCAAATGAATTCTCACTTCTCTACTTTAATAAACTTAAAAACTTTGGTTTGTTAAAAATTGGCTCAAATAGTGATTGTATAACTTGAGGGAATGCTGTGTTTACTTTCTGGTTGGGGTGGTTTTAATTATTCCCGAAGCAAAAACAAAGTAAACCTTTTGTTCAAATGTTGCTTATTGACAGTCTGTGGACAGTGTGCAGCATCTTAAAGGACAGTGTGTGGACAGAGGAGTCTGCAGTGATGGATACAGTATTAGTGGATCTCTGTAGCTTACAAGAAGCTTCAATTTCTGAATTTTTGACATATGCCTGGATAAATATTTTACATTTTGTAAATTTTGCATTCATGGGTGAATGACACCAAAAGGGATACTAATTAGGGATGTAGTCCTGTCACATTGCCTTCATGACTCACACATTCATCAGAATATTTTCTGAGCCTGGGAACTATTTCCAAGACATTGGAACTGGCCGTCTGCTGATGGATAAGGGTATGGTAACATTTCCTGTATGAGTCGTACAGACGCTAACTGTACGCTTTATTTAAGGGTGGAGGTTTCAGGAAGTTATGAGTCTTACAGGATAACAAACTTGTGGAAGATAAGAGTTATGTTAAGTCAGTCTGGATGTACAGATGCTTAAAATGGGAATATGGCTTGAGATATGTAAAGGCGTTATTGTGTGTTACTTTGTTTTGAATATGTTTGGCAAGGAGTGTAAGAAATTGCAAAGCAAGTTTCAAGGTTATGTCAGCGCTGCCACAAAAAATCACTCGAGTAGATATTTGACATTACATGACAGAGAAAATTACCTCTCCTAAAAAGCAAAATGTAAGCTTTGTTCTCATACACAGCAGCAAATGCCAGTGTATACTAAAATTCTGAGGAATAAAAGAAAGGATGAAATGAAGTCACTTTCAGAGCAGAAGAACTTGCTCATAGTTCTTAAGAACTGGTGACATAACCCCCCTCCTCGCTTACTGTGTCCACACTGCAGGATCTGGGAGTGCCAATAATAATAATAATAATTCCATTTTGCAATTCTAAGAAATTCTAGGGAATGTTTTAGCTCCTATTTCAGGATAGGTACTTTCCCAACAAAAGAGGGAAACCTGAGTGGCATAAATATATGCTGAGTGGTCCAGACATACGTGTACTGTACATTGATTTTTTTTAAAAACATGTAAAACAAACACATAGTTTAAATTTTCACTTTTTCTTCCCAACTTCCAACATTATTATCACAAAGCCCACGAAACAAACAAACACAGCTCTGATCATGTTGGTTTCTTTCAATAGAGAACATTAATTCCTGCATATTGTACTTTTTTTTTTTTCCTCTGTAATTGTAACACTTCAGATATATAAAAAAAATGGCCTCTTTGTTCTCCTCTCATTTTAGACTGAATAAATTGCTGCTGCATCATTTATGAGACAAAACAACATTTCAGTCATTAAAATTGTATTTGCTGTGTTTTGACAAAAGGTTTTTGTTCTTGTTTTGTTAGTTTTAAATCAGTAACCTTTCTAGGCTTAAAATAGGCACTGTTTTCAGTATTCATCTCTTTCTACAAAACTGGTGACTCGTCCGTAATCTTTTCTGATGCAAATTCTACAATAATCGCAGGAACATGTGAAGATAAAAAAAAATCTCAGTTTAACTTGAGGTGTTTCATGTTTAATCATTTGCTTCCTACGTGTGAACCCATCAGCAACAAGGTTAATCCCTCACAGGAAAGCATGCTGTCAAACTAAACTCAGTCTCATTGAAACTTGCCAATTGCCAATGAAAGAAGCATTCCCCCCTTTTTTCTCGTTCGTATTCTTTGAATGATAACCTACATCACAGGAAAGGACTACAGTATTGATCCTCTCATCTAATCAAGAGTGCATCTACAGTACAACCGGTCGAGGATGACATTTGTACAGACGGGGAATGAGCCACTTGGTCTTGCTTTCTGTCTGTCCCATTGATTCAGCTGTGTAATCAGATCCACATCAAAGGAGAGAAGGCTAAGACACAAACATTCACGGCTGTAGCTGTAAAGTGATTGAAAGTCCATTAAAAATATGAAAAATGACAGCTTTATTGTATTTAGAGTATTGAAGATTTAGGGGGGGAAAAAACAGTCATGCAAAAACTCAACATGCGATGCTTGTAATTTAAAAAACAACAGGTTTTTATTATCTAATGGGTGATGATCTCAGTGGCTGCTCTTGAAAAACCTAATGTGTGGTCCTATCCTGCAGGAATCATGTGATTTCCTGCCAGTGACACGGCTTACACATTGCAATGGTGTGATGGTAGAGATGGGAAAAGGCTTATATTGAATTCATACTGAATTCATGGTATTACAGTGAGATAACACAATATCACATTATTGCAAAGACTGAAGTATGGATGTTTTAAGATTTGAAAAGTGAAACCCTGAAGAAAACGATTAGATTTCCCAGCAGATATGTAACAACACTCAAGGGCTAATATTGCGCCTTCATGTGAACAGTTTGTCATTGTTTGAATGAGTGGCCGAGAATAAATGAATGATATGAATCTGAATATGAATGAGTGGTAGAGGAAGGGTCCTGGGTGATAGTTTCTTCAAAGTATACTAAGATAAAATATCTTCTTGTTATAATTATTCAGCATAATTAAAATCTTAAATTACTCTTCTGGTCGCTCTTCATTGAAAATAATAGGAGTCAAAGATTATTCACCTCTCCAGGAACTCTATATGCAGTACAGTATGCATTTCCTTTATATCTTATTCAAGCTTTTATTGTTTGGTAGAACATTGATATCCCCTCAGTATAGACTAAGTAGAAGTCAAGCTACTTAAGACCAGAACATTACATTGGCCTAATGGCTGTGCAATATGTCTTCACTGCCACTTATGGATGCACTATTGAGAGTGAACTGGATGAGATTACTTTGCATGCTATGTGTGTGCTACATAGGCGACCCTTATGCATTGATTTAAAATGTGTTTGTGTGTATGCTGTAATTAGGATTGATCTACAGTGTGATGAACAGCAGCACAAGGTGACAAAAAGGACACTGTCCAACAGTGTAATGTAATAGCTGTGCCTGAAATGATATATATATATATATAATGACATATGGCTGGTTTCTACATAGCATTTCCATCTATTTCAGGTTGCAGTTAATTTGTTTGAACTTTGGCCTCTGTGCTGTCTGGTATGACATCATGATGACCAAGACCGCAACCCTGTGTTTTCCCACCGCTGCCTCTGAGTGCTGCTCTCTTGGAGAGAATCAGAGAGTTATGATCAGTCTGGTGGCTCCTGATGACAACAACACCACAGTACGTGAGAGTGAATAACCTACAATGGTGCAGGCTTGGCTGGTCTCCCATTTTTGTGGGTCAGTGTCTTAAACAAACAGTGTCAGAGGGCAGACGCCAGCACAGGTGCAGCCACTCATTATATTGGCCCTAAAAGGCTTTGAGATTGTCCCCTTTGGTGGTGTGGACTGTTATCTTTGATCATTCCAGTGTTGTCCTTCTTCCACAATGTGTTGGACAGAAGCCTCTGAAATTCTACTCCAGCTTAGTTTCATCCACTTTGAGTTGTAATTGCATGCAGGAAATTAGTGTACAATGAGATTTTCCTCACATCTCTGGTTGAGATAATCTAATATCCAACACAAATATAAAAAAGGAGCTTAGTGTGATTTAAGTCTTAAAGATCAGAGACAAATAAATCATTTGGTACATGAGCTGGATAAACAAACAGAGTTTATATACAGGAGATAGATATTCAGAAGCAGATGGCACTGGCACTGAAGCTCCATAGACATTCCACAGAGTAAACACAACTGAAACACTTAAATATTTTACTGTCAGGTCTAAAGTACTTGTTAAAAATTCACTCCCCCTTAATCATATTGTCCGGCTAGCCAAGGACTGATTTCCATTGAATCTTTTCTCTCTTCTGTTTCCTCTGTTCTCTGCTCCTTGAAGCACACTTGTAACAGATTTTCCAAGCATTTTAAATGAGTGGTTTGAACACCTCTGTTATTGTGAATCATTCGGTTGTTATTGCTAGGGATGCAATGAATAATTCACTCAATGTTTTATAATTGGGACTCCCTCAGTTTGGCAGATGGTGTCTTGGTACTTCTTCCCCCTTGAGGCCTGTGCGACTTATGGTAAACGTATGTCCACGTCATCATTTGCCATATGCTCCTTCTGGGCTGAGAAGTTGCCATCTTCTGTCAAGAAGAAGAAGAAGAAGAAGAAAGAGCTCAACACCATTTTGCTCCTACAGATGCATGCTTGATTTCTTTGCAAAGGCATGACCAGTTTGGGGATATCTGTCACCAACCTGCAGCTCAGCTAATCACACACCCCCCTTAGAGCGTAGTCCAGGAAATCCACTTTGTACAATTGATTGGCTGAAAACCAGCCGAGACAGACTCTTAATTGGCATTGAGTGGGATTGTTTGGTTGGGCAGCGCTTGGACTTTGCAAATGTCAAAGCACGGATTTGGCAGAATCACTGAAGCAAGAGGGATTTCTGGTTCTCACTATTGTTCTGTTATCGAGAGCAAGTGGGAAACAGGTAGGGGCTCAAGTAAGATATAGCAAGGAAAAGATAATGTCGTTGCAAAGGGAGGGTGTGTAAATTTCCACCACTGAGCTGACATTGGAGAAAAGAGAGTTGGATCTGATAAAAATGAAAAAAAACACCTTTTCCAGTTTGCAGCTGCTAGATACAGAAAAGTTCAAGCCATAAAAAAGCCAGACAGAAAGTTTTGATTTTTTTTCTGTCCAACAAAAGCAAGACAAAAACACCTTCAGAAGTTGTCGCTGGAAAAAAAGGCAAGCCGAGATGAAATCTGGCTTGGCACGGACAAATGGGTCTACAAAAGCTATCGAATTGTGGAGCAACAATTAATTCACTCAATGCATCCCTCCTCCCTCACCACCTGCCACACCAACACGCAGGCTCTGATTAAAAATGCATGGATCTCACAAGCCTTTTAGATAATTAAGAAGGTTTCCCTGCAGCACTACTAGGGTAAAACTGAGAGCACTGTCGCAATCTTTTTTAGCAGTACTTGATAAAATACATGATGGTTTGTACAGAGATCTGCAGGCCAAGTTTATGGTAAAAGATATTGTATGATCTTTCATATCATTGTACCATGAGTGCCAAGTTTTTCCATATGGGGTGTTTCTAGGAAGAATCCAACCACCGATCCTGCAGAGTTTGTGTCATGCTCTATGTACTGAGCCATACAGGACTAAGCTTGTTGCTGCCCTACCACAAGTAGGTGACTCAGTCTTCAGGGTAGCCCCCAATCCATCTCTCAACCACACAATGTGGGCTCTCAAAGCTTTATTGTTCATAGAAACAGCGACAGATTTCTCCTGGAGGCATGAGCATGTCCATGTTTCAGTGGGATTCCTTTGATATGCTGGAGAAAGTGCTTTGGATGGTACTTGAAACCCACTTTGATCTCCTCACATGAAGTGCCATGTAACTGCTGTATGCAAGATTACTGCGGGAATGAGGTCATCTTTCTATATAAGGGCTCAAAAGTCAATGTCGGGTTTGCTAGCAGTTTCTTTTTGGCTCGTCCGCTCTTTAGAAGCTTTGTAGTCACTCACACGACCGTGATATCTACCCCCTTACTTCTTTTTAGTGTTGTGACAAGATGTTCACTCTTCTTGTATTTCATCCAATTTCTCAGAATCCCCTATCGTAAAATCTAAAGTGAATCCACTGTTTCACAATACTTGCATATGTTAACGTCATGAACCACAGTGCTCACAAGTTTGACCCAACACAGCAGCCCCAGTTTTCTTTCTGAACTTTGTTGAACTGTGGAGTTTATGTGGTAAAAATGCGAGTAAAAGAGAAAAAAATAAGCCATTTATCATTATGACATGATTTTATATGCCATTTGAATAAATATAATAGTAGTATAATAGAGTTGTTTTTCTTCTCTGCATCTGTTCTATATAAAATGAAGTACTGGTAATGTTTTTTTTCGACTCAGAGGTCTGACTATCACATAGAGAATTGTTGGTGAAGGTGATTTTAAATAAACAACCAACATCTTTGAAATACAACATACTTGTACATAGCATATAATCTAGATTTAAATGACCTAGATTAGTAGAGATTTGGGAAAACAAGACATTTTGAAGGCACTTTAAACAAAAAAACAAGACACCAGATTTAATGTCTTGCAAATACAGTAGTCTATATACAGTAGATACATTCACAACAGTTTACCATCTCAACCAAAAGCAGCATTAACAAGCAGATGTTAGGTCATTTAAACTGGCTCTGGTTACAGGATCCTTGCATCTTACTGGGCAATGCGAAAGGATAACCTGAGATAGATATGGCAACCTATTGGTAAGTCATCATCCTTGAAGCCTTTTCCTTTGAAAAAATTAAACACCCACGTATGTTTTTGATGAGATGAGTAAGAGGCCTTCCTTTATTTATTCAGTTTTTCACACATACTCACTCTCCTGTCAAGCTCTTGGAAGCAGTCACTCTGCAAGCCAGGAAAATATCTTTGCCCCAACATTTTTCAGAATTCGTTTGGAGGCCAGCCTACAAGACATGACACATGACACACAGTGACACCGTATTACTTGGCCTCTTGACAGATGAATGTGTCTTGTCAATATCTTTGATAAATATGTTGGGAGACATTTGTCAGGAGCTGAGATGTGTCTGCCAACATATGGTCCTCAATTACAGCAAAAAAAATGAGACAGCACGATACTGTTGAATGATCAGCTGGATTTAATGGTCACTTTTGGTACTGCTAACTGTGGTCAGATGGACAGATAGAAGCTTGCTAGCCTAACAATATTTCGGTAAAATGTAACCCACAATGCAGCAGTCTACAGAACAAGAATTTTGTGTTTGTATGCAGAGTTTTTGCGTCAATACATTACTCTGTTCAGAGCTCTTTGTTGTCTTTTAAATAGAATGACAACCTTGAATCCCACATACAAAAATAAATGTAATACATGTTTTTAGAAAATGTCACACATACTAAGACACACAAATACATACACTCATAGTAGCCTCGTTTGTTCAGAGTTCAACTGTAAAACCTAGGGACAGGCTCTGACTCATCCTCAGCCCTTTGTCCGCTGGCCTTAGGGTATGGCTCTGGTAAACAATGATAATGGCTCTTACATTGAAAGACTATCTACACTGGCGCACTTGATGCACCCTTTGGGTTTCTTCACCAAAGCACACACGATCACACATCCCTCTAATTTAAAGGAATTTGTACTCTTCACTTCAAGAACCATTTAGCAAAGTGAGTCACTATAGAAAAGGGTGTTGACTAGCAACGGTGGTGACTAACTTGACTACTGATAGAGTTGACCTTAAGATTGTATACGTGTGTCGAATTCGAACAATGTTGTGTGATGATCACTTAAGTTGTGTTTACTTTTTTAATGTCAAAACCTGAATATGCTGCCTCTGGTTTTATCAAGTGTTTAAATGCATTGTATGTTCTCGTTATGTAACCAACTGAAAGTAATGGACTGTGATTTGGGACAATGCTGAGAATCCTTTGGCACACATTTTAATGACTGGTTAAACTAAAATAACAATTAAGAAAAGAAAACAGAATTCTTAACACATCCAGACTCTCATAGCTTCGCCGCAGAGGTTTTCGGTGCAGTTTGTTTGATATATCACATAATTCTAACTGGCAGCTAAATTGTTGTAGTGAAATCAAGTCAGTTTTGATTATATAACTAAATATCACATATTCGCCTCAGAGGTTTTTACAAACTGCTCAACATACAACAAGTTCTTCAACAAGTTGCTTCTTTTTGGAACATTTAGAAGAGGATTTAAGACAACAGCTGATGATGATTTTAGTAATGAAACTAATACCAGACTGAAAATCTGAGTTTCAGTGCTGTTTATTGCACCAGGATGTGTGCAACACCTATAAACAAAGCTACCTGTGACGTCACGGGGTACTAAAACTCCCTGGAGTACACTCATACATTACTGCAGCATGGTTACACGTTTAATCACCAGATATGAGTGGATGGAAGATTTTCAGATGGTGTAAAGTTGTACTTGATACCTACATGATAACACAGTAATCATGGATGTGACTCACTTTGAATTTACACGTCATCCTCACATAAACATTAATAATAATCAATCATTAATAATCTAAATTATTAGTCATGTATTTTAACGTGAATTTAGATCCAGATGCTGAAATGTGTTAAGAAATATGATATTATTGATATGATTAAATTACACGCTCCACTACTGTTAATATGAAGTATTTTGCAATCAGCACCATTATGTCTCTGATGTTACCATTTCTTGAAGGCAACATGTAACACCTATATGATTTATGGTCTAAATTCATCTACAATCCATTGAGAATTGGACTAGAAGTGGCCACATAACAAGTGAGACAAACTATGAAAACATGTAGTCTAGCATGCTCATGAAATGTTGAAAATTATATTCTATTAAGCTTTTTTTTTTTGACTAAAGTTTGACTAAAACTAATATCAATAATCAGGTTGCCAAATTAAAACAGCTGCTGGTATGTAGGCTCTCTTCAACAAAGAAAACACATCATAAGCTCACTACCAGCTGTTTCCAAGGGCTTTTTTCATAATATTCTTATTATGTATTGTATTGTTATTATTGTGTTATGTACAATATTCTTGCCTTTGTTACAGTGAGCTTTGTTTAGGTTGTTGTTTTTTTGGTTCAGGATTGTCACCATCCCTACTCAGTCTGTTGGGAGAAATGTAAAGTTTAAAGGCTGCAGAAGACTTAACAAATGGGAGCTGTCAACACAGTGGCACTGCTCTGCTCCTTTTTTTTCTATTTTCTTTCTCCATCTGTCTCACTTTCTTCAGCTCATCTTTTTAGGACATCGTACGTTACTGTCATCTTGATAACAGTGTGTGCTTTATGGTGTTTTATCTTTAACAGAATCATCCATGACTTGTTTGGCTTTTCTTTCTGTGTTTTTTTTTCTTCTTTTTTTACTTCATAGCTGTTGTGAAGTTGATGCTTAAGTCCGTTTCGCTAAAGGACATAGAAATGAAGATACAGGATAATCTTCTGGTACACTAAACAAGCTGGGACTGGGCCTCAAACTGATTCAACCTGCCCAGATTAGGAATTACAGGGGTGCTTGGCACAGTGCAGATATTGAGTAACTCAGATCTTTATCCAAGTGTATGTGCAAATCTTGGCTGAGCTGAGCCTGTCAGCAATACTCAGGAGACTACCTGCCAATGGAAATTTGACGCATCTAAAAGCTGTTTCCATATTCAGCATCGTCCATATTTCAAAGACCTGGTTGATTTGTTGGTTCTCTTCCAAGGTTTTTGCTGATGCATTGTTTGACTATATTTATTCACCTTGTGTGACTATATTTATTCTAGATGACAGATCTGGAGTTTTGGATGAATTTGGGGATTGCTCGGAAAGGTTTCTGCATTCAGAGCTGTCGTAAGAGATGTGCTAATACGTGCAAATCTGTAAATGCAAATGAGTTTATATTAAATCTATGTGTGTGTGTGTGTGTGTGTGTGTGTGTGTCTGTGTCTCTGTGTCTCTGTGTGTGTGTGTGCAGTACTGTGAAAAGATTGTAGGCACCAAAAGTAAATGCCATATAGTTTTTATTCATCAGATTATTAACTTCATACAAAGTAGGTTGTTCAAAGCATCTGGGATATTCTGTGGATTTTGGCATCTCAATTTGCTGCTGTCTCTTCATGAAATGTCAGACTGAATGTTGAGATCAGGTGTCTATGGGGGCGAGTCCATCTGTTGCAGGAGTCTTTGTTCTTCTTGCCGCCGAGGATAGTTCTTTATGCTGTATATTTGGGGTCATTGTCATGCTGCAGAATTGTGACCGATCAGACCGATCCTGTGTGATGGAGAAGAATCTATACATCTAAAGTGCCTAAAGGTTTTCTACAGTATTGTGTAAATAGGCTCATTCAATACAGTTGACTGACTGTACTGGTCAATGGACACTGCAACCTTCTACCTAGCTTCTATCTATCTTCTAAGTTTATTTACATTCCATTTAAAAGCATATTAATTTTATAAAGAGGTCTTTTTTTTAATGAATGAAATTTGTTACTGGTTAACTGAACTGACATGGTGCTGCTCCAAGCTGCAGTTCATAAGGTAATACAAAATCACATGCTTTTATATCACTGTATGAAACTACTGAGCAGCCTCATATGAGGGACTGCCTGATGACACCAAGAAAGTTCAATACAGGGATGGATTAAGCTTCAAATTTAGCTCATAATTAAATCTCAGACTATTCTACGGTCCAGTCAATACAGTGCATAGAGTATATATTAAGAGTAAGAGCAAGTCTGCTATGCATGAATGTGTCCATAAGGTGCACATTTGCATATCAATTTCTAGTTTCAGTGCAGATAAAATGATTTAATTTGGCCCTTAACATTGTCTCTGGTTGTTTCTTTTGACCCACAATGCCTTTTGTCTAGATATTGGACTCCAGTGATTGAAGAACACACGGCTATTGTACCTTTGTCTGTCTCAGAAAATAATAGTACAAATCAATATCAAATGATCCTTGGGCAGTGAAATTCTGGCTTATTTAACATTCCTATTTATGAGAGTCCAGTCTGTACTTTTGCCTCTCAAAAGAAATTATTCTGTTGCAGCCATGGTAGCTTCAGGCATCCAATCACAAAGAAAAGAGAAACAATCTCAACTTGTCATTATATCTCTGTAAAGTTTGTTCAGTGAGATTCAGCAATGAGGTATGTTTACATAACCAAAAAGACTCAGATGGCCTGTGTCGCTGTGTAATTTCTACCAAGCTAGACGACCCAATCTGCTACGGCTTATCAGCCTTGACAGGAAGAACGTAAATAAAAAATACAGCAAGTCTCTGCAGGGAAGCCATGCTGCCCTCACCTCACATCCCACATTCAATAGCAATACCACAGGTCTGGTGGAAAGAAGTAGATTGGGAGTATTTGATAGGTTTCCCCAATCCCTGGTTATAAATTGGAAGTGGACAGGAGGGCAAGTTGTAGTGGCGAGCTGCTGCTCTCATTACTTTGTCTGGCAGAGGGATTGTTTGGTGACTGCTGTGCTGAAAGGCCAGGGCAGGGTGCTTACCATTAAGGGATCTGTTTTGATGGAACTTTGTACCTTGCGGGAAAGATGATTTAATGTTTGCTTTCTAAGCTTTCCGGGCACTGTGGAAAAAACTGAATTGGATAATGATTAAATTACCTTAATGGTTCAAAATGACAAACATAAGCCATCAGGTTAGTGTTTAAAGAGAAGCCCAAATGCTCAGTCCAAAAACACTAAGGTTGTTTTCAGATCAGTTTGTTTGCTAGATTTGTTTTCAGATCGAAGCAAAAATGCAACAAAAATGCATTACTACAAGCCACGTGAGAAAGTTTACTCTGTTCATCTGAGTTGTGTCTGGACCAGTAGCATACATGTAAACACAGGAACAAGGTCCTGAAAAAGGTCCTCTGGCCAAAAAAAACATTCTTTATTGCGTCAGTCAATGTCCGACCTTGATTCATTCTCCCACTAGTTGCTAGAATAGAGGATCCGACATTGAATGCACCATGTGACCAGACAGAGACCATATCCAGATGTTGGCACTAGAGGAATTGTTAATATCAAAATTAAGACAGTTCATCCTCTGGCTACCATGGATAAGTGACAGAAATCATGGTGATCCATCCAGTAGTTGTCCAGACATTTCACTAAAAAACATGTCAACCTCATAGTGGTAAAAAAGTAAAATCAGTGGATACATCCTCTGAGGACCATAAAGCTCAATCTCAAATTTCACACGGAGAAAAAACTAAGCAAAAATGCAACAAAAATGCCAACTACATGACACGTGCGAAAGTTTACTCTGAGTTGTGTCTGGACCAGAAGCATAAATGTAAACACAGGAACAAGGTCCTGAAAAAGGTCCTCTGGCCAAAAATAACATTCTTTGTTGGGTCAGTCAGTGTCTGACCTTGATTCATTCTCCCACTAGTTGCTAGAAAATGTTGCTTTTGCTTATCTTCATCCCAGTATGCAAAGCGCACCTTAACTCAAACTCATAGGGTATGCCTAGTTGTTGGGTCAGATAGAGGATCCGACCATGAATGCACCATGTGACCAGACAGAGATCCTTAAAGGGTCTAGGTATAGTTGTTTTGGTCCAAAGTACGATTGCAGTGATTGCACTTAAAGGAAGAAAATGAACCGATGAGTCAGATTCCCGCAGGTCTGAAAATGCCCAAAGTCAATAGCTACCTTAGTGGATTTGTGAAGTGCAAACACTGAAATGTTTTGAGCTATTGGTCTATCAGCACAATAACATGCTTACATGCTGATGCTTTGCAGGTTTAATTTCACAATCTTAGTTTAGCTTTGTAAATCAAAACACTGGACAAAAAAAATATAATTTTGACCCGATGTTGGCACTAGAGGAAAAGTTACCATCAAAATTAAGACGGTTCATCCTCTGTCCACCATGTATATGTCACAGAAATCATGACGATCCATCCAAAAAAATGTCAACCCCATGGTAGCAAAAAAAATAAAATCAGTTGATGCTCTGTCCGCTGGGGACCATAGATCTCAATTTGAAATGTATTAGCACCCCATCAGCCAGTCAGTCTGAGCAAGAGTAATGGACAGACATGGCTAAAAATGATTATTGGCTTAGTGTTTAATAAAAGCACAACCCAAAACCTACATCCACATTCCAGCTTTCACTTTTCACTTCTCCTCTCTGTTATAATGTTTGGAAAAATGCAGTAAAAGTAGAAATCATTGAATAACAGATCATGTAACATCAAGGTTATTTAATGTTAGGAAATTCAGGAAAAAACTCTCTCAAATATTGGCAGTCAAGCTGCGGCCATCTGCAAATCCCTTTGGACAGACATCCCTCCCTTCTGACTGGGTGTTGAAGTAACCGTACTGGTGCAGGCGGTCCTAACAGAGACCTGACCTAAATACAGCAGGGACGAGACCAGAGAGAGCCGTCTCAAAGTAACTCGCTCAGATAGTGATTTAACATTTACAACAGTGATGAGTAGACCTCCAAGCATTTAATTTCACCTATTTCTTGGATCTGACAAAGCCAGCATTTATGATTGATGATGACAGTGGGGAAGTGTGTCTATGCAGGTCTAATTCATTGTCTACTAACTATCTATATCTAACTATATCTGATCTTGACAATTATGAGTAATGTGACCTTAGTCTCTGTCTAGCAGAGTCTTTGCCATGCCCCCTATTGATTTAACAGACTCTGCACAACAGGGCAGTTCATTTAAAACACAGTCTAATCTTCCAGGCTCTCAATATGGTCAATACACTGCTTATCTTCTGCTACTGTGCAAACTAATGCAATGTGCTGCATTCTGTGAGATTTCCACCATTTTCATTCCAGCTACCACCTGCACCTCCCTGGCCATACCTTATTCGCAATATGACAATAAAAATCACATTATATACCTGCATCTAAACCAGAATTTATTTTATTAAGGAAATATATACTTTAATTTAAGTATGTGGGTTAGTGGGTTCCCTGACTTTCAAGACATTTGCATGTTTTTAATTATTCAATCTAAATGTTCAGTCAGGTCACACAGCTTACCATGCTTTGCCATTTACAAACCCTTCACACAGTCTCACTCTTCAACCAAGTGTCTGAAAACATTAAGCTGTCAAACCATTTCGACTCAAGGCTTTTGGAAATTATACTAGCTTGCAACTTTACCTTATCTCAAAGCCTGAGGTTAGAGTTTGATGCTATGGCCTAATTTCTTTTCTTGGAAAAGCTGAGTGCTAAACGTTGTGTCTTCTTCCCACTTTGGCAGATGGAAGGAAACCCGAGCTCTTCATCTTCAATGAGCTGTGCGCCCTGAAGGATGATCAAGGGCCTTGCAAGGCCATTAAGGACAGGTTCTTTTTCAATGTTGACACCGGACACTGTGAGGGGTTTGAGTATGGAGGCTGTGGGGGAAATGCCAACAATTTCGGGACCTTGGAAGAATGCGAGGAGATGTGTGTTGTCTCAGGTGAGTCAAACTCTTTTGCTAATACTTTAGTCTACATTAACATCTCTGATATTTGGTGAAAAGATTTAACTAGAGATATACCAGTGTTACTGATATAAAGTTACAAAAGGATTGTTTTTCATTATCACAGTATACAGGACAGAGATGCATTGTAACTTTGCATTGTTATATTGTTAGGAAATGATCAGTTTTGTTTTCAAGGACTGTTTCATATTAGATTTTATTGCCACCTTGGGCATAAAATTCTATTAGAAAGTCATTTTGTTGGTGTGGCGTTAAAATGGAACATCGCCAGCACATTAATTTTGAACCGTTATGCTGGAGGCATCTGATTAATGGAGAGAATTAAGAGGCAGTCAGTACTGTATTATTTATAGGTTACACAGAATAAATTGATAAGAAATTGAAATTGAATTAATTGTTAATAACTAATAAGAGAGAGTTCAAACTCTGAACAATTGGATTTCCCAACTGTCATGTCAAAGAAGTCAACAACTCAGACTGAAAATGGATTTTGAATATTCTTTAATTTGCCAGAATGACAAAGAGTGAAACACCTGACAACAGATGCTGGACATGTGCAGCTATGAGGAAACAGTTATATTGTAAAATATGAAAGAGGCAAAGGCCAGCATTAATAACCATCTGTCCTGCTTAATTGTGAAAATAACCTTATCACTCACTGTAAAGTGACTTGCACAGTTACTGTTGCTATGCATTTCTGAATTTAAGTACAGCACAAATTAAGATTATATTGGCAGCTACGACAATTAAAATCTAAGGCAATTCTTGTAATAATGGGTCCTTGACTTTGTTGCTACCTTTGCTTTATCCAGCTGAAATGACACCTGTCACAAACGGCTTTTATCAGCTCCAGAGTTGAAAGGAAAATATTTTTACATCTAGAGTTTCTCTATAATCAAAGCTGGCTACTACTGTATTTGATGACTACACGAATGATATATCACAAAGATTATAGATAACATTTGAGGGTGTGACAGCACCCAAAACATACTTGGAGACGTATTATCATTATCAAATATATATCATATGTTTCACTTTTGCAATCAAGATATTATGCAATAGGATTTACCAATGAGTTTTGCAAATGTCTCATGTAAATCCCCTCAAATCCAATAAGATGCAGGACAAAGGCATTATCCTATTTGATTATATTAAATAGGCCTGGAGGAGCGTCTAGACAGTGGATGTTGCTGTATATGACAAAACATTATTGTGAGCAAATGTTGTGGTATCACTTAACAAAATGTACCAAAAGCACAATTTCATGTTACCAGGAATCTGTGTGCATCAACATATTTTGACACCTGTTAGTAAATGTTAAAAACATAATTACAGGCAATATAATATTTTATTATACAGCTAGATTAGATAAGAGTTATCACTGGGAGGTAACTGCCTCAACCAAGTGCGCAAACATAGCAATAAATATCAAGCAGGCAGGAGGGACGCGTACCTCGAATGAATCATTTGAGATACGTATAAATTACATAGTACATCGATAGTTCCATACAGTGTGTTTTGCATCTCTAATTGTGTGTGCGTGTGTGTGTGTGTCAGTATGTATGTGTCTGAGTCTGTTTCCTGCTTCCTCCATACAGAAAATAATGTGCCTTAAACTATGATTCACTAGAAAAGATCTTGATTTTTTTGGGGTGTTTTTTCAGTACAATTAGAGTGAAATGAGAAATGTAGCTGAAAATACTTTTCCCACTGGATTCTCAGTGGGTGGGAAAAATAACTATGGATGTGCTCCCAGGTAAGTGTGGAGTTCAAAATAGACATGAAAACACTGAGATATTTATAACAGGGTTTTAGTTTATTTTCACCCTAAAACATGCTGGGCCTAGATAATACAATTGGAAGAGACATTTATCATATTTATCAGTTATAATTTAATGTGTTGTTGTTGTGTTTTTAAATTTTGTTCATCAAAAATGCTCATTTGTGTTACTTAGGCGCAAAGCAGCTATCAAAGATATTTTTGTTTTGTCTAATGGAAAAATTTCCTCGACCATCATCATCGCTGTAGGTTTCCTTACATTCAAAACCACAGCTGAGTACCTCAAGTTCAAGCATGTTGAGTGACTACACATTGAATGTTAATCTGTGGTGTGGTGTGACTAGGTAAACGGATACATACCAAAAAAAAGCTAAATTACCATACTAGACCCTATTTTGTACTGACAATTTTAATGGGATGTTTTATAAGAATATAAGGTCACTGGACAAAAAGAATCCTTCTTTCATAAATAACTCTGTGTAGAGGGGTCAAATGTGGGCGTGTGTGAATAAAAGATAAAACCTTTATTTATTCAAGGTAATTTCACCAAAAGCAATAGTCCAATTTCCAATAAAGCCCTCATCACATTCACACAGTTACACATTCATACTTCCACATTCATACTGCCCAGTACAACCACAGTCTGATCTGCCAGCCACTGGAGCGGTTAGGGTTAGGGTTAGGCAACTCGGTGGTGGTGATGAGGTAGGGGCAGGCTCTGTTTTTCACATTCCCCGCCTGGGGATTGAACTAGCAACCCTTCGGTCACAAGCCACTGCTGCCTGATGGACTAAAATATCAACAGTCACAGAATCCTGATTGAACTTTGCTGCATCTTCCCTGATCAGTTAACAGTGGGAGCATGATGATACCTACTAAGTGCAGTCTTGACAGTACATTGTGTCACTACCCACCGCACTGCACTTAGCTTTTGTTGAGTGGGAAGTCAGTAATATATCATAGAACTGCTGCTCTTGAAAAGCAATCAAAGTTGCCACAATTACACCTTTCACATCTGGCAGTTGAATTTATCCACTGTAAGATTAGGTGTTCAGTACTGGCTGGGTTCAAAAGCACTTCAGCTGAGTGGAACAGTGCTGAGGTGTGTGTGTGTGTGTGTGTGTGTGTGTGTGTGTGTGTGTGTGTGTGTGTGTGTGTGTGTGTGTGTGTGTGTGTGTGTGTGTGTGTGTGTGTGTGTGTGTGTGTGTGTGTGTGTGTGTGTGTGTGTGTGTGTGTGTGTGTGTGTGGTGTGAAAAACCATTGCAAGTCCACAAAAGAAAACTGGGGAATGGTAAAAGCCCTTTGATGACAAACATTTTTTTCTACCGACCACAAGAGGATGTACAGGATATAATGGTATCTGTCATCTTCAGCTGGCAAACAGTACGCCTCCAATATTCTCTGATTTACATTAAATATGGCCTTGCATGCAAAGTCATAACACATTTATCAACGTATTTAGATGGCTTGTTATTCTTTAGTGTGGCAAAGTGCTTTCTTGCTGCGATAAAGAATAACCTTCACCTTCTTATTGCATGCCATGGGAGGCATTACCCAGTCAGACAAGAAAAATCACAGTTAAATTTGCATCCTACTGGCACTGCCAAATACAGTAGATGCCTTTATTTTATGTCCCTCTACACGCACACACATCTGCACTGTAAAAAAAATAAAAATGGTGTGGATATGCTACCTCCAGTTGATGCAAAGGTGTCATTAAATGAAAAGTCTCTAAGACGCTTGTATCTTTTTGATCATAAAGAAAATTACACTGCATAAAACAGAGCTATAAAAGTAATACATTTGTACCATGGCATTTAAAGGGCAGTTTTCATGGCTATATTCATTTCATTTCATTGCTTGAACAAGAAAGAGCCTTGCACAGCACATCATTACTGGCTCATTGTGGTTGTTTTTTATCCAAATAAAAGTCAGAGTTGCATGAGTGTGTCCATATTTGCCGGGCTGGGGGGGGGCGACCTTGGGTTAATGGTTAGTCAAAATAATAACTGAAAAAAAATGGGTTGTGTCTAAATTCAGTACCACGCATAAATACCTGAGTAGGCTTTGACAATCTAGTGTGTTTACCTGTGGAGTTTTTAGTACTTTAGTACATCAGACAGAGATGTGAGCACAAGGACAGCACATATTCCTGCCATTGTTTTTTTATGACATTCCCCTGATCAGCGTGCAGAGATGTAGCAATTAGCCCACAAAGGTAGAGAGGAAGACTATTAGTAAGCAAACATAGATGTAAGCAATGCTTGATTTGATATATCACTTTTTAAATGTTTTATGTGAAAGGAAATGCAACCCATTGTGTTTGTGAGAGCTCAAGGATAAACACACAAAAAACACTTCAACATAACATTAACATTTATTTATTTGTTGTTGTCTTTTTACAAGCAGACTCCACACACAGGGTACCATTAACACAAATTGTTGGCATGCACATTGGAAAACGCTTCATTTCTAAGTTAACACTTAATAAACATTTAGACACACAAGAAGACCTTGGAAAACAAAGAAAACCCTCAAAAATCTCTCATTTGTGGCGTTGAATTGGCAGTGGACACTCAGAGTTGTTTGTGTGAACGTGTCAGAATTGTATAATTTCCTGTAAATATAAAGCAAGATGATTTTTGTATATACTAATTACCAAAACAGTACAACCACAAAGATGTAAATACTGTGCAAGTCATATTTAGTAAGAAATGGGGACTCAGCTTTCTTTTAAAACAACAAACATGACTGTCATGATGCAAACAAATTAAGCCATTAATGAGAAAATAAGATGGCCTTGAGCTGCAGTAAAGTCAGTGTTAGCTGGCTAGTTAAATATTATTAAATGTATAAGTGCATTTATAAATTTAATGTTAACCTAAATTAAGAGCAAGCCTTTTCATTTACACTGATCAACACCCTTCATGAATACTCTGAGTATGCTCTTTAACACATATATTTGTTCTCGTTATTGCCTTACAGTATGCCGTTTCTTCTAAATTATTACAATATTTGAACCTTTCTTCATATAAATACATACATTAACTTATTAACTCTATGGCTGACACTTATAAGAGGAGGAGGCTAGGTTTCCATGACTGGTTTTATGTACAGTAACAGCTTCAGGCACGGCACGTCTAATTTACAGAAAGCAGATCTCAAGACATGCATGTTATGTTGTGCATCTTGTGCAGCAGGGCTGGTAATATTTAATCAGTGACATTTTAATCCCTACAAACATTACACACTACAGAAACTGAACACACGCTAATTTGAATTATTCAACCTACCCATTAGTCATGCATTTCCTTGTTTCTTACACAAGATGATACGTTCATGCCCAGATTTACAAGAATTTTCTTGTAAAGGTCACAAACCACTCTGACAAATGTTCTGGTTTCCTGTCTCTCTGGGGTACTTTTTTTTTTCTTTTTACCTCTACAGCATAACGAAGGCTCTGTAGCACTGATGTAATACTGAAACCCTAATGAGTCATAACCATGGTGTCACAAAGTGTCCCTGTGGTCCGCTGTTCCTCTACAGCTCTGTCTGAAGAGGTCAGAGACACAAACATTGTTTTTGTCTGTGACAGTTGCAGTTTTTTGGCTCACGGCTTTGACTCAAATCACAGATAAGTAGAAAAAAGTAAGTAAAGGAAAAAAGGGAGCACAACAGCTAACAGCACAAATAATATGATGTTGCTGGAGGTGGCAGAACTGGGTGTGAATGTTAAAGAAGCCTGAACTGGAATAATGTGAAAGTCTGCTTTGCTTAAATCACATAATCTTGAAAGTAATTCCAGCCCTTGTATTGTAGCAGTCTCTGCCAAGATAACGGGTGCACTCATGTTTACCTCCCTACAGAGCCAAGATTGCAAACATTGACCTTTAACCCTTTGTGCTTCAGTCTGACAAACTTGATTTATTCAGCACTTTACAACATGCATAATAAAGTAATCAGAACAATAATAATGATTTAAAAATGCTTATTTTTCCTGGAATATGGGTAGGTCATAAATGTTGTTAAAACCAGTGTTTTTCTGTGTGATTGGATTATGTTTGTCTCCATCCAGTGGTCACAGTTATTTTTACTCCTGTATTTGGCTTCGATTTATTTCCCATCAGGCTTCAGTTGCCTTTACCTTTTCTCACAGGAGGCTTGACCAAGACAGTCTCAGCACTTTTAGAAAAGAAAAACAAAGACCTTTCCTTTCAGAGTATGTTCAAATATATCAAAGGAATGTGAAGGGAGAGCATAAGGAGTGAGGGAACTGTTGAGCAAGTGAGGAGGAGTGATAGCAAGCATGCAAAGAGAAAATAAACTATGATAGCACAGCTCCAGCCTGGATCAGCATGGTGCCATTATTAATTTTCAATACACTGTCCTAAAAAAAACTACCCTGGTTATGCCACTCAAAGGAAGCCCAAAATGAAATAAAAACAAACATGAAAATGTTTTTTTGGTCCTAAACAACTCAGACTTCTTCTTAAAAATCATCTGAGCCTGTCATAAATGTTGAAGTCTGCTTTGCTGAAATATTGAGGTTCTCTTTGGAGGGCATCCAAAACTCTGCGGACCGTATGATTCACACCCAGTGCTTGAAAAAAGAGCTGACCGATAATTCCCCTCAAAACACAAATCACCTTTTCCACCTTCACAGCTTTAATAGAGAATTGTGTTTCTGAATTATTCATCACTGTATTGCTAGAGAGAGAGAGAGAGAGAGAGAGTGCCATACACCACCCTTTGACACGTCTCTATCCATGTGCTTTTAAGCCAAAGTCACCTCCTAACATGTATTTAAATGTTACAGCAAGAGCATTTTAATCACTTTCACCCTTCTGTCGAGTGTGGTTATTCAAAGACTTCACAGATAAACATAAACCAGACACAGTTTGTAGTTGTTGTCCAAGTTTTCAGAGGTCAAAAGTCCAAAGTCTCAACAAATTCTAATTAAGCTTCTAACAAGTGTGATTTATTTGGTGTTTTCTTTGCTTCGTAACCAGTTAATCACACTATTAGCTGGAAATTGTGGGGAAACTTGAGTCTGTTCAAAGGTGAAAAAATCCCTCATTAACACTTTGAATCATGTTTGTTTGATCCAAAAAAACAAACTGAAGTGTAAAAATGAGTTATTTCTGGTTAATGTGGCCAACTGTGTCTTGGCCAGGAGCAGTCATCACTAGCTCCTAATGTGTATTAGAAGATAGACCAGGCTAATCGTTTCCCTCTGTTTCCAGTCATTGTGCTAAGCTAAGCTAACTGGCCGCTAGCTCCAGGGTCACATTCACCTTACAGTCAGTGGTATGAATTTTCTCATCATGCAAGAAGGCAAATGTTTTTCCCCAAATGTTGAACTAATCCTTAAACATTAATGTGGATACTAGACCAGGGGTCTTCAACGTTTTCCAAGTCAAGGACCCCCAAACTGATAGAGAGATGGAGCGGGGACCCTTAAATAAAACAAACAAATAAAAAACCTGCTGTTTATCCCTGCAGGGCATTTACCTTGCTGATAAAAAATAAATCAACCATAACATACTTCTATTTCCATTACGTGATTGAAATAGTTGTAGTTACTAGATTTGTGATGTAGCACCAAACTATACAAGAGTTAAGGTTTCTACGTCTTTGTTTGTTTTTGGCCTTTTAGCCTCAAGACTTGGTCTGTGTTGCAAAATCAGGCCTTTATTAGGCTCCTTTTCAGATTATATATTACCACTGCATGTGTTAACTGACAATGTAGTGCCCTTTATTCATATTTAAATGTATTTAAATCCATGTTTCATATTTTATTTCCCCCTTAAGCAGCTTTAAAGTTACTAAAATCACTCCACTTTGTCTGCCAGTATCATAATGTGCACCATGTTGCTCCAGCTCTTTATTAAAGCTGTTTGATGTGAAATGATGTTTTAAATCCTAGACTCCCATGTTTTTTTATGGCTGCACCAATCCAACAAATGGAAACATTCTTAATATCTTTTGGCACTTTCCCCCCAAATTCAATCTGACATATTGGTTTGATATTTTTGGAAACTGATCCACCAACGGGGTCAGAGAGGCTTAAGATGTCAACTTATTTCACGGCCTCAACAATCTTTGGATGAAAATATCTCATCATTGTCATTTTAGATGTGAAGATGCGGCACATACATGTGCAATGACGGATGGAGTCACCTTCCAGCCTTGTTATTTTATTGCACACCACAGATATTTAAATTACTAAAAAGTCCAAAGTCTGAAATCATTATCCATCTGTGTGGTGGACTATCAACCACGAATGGATGCCGGCTCTATACTATGTTGTTCACAAGTGGTGATTAGTCAGCCGTGGCTTGTCGGCTTGCACCTGTCTTGGTTGACAATGCCAATAAAGTCAGCTGGAATCCGGGCCAGTCCACCAGCGTTTCACACCATGTTTGTGAATGTGTTACTGACTCAAATCAAGCATGAGCCTGTCACTAGCCTGTAAACTTTTTTTTATTGTTTTGTGATTGCTTGTCAAATACACAACAGGCTTCAGACAATCCTCCACAACTCCACAGTCTTTACTGTTGAGTGCTCCTCACTGCAGAAGAAACCGATAACACTGAAAGTTACAGACGAGTGTTCAGGAATAAAAAATGAAAAATGAAAAAAAGGAATAAAGGTTGGAATGAAAAATAGATCAGAATTACCATCAAGGAAAAGTAGACTAGAAATAAAACCTTTATGACAATGTATATGTTGTGTATATGACAATATGTATGACAATGTATATGACGATGTATACGTATATATCTATATATATAGATATATACATATATACAGAAAATCCAGAATTTAGGTGAACATTAAATTGAAGCACAGAGCTATAAGGCAATAAAATCAATACTCCTCGACTAGAGGATGGTAATGTATGCATCCTGCGCTAGGAAGTGAAACAGAGGGAAGAGGTAGAAGAGATATATGACAAGAGATAAAGAACAGAGAAAGAAGACATGGCAGAGGAAGTGAAATGGTTTAGTGGGAACCAGGGAACATAAGAAAACTCTTGCTGGAAACAAAGTACTGTTCAGCTTGTAGTGGGCGATTGGGAGTGTTTCTAAAACCTAGAGTGGAAATGTCACTGTACCGCTGGGGAGAGAGGAAGTGGGCTGGCTGTGACCAAGTGGCCAGTGATTGCAAAGTGGGTCATGGCCTGCAGTTCATTTAATGCTTCTTGAATTGTACACAGGCTATGAGCAGTTAAACCTTCCCTCCCTGGGTTTCCACTACTGTGTTTCTACACTTCTACCTGCTTGCTTTGGTTTTGGTTTCAGTGTGTTTTGTTTGTCATTCACTGCTCACGGCTTTGCATTAGATTTAAATTCCTAAAGTGAAACGTATCACTGGTTTTGTAGCGAGATATTTTACACTTTAAAAAGCAATTCATCAATCAGTACAGTTTAAATGCTTTCACAGCAAAAAAAAACACCCGGAAAATTCAATCCAGCCAGTGAAGTACGACTTGTGCTCTTTCAATTTGTTTTCATTCCACTTTCTCAAGGAGAGTCGATTTCAGAGCCAATGGAGCTTTGACTTCAAAACAAAAATGACAATAAATTGAAAAGTAGTTGATGCAAAAAAGTGAGGATGATATTGTATAATGCACAATGAAAAGGCCAGTTAGGCACCACTGCCTGACTCTTTCTTTCTTTCAGACCACAAAATAAATATTGAACTAAACTATGAACTATCATACAAATTGATGACAAGATAGAAACAAGGCCATTTCACTTATTCACTATTTACTTTATTATTTTATTCACTTCTGCAACATGGTAATTCAATTCCTTGATATTGTGTTTTTCTTAATTTCTTACACAGTGTTTCTCTCTCCTTCTTCCTTTCCTAGATCACAAGAACCCATGTCATCTACCTGAGGCTCCCGGTCCCTGTCGAGGGCTGATGTCTCGCTACTTCTTCGACACCGCAAGTCAACAGTGCATGCATTTCTTTTACGGCGGTTGCTTTGGCAATGCCAACAATTTCAGGACCATGGCGGGGTGCCAGGAGAAATGTCAGAACCCAGGTAGGCCAGGTTGAACTTTTGTCCTCTGACAGTAAATACTGGCCAACACCCAAGCTGTCAAGTGGCATTGTTAGGTTTTACTACAAACCACAAATACACAATCTGGAAAGCATGTTGTGATTTGGTGGAAATGGACTGTATCTTTAAAAAAAAGACTTTAAGAAGTCAGACTTCAGGAGAACAAAGGGGACCTGAGCACACTGATTAATTCTCAGCCTTTAATTGTGCAAACAGACATTTTTACCTTGTCTTTCTAATCTCTTCAATTAGAAATAAAATTATATTTTTTCTGCTTTTACCTCAAAGCAGTATGCAAGTATAATTTATAAACTTCTGGGTTCACAGTCAGCCGAGGCACAGCAGATCACAGTCTCTGCACAACAAATGAAAACTCATTTCAGAGTGGCAGCATAATCAAAATAGTCCTACCTCAGAAAATTAACTTTCTGATGAATTTTAGCTGACCATGAAATCACACTCCACCTTGATTTAGCATTTAAATCGTTCCAAAGTGACCAAAGCACACTCAATTATGCTCAACTTAGGCATGACTTAAAAGTCATTTAGATATTGAAATTGTCAAAGAAAATAACAAGCAAGTTACTCAACTGTGACCAATTCCACCAACAGCCCATGTTGTACTGAAAATCAATTGGAAAGGCCAGTGTAATTTTTTTTATTTTCTATGGATGACACATAGATAACTCTGTCTTGTTTCATTAGTACATGTTATGGAGACCAACAACCTGTCTAGCCTAATACTAATGAAATTAATCTTGCTTTAATTATGATTGATCACTGAGTTTTAATGAGATTTGTTCTAAATATAGGCTGATTTAAAACCCTGGATCACAATCAGTGGTTCCTTGGATGATTGTTATGTGGATATCAGTGGAGACACATCGTTCCAAATGTCACTTTTCTGGTTTCTTTTTGTGTTTTGGTTAAATTAGGAAAACCCACCAGGGCACCAGACGACCGAAGACATCCACCAAGAAAATCCAGTCCTGTGCAGCCAACCATCTCAACTGGTAAGACTGAATGCACATGACACACTACTGCAGGTGTGGTTTGTTAAAACCCTCCTGTTGTCCTCAATTTTGACTTGGGGGGAGAACAGGTGTCAAAAATGACATACAGTATTTCATTTAAATGAAGCCCATTGACCATAATTTCTCCCAAAAACTGTGTGTAAAACCTGTGGAATGAAATTTGGTAAAAAGCTGTAACACAGAATTGGGTGATAATTTATACCTTATGCTTTATAAACAGTCAGAACCAGAACAAAAGTTGCATGGTCGATGGGAAGACAACAGGATGGTTAATATTCAGTCCCCCAATTCTAGTTCTGTACTTACCAAACAGGATTTCCTCACCTCAGTCTCAGAAAGAAAGCATTTCCCAAAATATTGAGCTATTCCTCTAAGTGACTGATCCATTGACATATTATATGTTTGTTTCTCAGGGAATATGACTATAAGCGAACGCCAGGTGCAAGTGCAACCGAATAACACTAATCAAAGACACCCAAAAGGTAAGAAAGTATGATGTGTCCAGACAAAAATATTTTTAGATTAGATGTGATTCCATGTGAAATCATTGGAAATTCACCTGGAGTGGTTTGGCAGGAGTCCGCATGAGTTGAATAATGTTTCAATTTGAGAAAAAACATTGAGCTTATCCCAGGGTTTTGTGAATCTAGCATCCCTTGAAAGAGAGATTGGAAAAAAATTTGAAAAAAAACTGAAGTAAGTTGCTTGCTAGGTTATAAGTAACCTCTGTACAGTCGGTACATTAGTGGTTTGGGCCGTATTGGGATTCAGCGTTAACAAATGAATGCAAATAATGAGCGTTTTTCTTTGCTTTCTGTCATAACACAACAAGACAGCTGTTTTTCAGTCTCAATGACAACATCATAGTTTAGTCTACTGTGTTGAGGTTCAGATTTTAGTTCATTCACCTTAATCAATAAGGAAAATGAATTAACTTTTTTTTTCAAGATTAGAAAAAAAAGTCTTTATTGTCATCATATAAACACAGACATCAAGGCATTGCGTGCGGTGCAGCTTCATTACAGAAATCAGAGCAGCAGACATCACCAGGGACAGATTAACGGCTGTAAGGGGTAATTAAATCACTCATCATGTCCTCCGAGTAGGCAGTACTTGCTGAATTCTGAATTATGCTCAAACCTCAAAGTAAGCAAATCCTGATAATTTATTAAACCGGTGTGAGCTGCCAAAACTTTAGAAAAAAGTAATAAAAAATGTCAAGGTGCAGTGCTGCATAGACAGTAGACAGCTTGCAAAATTGCTTCTGTTGTGAAAGGCAAAGGGCAGAAACAGTGCATCAGTGTCTCCTTCTCACAGCCCATTTGTCACATATTCCCTCTTACTAATTTTCTGTGTGTTAGGAGTGTGGGGGGTAGGGGCATATATCACGGTCACTGTGCTCCAGCAAGAGACCCTGGCCTGTTTCCTTCGACTCTTTCAAAAAGTTATAATTTTAAGAATCCAATTTCACTCTTGTCAGAAAATATCGAGAAGGAAAGATTCAGGATGAGTTAGCCTCAATAGTTCTGCCTCCTTATCAGGGTTTTCTGTGTGTGCATGTGTGTGTGTGTGTGTGAGCGTGTGTGAGCGTGTGTGTGTGTGAGTGTGTGTCTGTGCGTGTATGTGTGCGTGTAATTCTCCTATGAGATTGACTCCAGTATGTGACAAAATATCTCTCAGAAACAATGTCGGCTTGAAAGTCAAACTTCTTGAAGTACTATAACAATGAATTATTCACGTCAGGGCATAATATTTGGTAATGACTCCTCTCAGTTGAAACATTTGAATCTCAAAGTCATAATAGCTGGGAAATTATTATAGAATTGGCATATATCCTGAGTATTATTATACAACTGATGTTACAACGTTGAAAACAAACACTGACATCTTGTGGTGATACCAAGAAGTGCAGCTTCATGTTACCCTGGGAAAAGCTGTGATATACTCTCCTGTGACTAAACAGAGGGACATAAAGTAAATTACAAAAACTAAAATAAACCAGCTGTGGTTTCAGGATCCTAAAAAAAACATCTGTTTGGAAATTGGCTTTGCAGGCGCTCTTACTATTTATCTACATCCAGCCATCCATAACATAGAATAATTTACTTCTGAGGGTTTTACTATTATGCAGTTTTGTATTTGATGGAGTCTGAGTTGTGGGCTTGTGCATTTTGGGTAATGGGACACCATAATTAAACTATTTTTTACAAGATTAATTTTTTAAAAAAGTATTAAGACAGTTGTCTCTACATACTCCACCAGTGTGATGTTCAGTGTCTGCTAAGTACTGAGGCCATCTTACAATTTTTACATACATTTATTTTATTTTTTTGATGTTGTAATATAAGTAAAAATCCACTCTCTTGCATTCAATAGCTTTCAACCACATCTCACAGCTTTCATTTGTGAATGGAGCTGGCTCAGGTGTTTTAAGTTCACCGTTGTGTATTTAATGAATAAATGGAAACAGTCCAATGATTGGCATGAACCCACATTGTTATAGAGGACAACAACTGGAGTACAATTAGTTTCACATCTGTCTCATGAAGTCATTCTGTTCAATGCTTTGTTGCTATTATGTCAATAATAATAATACTAATATCAATATTTACTCACATCTTTGTCATAATTAATCAATTCCCCACATTTTATTATTGTTAAAATTAAGTAATGATGAGGTCAATATTGGATGTTTCCCAATGGTTACTACAGTAAACCCACTATAGCACAACTAGTTCTGTGTACACCCACGAGGGATGTTACATAACACATGACAGATGATAACTTATACAGCCCTGTGGGAAGCCATGATAGCAACTCTCACTTGCTCAAATCTCTCAGTGTAAGTCTGAGAGCCGGCAGACACGTCACACTGAAGCTTATGTGTGAGGATATGAAGCCAAGAGGAGTTAAAAGCTGAGAGATGCTGAGAAAAAAAAAGAGACAGGAGTGATTCTTAATGCTCTGGAGGTGCTTTAGGACATCTTCCACACACTTCCTGAATCTGTAAACAAACTGGAATGAGTTATCCAAGCACATGATAGACTGTATCATTTCAAGGATCAATGGACACTTAAATAAAACAGAGTGATCATTAATGCTATTAATAAACTTCATGCTTTTCCTGCTCAAAGTGTCTGTTAAGGCTTATACTGTCATTTTGTCACTATGCTATTTGCTGGTTTGTTATAGTAGTAAATATCTTAAGGTTGTAAAATGTTTATCAGACATATAAATATGTTAACTTGGGTTAATTGTGATGGAAATTTGTCACTATATTCTGACATTTTATAGACCAAATGAATGAATAATGGTGAAAATATTGTTAGTTGCAGTCCCAATCAAGATATTTTGTCTCTTACTGTTACTGTTACTGTATTTACAGATTTTAAGCCAGCAGATTCATGCCTCAATCCTGTGGAGAGGGGAACCTGTGATGGCACAGAGAAGAGGTTTGCATACAACCCCAAGACCAAGAGGTGCCAGGTGTTTGAGTACAGCGGCTGTGGAGGAAACAAGAACAACTTCACTCATCGGAGACATTGCATTAGGAAGTGCATTAAAGGCATAAAGGGTATGACATTTACAATAAGATTATTCATTATTTAAAGGGGGCGTTATGCTTTTGTGATGTGAGATTAACATGTAGAGACGCTACCTGCAAGTCAAAATCCAGGGCTTCAACCTGCATTGAACACTTCATTTGCTTCTACATGATATCAGCTCGTCGCGCAATCGTACTACTATAGTTTGTTTCATGGTTTGTTTACGTATCCTCCAGAACCGGCAGCATTGTCCCAAAGGACAGATGCTGAACTGATGGACTCTATAAAGGGCCGGTATAAGATAAATAAGGAGTTTTTAAAAATGTAAATCATGCAAAGATATTCCAGTTGAGCCTGAGATGAAAAATATAGACCTGTAAATGAAGATGTAGATTTTTGGGGATTTTTAAAAGTAAATCATGAAATTAACTTGTATTATTCCTTTTGCTGCTACTGTTTAACAGACATAGAGATTTGTTCTAAAGGATGGTTTCAATCAACATTTTTTTCCATTAATTCGGAGGACCTGTCTTTTTTTCTCTCGCAGGTGGTGAGATGCAGATCCGAATAAGGAAGAAAAATATTGACAACATTCTGTCTCGCACTGTCTGAACACTTGGCTCTGCAGTATAGCCTTCGCTACTTTGGAGTCACCTGTATTTATGTCTTTTTTTTTTTACTTCACTCATATCTTATCTATCTTGTTTTGTAGTCCTACAATACTTGTTTAAAAGTTAAATCTAATGCACCTGACTCTCTTTGTAGTGACCACATCAATTATCTTTATTATTCACTTATCTTTATCATTTCATTATCTCATTGACAAAGAACATATTTGTTTTGTATGTATCTAATATAGCAACTCATTACACTGATGCTCTGTATATCTATGCTTTTGTCATTGAATATATTTGTTGTGTTTTTGTTTTTTTACACATTCAAGGCTCCATTATGATCATACTGAT
Source organism: Scomber japonicus (assembly GCF_027409825.1). Taxonomy (NCBI): domain Eukaryota; kingdom Metazoa; phylum Chordata; class Actinopteri; order Scombriformes; family Scombridae; genus Scomber; species Scomber japonicus. The sequence goes on from NC_070588.1 coordinate 7,325,282, forward strand.
ATACAGTTCTTACTGTAATTTTAATACCAGAATGAATGCTTTTATATGCATATACTGTACAGTGACTGATGTTTTTGTTTTTTTCCACAATGGCTGTGATATAACTCCACTATTTTTAATCAATGTGAACAACAGCATTAGCAGATTAAACTGCGGGAAAATCCTTATTCCAGGATCAGCGACAACAATATATTGATATGTTCTCAAGCAAACACATCAATCAAGATAACCGTGTCCTCACGGGGATAAATCAATGTGAATAATGCGATGACTGCTTTACTTTTGTCAGATTAAACATGTTTCCTCTTTTTTAATCAATAATATGCAGATTCATAAATCACTATTGCAGTCCTGCTTGTGGTGTTGGTTAGATAAAACAGAAGGGGGCAGTGTTGTGTAAAATATGTTTTCAGAGAGGCGCTCAGTACTGGATGCACTTGGCTGCACAGTATTTGCTTCAGTGTCTTGTTTTATAACCATGGCTGTAATGATTTGGACTTTATATAATAAATTTCAATTATCATATGCCTGTCTTTTGTTTTCTTACATTAATTTGTAAAATAACACAGAAACAGGCTGGTATACATTAAAACACCTAAATGAATGTGCTAACAGAAGACTCATGATGGCCTTTGATGTGATTTTAAAGGAGAGAAAATGAAATGAACATTTGGTTATGTCATGATCCTCGTTTTCTTTTTAAAATGTCTTTTATAAACCTAACTGCATGTTGTATAGGCCTATTGTCAACGTCTTGATGAGAACAGTGTTATGGCTTTGAAATGATGCAGTGGTTTAAAATGAAGTATTTACTATTTTGAGACAAGTATACCTGAAGTCACTGAACTATGCCCAACTGTGTCTAGCGACCTTTACTAGTTATCATAGTTGATTTTTCTTCAGCTGTAACTACCACAAAGGACAACTTTGGAGGTTTTAGTTCATTCTACAGATAGTCACTATTTCAGAAGGTGATTCCAGCAAGCACACTACTCCTTTCTGTGGCCAATAAACACACACAAAATGAAATAATTGAAATCAGTTCAACTTAAATTTGTTTATAGCCTAATCGGTACAACATACAGTACATCTGCCCCCTCGTGTTGAGTTTGTCCCTACTAATACTTACAGAAATACCTGTGTGGAAAAAGCGTTGCAACAGCATTTATATCTTCATGTTGGAGAATAAAAAAATAGTTAAACACAGCTGAAGCAGTTATCTGTGTAAAAATGTAAATATTTTAATATAGACATTATATTAATGCAATATGAAAGGGATCACAAGGGATTATCTTATTGTTTTGCCTTTATGGCTTGCAGCTTCTGCTGTTTTGGTTGATTCTCTTTGTTCTCTGTCCAATTTTTAGAACCACCACACAGCTGTTTGTGCCACCTGCCCAACACCAAACAGCAGACAGACAAGGTGAGAAACTAGCAGGAGAGCATAACAGACCATTTCACAGATATCGAGCAATTTTTCCTTCAGGGCTGGGTGGAGACCAAAACAGAGCTAAAAGGTGAAAAGGTGACGTCCAACTGTGCCTCGTGACCTTTAATAGTTATCTTGTTGTTTGCTTTTAGGCTCATTTTACAGCTAAATCTAGTCATTTTTAAAAAGGTGATTCCAGCAAGCACACTACTCCTTTCTATGGTCAATAAATACATTTACATACATATGACATATGAACCTCTGCCCTGTCAGCATTCAGGTTTTTCCTACCAGAACTTACAGTAATACCTGGCAATGTGGAGAAATCTCTGCAACATTATTTATATCTTCAAGTTGGGGAATAAAAGTCAAAAATGTAAATCTTTCACAGGGTTCCCACTCTTTTCTTGAAAAAATTCTCCAGGATTTTTCCAGGACATGTTTCAGCTGCTACAGTATGACAGATAACTAAAGACGCCACACACTAATAACTGTTTCCCACAGAATTTTGAGAGACTATGTTGGAGGGATCACAGTCCAACTCTCTAAGGGGGTGGGGGGGCACATTCCCCCAGAGAACAATCATCATTCTGGTAAACTCTGAGAGCATCATTACGAGAATTATCAATTACATTATACAATCACTTTCCAGGTTTTCCAGAATTCGTGGAAACCTTGTTTTAATATTGACAGTATATTAATGAAATATGAAAGGGATCTTTCATATGGAGCATTTTATCTTATTGTTTTGCCTTTATGGCCAGCAGCTTCTACTGTTTAGGTTGATTCTCTTTGTTCTCTGTCCAATTTTTAGAACCACCACACAGCTGTTTGTGCTACCTGCCCAACACCAGACAGCAGACACACAATGTTAGGAAATAGAAGGTGAACATAGTGGAGCATTTTGCAGCTACCGTGCCTCTTTTCCCTTTTGGTGGAGAACAAAACAGAGCCAAAAGGTGAATAAGTGATGCCCAACTGTATTTAACAATATTTAATAGTTATCTTTGTTGATATTACTTCGCGGCTGTAGCGACCATAAGCAACAGTATTGGGATTTTGAACTCAGTAGTAGTAGTAGAAGTAAATCTACTCAGAATTTACAGTAATACCTGGTAATGTGGAAAACGATCTGTAACAGCATTTATATCCTTATGTTGGGGGATAAAAAAAATAGATAAAACACAGCTGAAGCAGTTAACTGTTGACAGTATATTAATGCAATATGAAAGGGATCACTCATAATCACAAACCCACATAGCACTGTGATGCTGCAGTGCCCTTTCATATGGAGAGTTTTAGCTCTTTGTTTTGCCTTTATGGCCTGCATGCAGCTTTATGGCCTGCATGCAGCTTCTGCTGTTTTGATTGATTCTCTTTGTTGTTAGTCCAGTTTTTGAACCACCACACAGCCGTGTGTGCCCCCTGCCCAACACCAAAAAGCAGACAGAGAAGGTGAAGAACTAGCAGGTGAACACTGGAGCATTTGACATTTTTTCCTGGAGAACAAAACAGAGCTAAAAAGGTGAATATGGTGAGAAACGTCACTTGAAATTAATGTTGCTTTATTCTGCTGGATGTGCAACTATCTGCAAATAGTTGATAATATTATGATATTGTTGTGTAACAGCTTGTTGATTTAATTAATAAAATACAACAACATCCATGTAATTGAAATCAGCATTTGATGCCTTCTATCAGTATTTCCTGCTAAAGTAACCTTAAGCAAGACATGGAGTCTTGGGAGGGAGGGAGCTGTGCAGACTGTGGTGAGTGCTGCATTGGAGTTCAGTGGCACCTCATCATGCGCTGTGAAAAACTCGCCACAGCTCCCAGGCTCTCAGTTGTAGGATACAGTGTGATGTAACAGGAAGTAGTGGGTTGCCTTCCAACGTCAACCTGACAGCCACTTCAGTTGCGCTCACTGAGCGCCGGAGATCCACCGTATCTGCTGCTCTGCAACGAAGCCGAAGACAGAAGACGCTCCGGGGATTGCCTTGAGAGTTTATTCCCGCTCAGCCCTGCGTCGCTTTTGGATATAACTCTCCGGTAGGACGCCCTGAAAAAAGGGAGTACAAATCGTGCTCCACGCTGCTGTGTTTTCTGAGTCATTTGATTTGCAGTCACGTCGAACAGCGTTAATGCACAGCTGACAAGGCGATTCGTTCATCGTTATCTGTCTATGTCTCCATCGGGGTCATTTAAACTGTATCTCGATGGATTACAGAGCAGAGGCATGTGCATTAACAGAGTGTTGTTGTTGTGTCCTCAATCCAGAACAGAGCGAACAGCATCCATAGCCTGGTCCAGTTAATCTGCCTGTAAAATATGGATGTGATAGAAGGATGTCGTGTGTGTGAGGTTAAGACTAGTGTGCCATCCAAGCGCATCAATTAGGTCCATCTGGCTCACCTTTGTCTGCTTTACGTTGGTTTTTATACATCACTGTGTGTTACATTTGATGCCGATTGATGAGATGGTTCTTTGTGGTTTCACTCAGTCGTGTATTCCAGTTTTGAGGTAATGCGTAAAAACGTTTTTAAATGGAGCAAAATTACGCAGTTTACTCTCAAAACGCACACTGCGAGTTATACAGTTCTCACGTCGGCGTGCATGCGGGTGACTCAGTTATGGTTGACTTCAGCCACGGATTGCTCATGTGTACAGTGTACCTTACTAGACTGGACATCCATGCCAATGATTAAAGAATCACCATTCTAGTATACGGAGGAATGCGATGCATGCAGGGTTTTCAGAGTGATTGAACTGGAAAGCAACAGTGATTCTGCTCCATTCAGCACGGGGGCATTGATGTAAGCCGTGGTCATGGTTGCTAAATCATCTGCATGGTTACATAAGCAGCAGATTTGGACATGCTGGAAGTTTGTGGGCTGGACAGTGGAGGGAAGAGATGATGATGATGATGATGAATGATGGTGGTTGATGAGGATGATGATGTGTAGGAGGAGGAGGATATGATGACGGTGTTCACCATTGGCAGAGTTTACTGTGCTGAGAAAAGATGCACTGGAGTCATGATCAGGGAGGTGGCAGAGCAGAGGTAACTCCCAAGCTAAAGCCGATTGGTTAGTCACAGCCTAGTTTCGGGACATGTGTGAACTCATTTGTGTCAACACTTCAGATTTGATAGAGTACTGCTGCATGCTGCACACTTCTCACGGTTTTGCTATGATGAAACTGAGCAAGATAACCTTATTATGCACCATGAAGCAAATGTTTACATACACTTGTAAAAGGTTTTTTTCTGTGATTGCATGATTGTGGAAATGTGCATATTTGTCACTAAAACCTAAATATGATTATTTTAAATGTGTTGTGGGTCTTCTGTCAAAATAAAAATAATTGATGGATCAGTATAACACACACAGAAACTTGTAGGATATCATAAATGCTTGTGGCACAGAAGAGGAAGTTCTAAAATTGCATTTAACTAATGAGATTGTCTCCCTAAATCCTGCCAGTAATTATGATCTACTATTCTTAGTCTGTATAAATAGGGTTTGTTTGATCACACTCATTAGATTAAACCACAAATAAAATGATGGGAAAGTCCAAAGAGCCCAGTTCAGATTTTATAAGGAGTATTATCGTCAGCCAGGGACATCTTGACCTAAACAGATAAGAAAAAGGTTAAGTTCTGGAAATGACAGTAAAAGCACTCAGTTATGGAAAAATCATGGTTAAAACCTCTTAAAAGGCAGAAGATTAAAGCCCTTGAAAAGCTGATTTAAAAAGTACTTTTTTGATAACATTAAATATTAATGAACGAATAAGCACTCAATGTTAAAGTTTTGGGGGGAAAAACAGCTAGGAGTTATTTCTCCATTTTAAAAAAATTGAATAATCTCCTTCATCAGGACTGCGTGGGTGTGGTTTGACCAGATTTGATTCAGTGGATATATGAGCCAACAAGCTATATAAACAAGCAACCCATTGTCATCACATCGCATCGATTCAAATCTTACTTAATTTTGACTGGTGCACAGACATGTGTGACATCACCTCCGACTTCAAATAATTGAAGAGAAAACTGAAAAAAATCTGTCTAAGTAATTTGTGTTCATGTCTGTGGTTGAGAAAACATGTGTTCGGGTTTTTAAAACTCAGTCACGTCTACTTCTAGACTCCATCACTAGTACTAAAGGGATTTTCTTAAAAAAAAATCATCTTCAATATTCTTGAAGGGGTAAAATTATACACTAAAAAGATTTTAGAAGACAGAAACAGAATTTTGTGCAGAAGAAATATGTTTTTGTCTGCTTTTCCAATCTGTTAATCATCACTCAACCCTTCAGATTTATTTGTGTATACTTGTGGAAGTCCTGCCCCCACATTAGGAACGACTGCTCTACAGCTTACTGTCCATATCCCATGTAAAAAAAAGTAAATGATTTAATATGAATTGCTATTACGCATGATCATGATTTGTAAAGTTATATGACAGAACTACCAAAAACGTAAGCCTGGAAAAAATGAATTGAGAAATCAGGACCATTTCTCCTGCAAATGTGTCAAAGCTGCCAGTTGTCAGCACTGTCAATTGAGCCTGTGAGGCCTCGTTTCTTTTTTTTTGCTCTGACATCTACAAATGACCAACATTAACTACATGAGCATGATTGTGCAGTGGGAATGTCACGCCACTCATCAGATTCAACCCCCGAACTATCATGCTGAGTGTTTACTGCCTGAGTCCAAAAAGCAGCTATTAAATATGGGCGAGACAAAAGTCTTGGCAGCATAGCTTCCAAACTCTTGCAATCTCCATGGTGTGGTGACTGTAATACTGAAGCGATGGCATTTAAAAGCTGTGCCAGTGGAATCTCATTCACACTGTAGCTGAAGATTATACAGCAGCTCTGCTGTGGTGTATAAAGGTTGAATTAAGGATAATTTTCTTTTGCACTCACAAGCCACAAAGAAACAATTGTTATTCTGTATTTTAACTTAGAAGCTGCTGTTATACTAAAATGTCTTTGGTGACACTGTGTGACAATTTTCAGGCTGATTAATCCTTTTCCTTTGTGTGTATCTGTGAATCAATCTACATTATGTGTGTGCTCTTGCAAACGGTCTCCTCATCAGATGGGTGCAGAGGCCGCCCCATTCACAATCACTAGAGTGATGACAAGTCTAAGGAAACATAACCCTTTATAAATCATCCAGGCACAGAGGTCTTCTGCAGCCTGCTTTTTATTGATCCTCTGCTGTGTTCCTTATCCTCCTGTGGACACTATAGCCCTCACATACAGTATAAGGGATCTAAGGTTTAATAAGGGATCTCCCCTCAAACACATTCAAGTTGAACCATTATTGTGTTACAGCTCAGATCAAATCAGCAACCCTTTTATACATTATATGTCTTTTTCTGTCTGCTTACCTCAGCCTTAAGTGATCATATTACAAGCACAATGTACATATGCATCAGTCTCACAGTTCTCCCCTGAGGTTCTGGATTCAGTTTCAGGGATGTGAAACCTTTTGAGGGTAATTTTTCCGCTCATACATTATGGAGGGTCATTTTTTCCTAACCAGTTTAATTTCAGCGCTCAAGGTGCCTGACAAGACCTGTCACACTCTGATGTCTTCTGAAAAGCGACATCTGGGCAGCTTTGTCTGTACGCAGTGGTTGGCAGCGCGAAGCTGCAGTGCTTTATGGAGGAGAGAGGACAGTGGAAAAGAGGCTGTGCAGTTTCTAAGGGTGTTCCATGTTTGTGTGAGCTAAACAAACTGTCAGTGACACAGGCTTCCTGATTTACTGTGTGGGAGGGGGCCTCTGGCATACAAAATAGAGGAAATTGTCCCTGTGAAGCTCAGCGTGTCTGTCGTCCGAAGATGAACCTGCAGTACTGTATTTGACACTTGTTTTCAGGAACTGTAACCATTACTTCCCCATAACACAACATTACATTATTGTATTTTGGGGGAATTTGATGATGCATTTAAGAATTATTAAAAAGTGTTGACATATCTGGTTTTAAAGCAACCTTTCCAGTCAGTATTCACCACTTTGGACCCCTCCTCCACACTGCATTTTCTGCTGCTTTAAGCAAATGTCTTCAGCAGATATTTCTGTTGGATCTCCAATTAGTTAAGTTACTCTACTGTGAAAATGTGACTGTTATTATTGTTCAAGTCAGGCTGCCGTAAGCTATGCCAAATACCTCTTTATATTATTGCAGTTAATTGGTTTCCAAGATTTAAAAAAACTAACTTCCAAATTACTTTTGTTCCCCTTTAAAAAAGAAAAGTGTAGTTTTGTCCATATTCTTCATAGTGGTCATTATCACAACTCATAGTGTGACCTGAAGAAAACTCCATGTTCAACTGGCGTAAGGGTCTTTCTTTTGTTCTTTGTTTTCATTAAAACAAAATCCACGAGTAGATGATTATTTTTTGCAGACTGATGAGCTTTCAACACATAATATTCAGTTTAATATGTTTAATTTCATCGCACTCATTACACTGTAACATTATCTCGGCGGGTAATTCACATTTTATACAAAATCCCAAATATTGCATGCTATATACTCTGTTTCCATAGTAGCTCACTGTTGTAAGTGGCTAATTGTTTTTGTTACACAAACTCAGGATACAAAGCAACTTGAGCCTGTTAGTAATGACGTGAACAGCTCCCTTGGAGGTCAAGTCTAGGGCCTGCAGCAAGCACACAGAGGATATTCCTTGGCTTCCTTGGGGTTGTCTTAAAACAGCAGTGAATGTGACCAAGCTCCAGAGTTATTTCTGTCGTGGCAATACCAGTGGGGAATCTCTCATACCAGTTCTAGAAGACCCTGTATACACTGAAGACTACACTATATAGCATATACACTATATAGTATGCTGCATATACAGTCTGATCAGTATCTGTGTGAAAGTATGTCATGTGGTTTACCTTGGGGAGTTTGAGAATCCCTTTTACTAACATAGGATGTGAGTGCATTATGGCGCTTTGGGAAATGTCTAGATGGATTGATGGACACTTAACTTTGGGAAGATTAGTAAAGGATGCTCGACCTTCTTGCAGACAGATCTCAAAGGGCATCTTCCGGGGGTTTTATAATGTTTCCATCGCCAGGAGAAAAATAGCTGATAATTGAACTGAAGTATTCTTGATGAAACCCACAGATATAAACAACCATTTCCTTAACCCCCCCTCCAAAAAAAAAAAAAAAAAAAATCAGAGAGAATGTGTGAACACTCACAGTTTTCTGCCTGTAAATCCTCTCACGGCTGTATACCAGTTAATGACTACTAATCACTGCAACAAACACAGCCAGTAAAACCTGTGAAAACCCACAGTCTTGGATACAGGAATATCAACCAGAAAGGGGGGAAAAAACAGTTAAGAAATTGTGCAAGCCATTGTGTAAAGCTGTCAACCTGTCTCTAGCCAGCGCACATAAAGAACCTGACAAAGAAAATCAAGTGACCTGTAAAAATGTGGCTCCATGTAGTGGAAAGAATTGGTGGAATTAGCTTCACTTTCCCATCAGACTCACTGTACTGTTATGCCCCAGGTTAACCATGTGAGCACATACTCAGGTTAGGCTATTTTTAACACAGCTTAGAAGCCCTATAGTCACATCAAAACATTTATATTAACACCAAGGAGAACCACCAGCAGCTATGCAGGTGCAATGTACCATGGTGCCCGGTTTATTTTTAACCAGTGTATTTTTATCTAGGTATTTGTACTATTTTTTCATTTGCGTAGACGAGAGGCCCCTGGAATAAGATCTCTTTTCTTTGATACTTAGTACTCTTAACCCCCTTTTAAAGGTAACATAAGACCACCCCAGTGTTTGTTATGTTTTACTCATTTTTTTCATGTCACGCTTAAATAATGACAATAATATTACAAGAAATTAGATTTAAGATGTAGAGGGAAAATTTAAGCTACTAGCAGCATGTTCAGCATTGTTGAGTGTCGTCTTTTAATCAAATGGTTTGACGTCTTTGGAAAACACTTATTCGATTTCATGCCGAGAGTTAGATGAAAAGATTGGCACCGGTCTCGTGTTTGATGGGTAAAAAAATGTAGCTGTAGTCAGCAAGCTAAGTAAGAGTTAATGAAATCTCCTCTTTCAACGTCTGAGGCTTTGTTCCCATTTGTTTCTGAAATCAAATCTTGAAGACAAACTGTCCACATTTGCAAGTGATCACATTGGATTTGTGTGTCCAGACTCGCTAACATATCTGCACGGCTTGTTGTGGTAATGACGAAAGTGTCAGTAACTACATACGCTGTTGACGCGGCTTTCCAACGCAGAAGCAAGAGAAATGGAGATCCATCGTCCCCCACCCCCAAAGTGCCTGGAGACAATTTTGTATCCAAAAAAACACATTTGATCTGGCAGTCTGAACAAGGCCTAAAGCTCAGTAAGTGTAAACATGTAAAGTTGTAGTGTCCACAGGGTTTTTTACACTTTTTTATTTATCTCTTATCAGTTACGTTGTTTCACCCAGGGACTCCCATTGGTTTAATTTTTTGGATGATGGAACAATCCTAAGGGAACCGTACTCTCAGCAGTTGTTCACTTTTGGGAACATTGTTTTTCGTGATGTTGAGCAGTCGATGTTACAATAACACTGCCTCTATCTCTAATTGGTGCCCACTGTTCCTCTTTGATAATGCCGCTGTGTTTGGCAGTTGTCCAGGGTGTCCTTTCCTTTCTACGCGAGTTAGCTCTGGACCTTCGTGACTCATGTACCTGCTGTTGAATTCAGACACTGATTATCTGACATTGATTGAGCCCTGCTATCAGCTTTCTAATGTTTTCAAAGCTCACTTTAAACTGTCAGATCTTTTTTTTTTTTTTTTTAAACAATACATATTATTCATCTCAGTATGACTCACCTGTGTCACTGCCTTTCTTATGAATGCCTAAAAGTGCAGTTTAATGATAGTTATTTATCTCATGTGTATTGTAGAAATGTGAGATATACTGTACATGAAACATTGCACTCATGTTCATCTATAGAATCTCTACTGTGGTTTTCAGCTGTGTGTTCGTAACATTTTCAAAACACCTTTTCCTCCTACAGTGTTGCCCTAATTGCTACCAAACTTGGCAGGAACCCTTCATGGTCTAAAAACTCTCATTGAAAATCGTTGCCCCCGGCACCGCTGTGTGTTTTAGTGTCTTTTCACTCCTTGTTTTATTTTTCTGGCACTAAATTTGGCTTTCATCAACCTTGTTTCTAGCTAAAGCAGGCAACACTTTTCAGCAAAAAAGAAACTCCAATGAACCCACAGTTAGCAAATAACTGGAGCACACGGCACATTTAACAGCTAAGTAGATAGGAATTTGTCTCAGGAGTTAGTCACAGATCAAAACAGCATCAAAGAGAGAATATTGGACTCAGATTCATCAGACAGACAAAAAAAAATCAATGTCAGTTTTACCCCGTTTCTCTTTGATGTGAAAACTGTTTGCGAACATGTTAATCTTAACAACACCTTAAGGTGATAATGTGTCAGTGTTATGTTTCCAACTTGTTTCGCTGCCCTCAAGTGGACAAAAAATAAATAAATGTTGTTTTATAGTTAGAGCCAAAGGCAGTGACGCTGGTCTGGAGGCAGATGAATATACTGACTGTCACAATATTTTATGATTAATGTCCAAGCCACAAAAAAAAGCTATATTAGCGACAGTCAGACTCTTCTACCAGACAGAACAACCCCAGAGAGCTTTCATTATGCATGTAAATTATTATCTCTACAATAGCTGCTCATAGCTACTGCCACAGTGTGGTTAAAGATAAAAAGGCAAAAAAATATGTTTAAACCTGCATGAACAGATTGTTTTGGCCGCTTGGGGACAGCGGAAACAAGTACTTAACACAACATGACATAATCATTCATTAATATTTAAGCTCACGTGTTGCACTTGTTTTGTAAACAGTTGCTTATTTATGCATCCAGCAGTCACGGAGCAACATTATTATTCATTTGGAGTCATGTTTCTGTCCACGCGGTGAGTCTATGTTCAATATTCAATATTCTCTTAGCCTGTTTTTGCTCTCTACAGAACTCCTAAGGGAAATATCTGGCTCGTTAGCTGCTAAATGCTTCACTATGTTCACCAGCTGGCCGCTAACTGTCTCTGTCTGGTGTTTGGTGCTGAGCAGGTAGTGTATCGCAGGGGTTTTTTGAGCTTTTCTTCTAGAAACAGCTGCTCAAAGAAAAGTTGTACCTAGACAGATAAACAACAGTTGCTATAAAAGCTCCATAAACCTGAGGTGAGCTGTAGAATCAGGAGATAATGCTCTGTAGGTTCATCAATGTGAATGACCTCTCTTACATTAGACATTGTAATTTGATACACTGTTATAGAGAAAAATATTAGTTTATTTAAAGGACTGTTATAGTAATGGCAAGGCAACAGGAATGCTTGACTAAGGTTACAGAAAGGCTACTGGTACTGTTAACCAAGCAACCAATCAAGCCAACATTTTAATGCCATCAATCGATCCAGCCTCCACACACTTACTGTCCACCTTGTTATAAAAAGAGCTCACACATTATGTTCTGCTTTGGCACTGAACTTGGGATGTAAAATGAAATGGGATGTAAATCACGTGCAACAAAATCTTTTAAGGTTTGTAAATCCTCAGGATATTGGGCTTCATCATCTGCTCTTTGACCATACAGCCTCAAGCGGCTTGAATGACGATGGTGACTGACTGTGTCACTTTACATCTGACATCATCTACAGTAACAATATTCAGCACCAGTGTATGTGTGTCACTTTTCTAATTTCCCCATGAGCTGCATTAGTATCAGAATACAGTCTTTTCTTCTTTTCAGCACCACAGTTGTGAGTAGATCCATGTGCTTGCCTGGAGAACATTGGCATGTTGGCAATGAGGGCGTGAATGCGATGACATGAATACTCAGGCATCTGGGTTGTTGTCTGCAGTAACACCACTGGACCACTGGAACCTCCCTCTTGCCATGTAAATGCACAGAATATTGCGTGCATCGGGCGAACTAGGTTGATCGAGAGTTGAGGAGGTCTTTTCACGCAACAAAGACGACTCCTCCCTCACAGCTGTGTGGGATTGTTATTGTTTTCCTTGACATCTGGTGGTGCCCCTGGCAACTTGGAGACTCGCATGAGGTCTGCTCCCATGTCCTGGGCTCTGTAACATCAGCGGTTGAGATGTTCAAGAATGATTCAGGCATTATTCCAGTCATATGCAAGAGATTATCCAAATGTACAGCTGATCCCAGGGGGGGAAATGTCCACTAGCTATATTTGGTCATGTTGATTGAGAGAGGAAACTCTCAGGGGGGTGAGATTATCCAAATGTGCAGCTGATCCCAGGGCAAATGTCCACTAGCTATATATGTTGATTCAGTTATGTTGATTGAGAGATGAGGCCCTCAGAGAGAGTGTGCTACCATGCCCTTTTGAAAAGCTTTTCCTCCTGTGCCATTCACATACCTGCCATCTCTTTAAGAAATGTTAGAATTTCCTGCTTTGTAGACCCTCCGTCGAATCATCAGCTCTCATTGTGCCCACAAGATGACAGAAAACAGTGGGAGACCATGGTTGCTTGAAGCTGAGCCCATTCCTCCCTCCTTGTCCACATCAGGACTTTCAAAGAGATTTTATACAGATGGAGATGAGGTGATGATATACAGGTGGATGCTTTGTATCAGAGAATTAGTGCAAATGCAAATTATATGAGTAAAAAGATCATGGGAAGCCATGTTAACATTTGGCAGCCATTGGTGGAATCAAAGAGAGGCTATAAATAGTTTTAAATGATCTCATTTGCATTGTTGTGATTTTTAAAAGCAAACATTTATATGCACAGATAATTCAATCTGGATGCAGAAGATCATCTTGCTCATTAGTCTGGGGTGATGTACTTTGCTAACACCTGCACTCCTCAAGCTGTATCTCCACAAGCGTGTTTGATCTTAATGTAACCTAATCCTGTCTGATAAACACTGCGCCTTGAGCCATGTGTCGCACGTGGTGCGTGTAAAGAGAAACTGAGCTTGTCAACGTCTGAGGAAACAAGTCTGCAGTCTGTCTGTAGCCCACATCAGACTGACAGTGAATTTCAAAAGATAACATTTAGCAGAGTTTTCCATGAGCGTCGGCTGGCGGCCAAACAGACGACTACTCATTGAAGTCCAGCCGTCTTCTTTATTATATAGAGTCTAGTAAAATAGTTTTGATTAACAAGTTGCGATTAGTTACGTGTCTACATTTACGACAGCTAACCTCCGCTTCAAAACATTGCGAGTATGGTGATAGAGAAACGTGCCTGCCTGTCTGCCTATCTGTATCAGTCCCACCCCCACACGCTCTGTATGTCAGAGAGGTTGTGTCTTGCCAAGTAGACTGCAGAGGGTCCTCTACAGTGTTTGGACAAATATTAGCAAAATAATGGATTGCGCAGACAGGCTACTTTGGAAAGCACACTAACTATTAAAAAAAGGGTTAGGGTTAGGTTACATATGCCACACAGACGTTTATGGGCTTAATGAATGAATTAATACATTATCTTTATTTGCATTGCGTTTTTTACAGCAGGATTAGGGTTAGGGTTAAGATGCATTGTAAACACACTTAAACAGGCAGCATTGTCAAAGTAACAGGCCTGTGTCATATGAAGGAGGAAAATGTAGAATACCTCACACTGTCATTTTACAGTTTATAATGTCCCTGAACACTTTTTGTATTTTTTGCCATATATATGACATATGTTTTTTCACATGGTTATCCTGTCATTGAGTAATTTTCTCCTTATTTATTGAAGATAAAGATGACGAGAAGTTGATTCTGTAGATTCACAGGATGGGAGTGAAGTGTTATTTTAGAGTTATTTTGGGCATAGGCAAGGCAAGGCAGTTTTATTTATATAGCGCATTTCATACACACTGGCAACTCAATGTGCTTTTCATAGGCTTACTTTATATATAATTGATGATGTAAGCTAATATGTAGGCTAGATAAGTCGTCAGATTAAAATCATGTTTCCTCCATAACATACATATCCTTGTTTATTCTGGTTGAGTTAAAGTGCATTTATGTTTTCAGTAAAACAACAAATTCATTAAAACTGTCATTGTGGCATGTTTGGATAAGCCTTACAGCGAAGATGCCAACAAATAAATAATAAAGTCTATAGATTCTTAATTGTAAAAGTTCTGATCAGTCAGGAATACAGACTGTGTGACAGTACTTCACTACATGCTTACACGGGTAGGCAAACTCATTAAATTTGCATGAATTAAGATCAGTGTGTGTGTAATGGAATAGTGGCATTAGAAGGTGCCAGAGGCGACCAAATTTGGGCTTTTACAGCCATCCCCCTGGACCTGGACTGTTTTTCCCCCACTGGCTGTCTTCTCCATATCCTTCTGGAAAGCCCTGCTCAGAGATCTTTATGATGAGATGCAACACACACATGCAGATGATGTCGAAATCTCTCAGTGGGAGCGTATTGTGATATTGCCAAAGAGGTGGTGTATGCTCTTACATCAGTGCATTTTATTGAGTTGATTTTTTTCTTCTTCCATACATTTTGTTCAATATGTCACAGCGATTTGTTGTTATGAAAGAGTGACCTCCATCCTCAACATGTGCTTCAGCTGAACTTGTCAATATATTTATTCCATTGATCCATGAGCTGTAGCTGTAGCTTTAACCATTTGAACATGACAATAAAAAAGAAAAACAATGACTTGTAATTATCTGTTTAGACTTTTAAATTGTCAGTGTATGAGCGCACAGGCCGTGTCACGAACTCCAGTGAGATGGTGTTTGTTTGAGCCCATTGCATTCCCTTTTGCCCCAGCAGTAAACTAGGCTATTGTTCTCTTTGCTACCGCGAAATGGATTAAACAAGTCAGCCACATTGAACACATAACGTGGCATCAAACCACTGAGAGATATTGTGAGGAAGCATTAGATTTCTACACTGTGGATGGGAAAATCATTTGCTGACGTAAACGTTCTTTACTCAAGTGAGGCAGTGAGGCAGAGGCATTGTGTAAGAATGAAACATCAATTCTTCAACATAGCTTCGAATTAGGTGGAATTCATTGAAATGACACTGAGCAAATACAGTAAACAGATGGTTTTTAACCATGCTCGTGACGTGACTCTAGAGATGGAAATGTCCGTGTGTTGGTCGGTTGGTTGGTCCGATCATTTCACAACTTTTATGCAGACTGAAATAGGCTTGGGCGATTGGACTGAACACAGTGTTATACAAGCAGAATAGCCTCTTTAAGGGATAGTCCAGTGTGTAGATGGTTTGTGTAGTGATAGTGTAGCTGTAGTCAAGAGAGAAAGAGTGAGTGTGTGACATTGAGGCAGTATAGCTATGAACGTACTGTAACCCAGAAAAAGGAAACCTAGAATGTATCAGCAATTGCCTGTTGTTGGGCTGACAGTGGTCAGTAGATACTGTTTGAAAGCTGGATTGTCATGACATTTTGTACAGCTGTTCCACAGAGGCTAAATCCAACTGACTACTGACTACTCTACCACTACCAGCACTACCTGAAATGTCTTGAGAGCTATTAGTTAGATTGTGGTAGAATTGATTTAATTTGTCCTTATGTCTTACTGAAGGTATCTAGATATGAATTGAAGCTACAGTCCGTTCTGGACATTGAATATACTGTAAATGCTATGTGGTATAATTCTAAGCTTATGTAAATCTAACTGAGCTTGAAACTCAACCCTGCACCAGAGATTCCCTGACACCCACAGTTTGGTCAAAATGATACAAGACTGCAGGTCATTTGAAATTCGACACAGAAAGCACAACTGGGCTTTTTCCCTCTTTGGCTGTTTTCTTTTCTCTTGTTTATAAAGCAAGCACAAGATATTTACCAGTGGCCAGCTGTGTGTTGGCCTTTCAAAGACTGATAACATATTCAAGCAAACATTACGTTGATTGAGTATGGTATTTATGTTTGCATCAGAAAGCATACATTATCAATCGCCTTTAGCCCCCGTGAGCCTTGAGTCTAATAAGAAAACGCCTTTAATATTACATGGCTGGCACTAATGTGTTTCAGCTGGAAGCCTTCGTCAGGGGGGTTGACATAAAGTACAAACACAGAAGTAGCACAGGACATGACGCAAATGACTTGCAGGTGTAAGACACAAGCTACAGAATTCACACCAGAAATCAATGAAGAAACTGGTTTATTCCACCCAATATTTATTTTCTTGTTGCAGAACTAATGCTCTTTCAATAATCAGATTATCTTTATTTGGCTCAGATAGTAAATGTGCAGTCTCGGTGGCATTAGAAAGGACAAAATCTGACAAGTACATAGTTCACATATTGATTGTTAGTGCTTATGCTTGCAAGGACTTGATTAATTGTCATGGCTTCAGCCTCCGCTCTTGTTAAACCTGTATCCTGCTATAGAACCAGGCAGTAATGAAGTTAGAGGTCCTCACCAGTCTAATGGACATCCGAATGCCACTCAACAGAAACTCGGAGTGTGGGGCGCCAAACATCCTGTGAGGGCAGAAGGATGTTTACAGCACAGCACAACATCTCTGCAGACACAGTGGGAGTAGATAAGTACAGGCTGAGCTCTGGCTCTGGGCGACAAGACAACAGATGTTATGTATAGGCTGTTTTCCAGGTATCTTTTCGCAATGCTGGCGGATGCAATAGGTGATCAGCTCTTGTGCAAAGTGCGCATGACTAACCACTTCTGGGAAACACTGCGGATAATAGTGGACCACCCACAGTTTGCACTGATTTGTAGTTTGATTAAATGATATGATGATATAATCAATAATAACGTGTAATGCCTCCATGAAGGTTGATCTCTTAACCTTGAGCTGCAAGGCCAGGTTTAAAAAATATGTATTATGTGTAAGATTTTTAAATTGCCAACTCTCTTTTATTCATCTTTTATTTCATTCTTCCACTTTAGGCTTTGTGTTCTTTATCCCATTGCTGCTGTTGCTACATTGCTGCTCTTATAGTAGGAAAAACTCATTATTTTGATTATGACATTTTGATTATTATGAGTTTGTGGTTATTGATTTATGAGGTTTTTTATGACTGCTGTCAATGTACTACAGTAAAAAAAGCATTAAAAAAAAACTAAGTTGAGAACTCTCAGATTGTTCCACAGCTGTGTAAACTAACAGAAATAGGTGTGAAGATAACAAGTATTTCTAACCTTGTTTACTAAAATGTGAATGGTCACGCTTGTCCTTTTAGATTTTTTAATCCCAAAATTAATCTGTCTTGATTCCTATTTTTGCTACTTAATTTTTCACTTTCACCAGCAAAATGAACACAGTTTGTTACCCAGATTTTCATAGAAACCCATCCGGAGATAAAATGCCAGTGAATCACAGACATGTTATCCACTTATCCTCATGTGCATGCATCACTGATTGTTTGTAAACAGGAAACCTGTCTGTACTTAACCATCATCATCATTAAATGACCACGTATCTTTTGTGGCCTGCCACTTGCCAGTGACACTACATATTCAAAACATTTGTTTCCGTCATAAATAAGGTATTTATGTTGGAGAAACTAAAAGTATAATGCAAGGGGTTCTCACCATGTCAAATGGTTTATATTCAGATGGGAGTGGCCAGTTTTTTTTTTCCATTACCACGTTGAGGATCAGTTTTGTCAGTTTTTTCATATGACACAATGGCATTACTTACAAAAGCTACATCAAAGAAAACAGGATGCAAAATGCATCACAAGTTTCAAGAAAACAAGCTGTGAGTTGCATTCAAAAAGCTATTGCGAAATGACTGTGTGACGCGTGTTCTGGGTTGCCATCCACCGAGATATGTCCTCTGTATCAGTCTGCTAATGTATGAAAAATAGCCCTTGCCAAGAAACAGCTGGGGAACTTGGCAACGCGGTGGGCTGTGTGTGCATCTGTGTATGTGTCTGTGTGCATTTTTGTGTGTTTGCATGCACGCATGTGCGACAGAGCAGCTGATCTTTTCCTGGCTGTTTCTAATTTGCACATCACCATAATGTTTTACAATCCCACTTTCAGTAAAGCCCTCCCCCTCCTCTTCTCTCCCCGGTGCAGTGCTTTTTTAATTCTGAGCAGACTTCAGGAGGCACGGGGCCAGTCCCTCTGGTGATTGAACTGCAGGGAGACTTGTAAGAATCAACTGGGTCAAATCCCTCAGTGATGTACTGACTAATAGCCCTTTGTTTTACCTCCTTGTTTATTTATCAGTGTGTTGTAAGACTGTATGATTAGGTCTGTGAAAATTGGCTTTTTTCAGCAACTACACATATGAATATTAAACCTGCTTGTTGCATAATCTGGAGCACTAAACGTATGTTATTCAAATGTCAAAAAGTAATCTAATAATAGTCTATTTCCACTCACTTTCTTGAATTATTTCAGTATTTAATTGCAATTTTTCAACTAGTATTGCAACTACAATATGAATTAGAGTTATGTTCTATAAACGGCAGGCATTTGTGGTCGACACAGTTTAAAAAATATGTTTGTTCCAAGCATAACCACAAATATGTGTTAACAGAATCTGATATAATAACAGAGGTTTCTCATTAAACTTGGTTACTTATTGTACTTGACATTACTCAATAATGTTGATATTTAATCATGATGTTCAAATGTGGTATTATATTTGTTTATATCAGCTACATTGTATTGCTAATGACTGGTTAGCCATGATAATCCATGTTTGGCAGTGTATTTTATTGGATTGATAACATCTAATTGTGCTGATTAGCCTCACAGACTGCTCCACAGCTCTGAATGCTGCAGGTCCTGATGGATTTAAAAGTGTCAATGCTCTTTGTTTACACTTGGCAACAACTACCTATACTTAATAGTAACTGAAATTGACATAAAGAAATAATTTATATCATTACCTTGATTAACAAAATATAATGCCCACTCCTTGTTTGTTTTTTTTCAAACTTAAAATGCAGCATTTCTTCTACTACAAAAACATCTTTGATCAGTGAACTGTAAAAGAAACTGCAGTTCACCAGCCAAGATTTCTAACTGTTTTACCAACTCACACATTCATTAGTGACAGCCAAGTATTTGCCAGCACAAGCTTAAACTTTCTCAAACACTTCTCTCTCTGCAGTTAAGAGATTATTTTTGTTATGTAAGTGATAATTAAAACTGGGTTTCTTTCTTATCACACTTTCAATATAAAAACAATTCATATTTCTGCTCTATTCTATAAGCAGAATCATATTTTAAGCTGTCCCAAGCTGTTAAAAAAATGACCCCGTTTCTTGTAAGCTGTAATTTATCAGTGTAAAGTCCTTTGTTTAAAATCTTTTTGATGTTAATGGTAAGAAGATATTTTTGGGTTTATAGGCCCTGCTACTTGTGGATGCTCACTTTTTAAAGGCCAGTGTTTCACATATTGTAGTGTTGGTGTAATTGTTCCATCAAATTTAATTAGACTTCAGATGCTGTGAACACCAATGATGATCTGTTCTTGTGGGGTTTGAAAGATTTTATTAAATTTAGCTTCTGAATGAGCTGTAATCTAATCCTGTATGTAATGTGCCTACATGTATGTCATCCTGGGTTGAGGCTCTCTGCCCAATCCCCCACCCCCCCCCACCCCCACCTTCTTTTTTGTTCTTCAGCTGCTAGGAGAGAAAAAAATGCTTGTTATAGATGTTCACACTGAAAGCAATGCTGCCACCACACACAACCTGTTTTGTATGAGGTATTGTAAAACGTTAACAACTTGCTCCTGGTTATCTTGGGTGTCATTATACAGAAAAACCCATGACTTAGGCTGTTATATATTTATGGCAAAAATAAGAGACCAAAAAATAAAGGAAAACAAAAGAAGACATTTTAGTACAAGCTAGAGAGCAGCCAGACAAAAAGCCACAACATGGGCTTCAAAGACAAACCAAGAAAAAGCACTAAATGCTTTACTTTAAGTGGCAGCCTCTGGAGTCTGAACAAAAGGAACTAGAGCATTTGCTGACCTGCTAACTTTGATAGTGAAACAAAAGCGGTACCGGAGTACCCAGGATTCAGTACACCCACTGTTTTTCAAAGCCGATTTGTACAACCTGAGGGATATGTTTCCATTTGAATTTCATCTCATCTGCTGTGCAGCAGCCATGACGTGAAATCCCAGTGGCCTGCAGCAATGCTTCAAACAGTTTTCTGCCATTCTGCTTTGATGAGACGCCAGCATCACCTTCAATAATTGTACAAAGCAGACATGGCTCACAAAACACATATTGCAATAAGGACATGGGATTTAAAGTCAGTTGTACTTACATTACTTTTATCAAGGAACCTGAACTTTCTTAGATCTAAGAGGTTTTCTTTGGGCTGGACCCAACTGGTTATTTTGTCAGCTGTGGTGTTCTGTGATCACCAAGCCAAAATACTAACATTATGGGGACATTTAAGTCCGAATTGACCTACATGTACAGTCAGTGTTAGATTTTTGAGTCTGTTATAGTTACAGGTTGGGATTTCGACAGATCATATCTGGTTGAGTTAGACCCATATCCTATCAACCCCGAACCATAGGGTTTGTTGTGCTTAAAGGGGACATGTGCTGTTTGTGATGTTTTACGCTGTTTTGAAGTCAGATGCCTGCGTTAAGTAAGGTCATAGGTACAAAACATGAGGTGATTGTGAGTAAAAAATACTGCCAGCCTACTCTGAACGCTTCATTTGCAATGTTACTTCTACTTCCCCCTTGTGAAGACATCAGATAGTTCGAGCATGCCCAGAAAGGTTGTTCACATTGTCCTTTTAACAATAACAAAAAAGAAGTGAAATCCTACTACTACTGCTTGTTTACATAGCCTCCAGACCTGCCCAAAGTCCGAGATGCAGCACCTTGAAGCTGGCCAATCAGAATAGAAAGGAGCTCATGACGACGGGGGCTTTATAGAGGCAGGAACTGAAATGGCTTACTTCAGGCAGAGGTTTTGGAACACTAGATCATGTAAATATATACCAATGCAGCCTCAGACTATACATATTGACCTGGAAAAGTGCACATTACATGCCCTTAAACAACACTAATTCATTTTTCACATTCTGATCCAGTTGCTTATTGATTATTGTGAACATGTTAGATCCTTTGCAGCTTAAAACAAGAACATTGACGTCATAGTTGTGAGTGCAATAAAAAACCCTCCACTATAGAATGTATTATTTGGTAATCCAGACGTTAATGCAGAGGCACACCTCAGATAAAGGTCATTTCACTCCTTCAATGTTCTCTCTTCTTCCATGACATTACAAATCACTAACCAATAAGGATTTGGTTGTCCTCATGCCACTTCATCCATATGTGTCTTTTCTCTCCATTTTTTTCCTTTTTTGTTTTTTGCAAAATATATTTATCTGTTTTGCTTTTGTTGTCCATCATGGGTGTGTATTTCCACTGTAGTACAGTCCCATGTGATTTCATGCGGTTGCCTGGCAACATGACTTTAAAGTTAGTCTACCTGAGAATCAGTGTGTTGTCCACTGCATTTGATCAGTCATTGAGTATGAGGTTATATCTGACTGTCATGATGGAAATAAAACCAAAAAGATCTCCACACTGTCAACTATTCACTCACTTATACTAAAGTTATTAAAGGATGAGTTCTTCAAATCTGCCTTTAAAACAGCAGTCACAGTGAAATAGGGTTCATTTGTACAAGTGACTCTTTTCTGACTCCTTGAAAATGACAGGTCTTTATTCCTACACACTTGTCAGTTAGACTGAACAAATAAATCAGTGAAATAAGTGTTTATGTAGACAGTTAAGTGAAGGTTTCAATAATCGTACAGCCTGTCCTCGGGTTAAGTGACTGTGACAGTAACAATTTCTCACATGATTGAAGCCACTAATACTTTCATCAATATTATTTGTTCCATTTCAGAGAAATCTTTTCACTTAATAATTTATTCTCCATTCCAGATCTGCAGCTGGTAAGCCGTCAACCAGCTTTGACATGGCCAAAAGGAAGATGGATAGCATCGGGCGGAACGGGATGGTGGCACTTATGCTGCTGTGTAATCTAACAAAGGTAGGACAGCTTGTGGAGAACAACATTCACACAAGCAAAAATTGAAAACACACAAATGCTGCAGTCTAACCACTCAGCTTTTACTTTTTTTTTTGACCCACTTAGACTCATTCACTGTATGTCAGTTTCGGTTTTTGTTGGACATGTATTAAAGCTAGAAAAGGCTGTTTTAGGTTGGTATTAGATCTGTTCAAAAAGAACTAAAAACATTTGGTTGGCAATATTTCTTCATAGATGTCATGTTTTCCATTGAACGCAAATAGATTTAATGAAAGTCTGTTTATGTTGGACTCCCTTTCCTGCCATTATGAATAGCATATGTTGACTATTCTGTTTTAATCCCTATAGAGTCTGAATACACAGATGAAATTGGGTACAGACAAAAACTGGTATGTTTTTGTTTCTAAGGGGAAGCTAAGGATTGCTCCAAGAAAAACAGCCTGTTTACCTGTAAAAAAAATTCTCATAGGCAAGTCATTAGGGATTCTGATTTTAGGGTTGTCCTAGGTTACTTATTTTTAAATAGAAATGACACCACAATTACAAATTTCCAAGCCTGTACTAAACATAAACATCTAATGTGAAGCAATAATGATCATGTCTAATGTGGCCTCCGTGCGATATTGTCCAGAACTCCCGTTCACTAATCGGCCTTGGCTTAAATAAAACAAACAGTTGAGGATATTTACCATGTGTCTTTTCTCTCCTTCTTTGCAGACTTTTGTGAAGGCAAGCCTAGAGGTCAATGAAACCCAGCAGCAGCATCCCATCAACGTCTACCACGACATGGGACTCACCAGGAACAAGATAGTTACAGCACAGTTTGAGTGCTATCAAAAGATAATGAAGGACAATACTAACAACAGACAAGGTTGTTTTCTTAGTCACACATTTCTGAACTTCAAAGTAATCTAGGTCGAAAGGCAGAGAGCAAACACTAGCTGCAGATCTTAAGCTAATTAGGGCTTAGTGGTAATTTAATGATGCATATGTTGTTCAAATAGGGAAGACAGAAAAATATCAGTCTTAATTGTGAAAGTTTTGAAGTAAATAAAAAGTGTTTTCTGATATTTCTGTTATATATTTATAGCATTGTTACAGTCAAACTTAAATGTGTCTTCATGAAAACTTTCTACTGATTAAATCAAAAGATCATTGTAAGTTTTAAATAATAACATTTTCTCTTTGGTTTCAGAGCCCATGTGTAATCGCACATGGGATGGATGGCTGTGTTGGGACGACTCCAAGGCAGGTGTCTCAGAGCAGCACTGCCCAGACTACTTCCAAGATTTTGATCCTTCAGGTGAGATCCACGACTTACAGCAGATATAAAAATGCATTTACACCAGTAATTTTTTTACAACGGTTCTCCATGAGAAGTATAGGTCAAGCACTAAAAATAGCTGATCCTATCTTTTGTTAGATGCTCCCTGCCTGGTAAACACCAACATCTTTCAAATCACATTATCAGTTATTTTCAGTCTCAGTCTTGATAAAGGTCACAGAGGACATAATAAAAAACAGATCTACTCCTTGCAATTATTGAATTGATTGTCATGTGAAAATTGGTCCCTGTATCTTTGAGAGTCTCCAACCTTTATTTTGAAATACAGCGAAGTCTTTCCTTGACCCAAACTGTAGTGCAGTCTGTTAAGAATCTAGCATAATGAAAAGCAATTGTGAAACATAAGTTGTCATGGTTATGAGGAAGTGCTGACAGGAACATTTCTACGCGCTGTATTTATGAATGTTGTTTGAAGCGTCATAAACTGTCTATGATGCGGGTTTCTCAGGCTTTTATGAGCTTTCATTTAATTGTATTTTCATGTGTTTCCATGTGTGCAGGGATTTTTATCCATCAGTTTGTTTATTACATTAAATATGTTTTAATTTCTAGAAGACTCTGAGCTGAAACTTAAGAACAGCACATCCCTCAACAGGATGTTCAGATGTTTAATTGGATTCAGTCCCTCTACTCACTGCTCACAGTAGTGTCATGCATATTAATGGGTTTGTTTAATGGAGTTCTGTAACATAACTGAACTTTATAGGGCTCCAGGTAATAATCATCCAGACGACTTTTTAAAAGTCTTAAGGGGAATCTTTTCTTGACTTTAAGATGAAATGGACTTTCATATTTTATCGTTTACCTTATAGCTCCTAATTTTCCGGCGGCCTTGCTGTATAACACAGTTAATACCAAAACGCATCATGCAAGATTAACCCTACAGGATAATCCTTATTAATCAGTGTGCCAAAGCAACCAGTGTACATATGCAGTGCGTGTGTTGACTTTTTTCATATCATTTTCACCAGCAGAGATGGTAACGAAGATTTGCACTGACACTGGTCATTGGTTCCTGCATCCTGAGAGCAACAGAACATGGACCAACTACACCCGCTGCAATGAACACACCAATGAAGGCAGAGTGGTAGGCCACTTTCATGCATATGAAATATAATGACATATGTTAGGGTTAGCACTGACTGACTTTATATAGAAAAGCAGCCACTGTATATTTGCAGTGATAGTAAAAGATCACTATTGTGCGTATCACATGGTTTATTTTTTGTTGCTGCATACTGTTATTTTTTATATTATGTTTAACCGTGTCAAGTCTGTCCTGAGTGTGGCACGATAGAAGAGACAGTGGAGTCAGGGTTAGGGTCAGAGGATGAAATCAAATCAAAATGGTTCTTCCTCTGAGGAGCGTGCTCAGGAAGTTTCATGGCAATTTACCCACTTTTAGTAGACCTATGTCATATGTGTGTACATTTTGGCCTAAAGGTGATGCTAACAGAGAGGTCAAGAGGTTACAGCAAAATTCATCATCTGGGGAATAATTATACAAAGCAGGTTGAAGTTTGTCCATTATAGTATGCTGTTCCTTTAGGCGGATCTATTAAAGGAGAAATGCTTATCAGTGAGACAGTGCTGAGTGGTCACCAAAATCATCACACAACCTTCTCTGGGGACCAAGAATAACCAATCCAAAACCATTTCTCACACATTTCCTATTCAGAGCAACTATTTAACATTTAATCAAGTTAAAGTAAAATAAATTAATGATGTACTGTAGGAGTATAGGATACATGTTCTCTTTGACAGCGTTTTTTATTGAAACATCAAGCTGTACCCTGATAACAGATTGTGCACAATATGCATGTTCAGTTGGAGATCCAGATAATCTAATTTGTTTCTTTCGTTTCCTTCCAGACTGCAATGAATCTCTTCTACTTAGCCCTCATCGGACATGGACTGTCATTGACCTCCCTCTTCATCTCTCTCGGAATATTCTTCCATTTCAAGTGTGTCCACTTAAATCATTTGAGCGTGCTTTATAAACAGATGTTCGTCAGTCCTTTCATGAATTAATCGACCCTGATGTAATCTATACTTTCTCTTCCCGCAGGAGTTTAAGTTGCCAAAGGATCACTCTTCATAAAAACCTCTTCTTCTCTTTTGTCCTGAACTCTGTGATCACCATTATTTGGTTGACAGCAGTGGCAAACAACCAGGAACTGGTGCAGAGGAATCCAGTGAGTTTATTTATTGTTTTTACAATAATCACAGTCATTTCTTTTTACATTTATAGAATAGATTTCTCTACTGGTCCATTTTCAGTTATTCCCTTTCTTTTCCTAAATTCAGTCCTTAAACATAAATGAGACTAAAAGCTGCTCTAACAGCTGCACTCCTGGGGACTGGGGATTTAATTAATTTTTCAACACTATAATAGCTACATCGCTTTATTCATTGCGCAGAAATGTGAGAATACTGCACAAGGAAAATAACAGAAGCAGAGTAAAATATGCCACCATTCCTATTTATTATTCATGTTTTTTCTTCCTCAGACAAGCTGTAAAGTGTCCCAGTTCATTCATCTCTACCTGTTTGGCTGCAATTATTTCTGGATGTTGTGCGAGGGAATATATCTGCACACTCTCATCGTGGTGGCTGTGTTTGCTGAGAAGCAGCACCTGATGTGGTACTATCTTCTAGGCTGGGGTACGTGAGGAATAATCCCTGTCAACACATCATCAGTAAAACACAGTCGCGTATGTGTGTTTGTGTGTGTGTGTGTGTGTGTGTAGGGAACTGTGATACCTTACAGCTTAAGCTACAAGTGTAACTAATTAACTGTTGTTTTTGAAGGTTTCCCTCTTATTCCTGCTACCATACACGCCGTTGCTCGAAGTTACTACTACAATGACAAGTAAGCACTGAATTAAAAGGCACACAACAACTATAATAAATAATAAAAGTACATAAACACAATGCAGATGATTTGGCTCGTGTGATATTCTGTAAATATCCAAAAGATTGTTATAAATGATCAGCATCTCACACATTTTTTCACAAAGCGTTCAACCTAATGAATTCCTCAGGAAACCTATTGATTTGTATCTTGGCTCATGTAATGCATTAATACTGTAGTGTAAACGTTTCTCTGTTGTTCTCCCCTCTACTTTAGCTGTTGGATTAGCTCCAAAACATCGCTACTCTACATCATCCACGGTCCCATCTGTGCTGCTCTCTTGGTAAGAGGCTTCAGTCGTTTTCCCTGACACCAATCAATTACAGCAAAGTGAATCACATTTCTGTCCATGTATCTATTTGTGGACTGATTTTCATTGCGCAACGAGCAACAATAAGCTGCCTTTGTGGGGGGCCCTGCAGCAGGACACAGTTTCATAGCATGCATAATTATGTTTGTCTTGTGAAATCAATGCATCTGCCCCTCTAAAGATCCACCCACTGGTCCCCAGGCCCTTGTTGCATTGTAGGAATTCACCTAATCAGCACACAGAAAACTGGTGCCTTCAAGACTCTCCAAGGACTAAATGTTCTGCCTCAAACAACCTTTACTATGATTTGTTAAGTTTTCAGGACCCAAAAAAGTCCTCGGTGTTGTTTCTCATAATGGAGTCTTTGTTTAAATCTTACTCATAGTGTAGGGAAGAAATTATAAGGCAATTAACTTCTTCGTTTCCCTCCAACACTCTCTGGGTCTGTCACATGTAATAAATTTCACTGAAATGTTTGAATAGAGCATGTGGCTGAAACATTTACAGTGTTTATAGGGAATGTCATAAATATGATTTCCTGATTGCAGCCATAATGAAAAACCTTACTAATAATGCTTTTTGTATGGCTTTTACTGCCTGCTTGAGGTTTATTTCTGCAGTGAGCTCATTGGCACATATTTTTAAGGTTTAAATAAGGCAGAGTAATTACAGTCTTTAATCAAATAATACACAGAATCATTTACAGATTTTCTTTCTGTGCTTTTCCCGCTCAGGTCAACTTGTTCTTTTTACTCAACATCGTGCGAGTGCTTATCACCAAACTGAAGGTGACCCACCAAGCAGAGTCCAGTCTCTATATGAAGGCGGTGAGAGCCACCCTCATCCTGGTGCCTCTTCTGGGAATTCAGTATGTCCTACTTCCCTACAAGCCGGAGGGACGGGTTTCCT
Organism: Scomber japonicus; assembly: GCF_027409825.1. Lineage (NCBI taxonomy): Eukaryota > Metazoa > Chordata > Actinopteri > Scombriformes > Scombridae > Scomber > Scomber japonicus. The sequence goes on from NC_070588.1 coordinate 7,353,258, forward strand.
CTGAAATATACGACTACATCATGCACATACTAATGCATTACCAGGTGAGACATGTGGTCTGCATGTGGTAGAATTTGTGTTTTAAACTGTAGAGTTGATGGTCAATGTGAAAATTGTACATTGACAGCTGTATGTCATACCATTCTATCTAAATGCATTCCTGAAATATATTTTTAGAAAGGTATTCAAGGTCTACTGTCTGTTGCATGCACTACACAATCCCCAAGGACTGTTTGTGAGGTCTCCTTGTCCTTGCAATATGCATATCATTTTAAAAGAAACTCAATTACATGTAAGTTGCTCTCTCCTCAAATGCCAGCAAGCCCATTTACTGAATATGACGAATTCTGACATGAACTCCAACCGGGGCACAGACCTCATTATTGTTCTTAACTTTCCGTAAAAGCCAAGCATTCCCATCAGCCTAGATAGATACCTTTGTTTGTGTTGTAACTCTGGGGAGAACAGCAGGAAGGAAAGCATGAATTATCTGAGCTGAAAGGGGCTGAAATCGGTCGGCTGTTTGCTAGTTCTTATCTGATCATCCTGAACTGTCCTGATCACCTACTGAGCAACAGGCTCTAATCAACTCACAAAACAATGTGATCTCAGTGGTTCAGCACCTCAGGATGCCCGCTGAAGATTATTGATTGTTGATGTTTAGGACTAATTAGGAAGGTGTGTCTCATCCTTCTTTTTCATGTGTTTCATTTATGTGAATTTCAGGGTTTGCTGGTGGCCACCATCTTCTGCTTTTTCAACGGAGAAGTAGGATACTCTTTTTTATACGTTTTTATACACACACACACACACACACACACACACACACACATCCATACTTACCCTTAGAGATCAGGTATTGACAAGGCTCGTGGCAGGGTTAGTCCTTACGGGCTTTGTTGGAGACCAAAGGTTATTTACCTTTGGCAAGTAGCCATGGACTGTGCACTGATTACTATAAATTATTCAGGTGATTGATCTGTATACAAAGCACCTTATTGCCTGAACTGTTTTACAAGAGCCACTTAATAACTATCCTTTAAGCTAGAAAAAGGGATGTAGTGGAGCCTTACTGCTATTTTCTGCAATGGATCTTTTTATAATGATCTCAAGTTCATTACACTTACAGAAGACAGTTAATGTAATGTTGTGTCTATACAAAGGAATATAATTTATATTTATTCATTTAGAGCTTTGATCTAAATCTGTGTGTTGAGTAGCCAAACTTAGCATAAAAATAGAAGCATTGGAAACATCTGGCCTGCATCTGTCAAAAATATAAAAATGATGCCTACCGGCACTTCTAAAGCTCATCCTACTTACACAAAGTGTGTGTATATCTAAAGCTTGATATATCTTGTTCCTCTGTGCTCTGTGACCTTCATTTTTGTCTAAAAACTTTTTTTAAAAACATGCCAGCAATCCAAACCATTGCACAGGGTGCCAGATATCCTTGGTACTATTTTGATGTTACTGCATGCATACTGTGACAACATGACACTGGCAAGCTGCTGACAGTCACTCTACTTGTTTGCAGAGAAATGGTTGCAGCACAACACTCCCTCTAAAAGCCCAAATAGTTGTTTTTTTTCTCTTTTCGCGATGCATCACGTTAATTATTGAGCTTTAGAGGTGTTGGGAGGCTTTTTTTGTCTTAGAACTGTTAAAACTAGCCATTTCTCCCTCCTTTCAGTCATTATGCTGAATTAAATTAACCACATCCTGACTTCAGCTCCATAGTTAGTGCACAGACATGAAAATTGTATCATTTATATCAGATATCATGTAATTTAATTAAATAATAATACAATAAAGCTTTTTTGTAATCAATTTTCCTATAAATTGTGATTTAGTACCAACTAATGCTTCGTGAGCAGTCCCATTAATATCTGAAGTGTGGTTTCTTTGCTCAGGTCCAAGCGGTTCTGAGGAGGCACTGGAACCAGTATAATATCCAGTTCGGCAGCAGCGTTGGGAACCACTCAGACGCCATGCGCTCCGCCTCCTACACAGCTTCATCCATTACTGAGGTACAGGGCTGCTACAGCATTGACAGCCACACAGAACACATGAATGGCAAAGGCTTCCACGACGCAGACGCCTCCATCTTCAAATCAGACAACCCCTTCGCCTGAGGGCAGCACTCTTTCCAAGCTATGTCCAGCCCCCACACCCCTTCCCCCAACCCACAACCCCCCTTTTCCAAACTGCAGCATGTTTGGAGCTCCGTGGCAACCAGGACAACAGGGACTGAGAACTCATCCCCTCTTATAGATACGATGTGGGAAGCAATACTTAAGGAAAAGGATTGTTTACCCACCAGAAGGAAACTGACACCTCTCTGTCACACGACATATAGGCCCTTTAACAGTACTGTGAGGTGAGCTCGATACAACTATTCCTGCGCTGTTTCGTCTACAATTTAAAAAAACTGAACTGCTTCATGCGGACTGAGATGCATTCTGATAATCACAATATTGTTGCGATCTCTCTGCCTAGCAAAATTGTTTTTAAATGGATGAATATTAACTGTTTGACTGTCCTTCTGGGATCATGTCGTGCACAAAAAGCCTTTGGTTACACTGTAAATTCTTTTGACATGGTTAGTGCCAAACCAAGAAATCCTTGCCTGCCTCAGTTATCATTATTATTATTATCACTATGATTATTATTATTTCTTCATTACATGGCGGAGATAGGAAATAGGTCCATTTATAATATATTAAAGCTATGTTATATCTTTCAAATATTAAACTTAATTTATCTGAACATATTATTGTTGATAAAATGAACATTAGATAAATACCATACAGTATTTATTAAAGTTGACATGCTACATTTATTTTTTTTTCAACGTTAGCTAATTAAATACCCTTATTACTCGTTACCAGCTTCACATAAACTTTCAAAGCATTTATTGTTTGTTTCAGTATTTGTCTTTGTGTGCAGTTAGTTCTACCATTAGCCCACAGGCTACATTTTTTTTTACATGATTTCAATGTTTGAGTGTTTGAGTTTGAATGTTTAAGTGACAACAAAATAATCTTATCACCGAGTAGCCATCATGAAATCACATGTTCCCTGATATCTGCTCATTACACTTGAATGTAAGTTTAGAAACCTGGCCCTGCTCAATATGAATACGTCACATTCCCATTCACTGCTGTCTTTAGCCTTACTCCTCTCAAATGATTTAAATATAATACTCATCCATACACCCATTCCCAGGTGTTCAGACCGACAGCACTGCGTTAAAAAAGACGCTCAGGGCTGCATTGGTGGGGAAGTGTTGCTATAGATTAATGGCCAGTTTGAGTGATACATCTTTCAGCTTTAAAGTATAGCATCAAGTTTTATCAACATGCTAACGTATTTGTATGTTTTGAGAATTATTGGTCATTGCCATCATTCCTTCTGTTCATACTGGCCGTGAAGCTCTTCCCTCGTAGAGTGTGATGCTAATTTGAAGCTAATTACAGCTTCAGCATTTCTGAGTCATCCAAGTCAAGCTTGTAACTTCATGCTAGCACTTAAAATAAACCTGCTAGCTTCTAGTTATTTTTCCACTGTTTTGTCCAGGTGGCAAAGAAAGCTACATGCAGCTCACACAAGTCAGCAAAGAAACACAGTCCAGGGAGACAAAAAAAATGGAAATTTGTGCAACAAAGATGCTAACATTAGAGGGTGCCGACTCAATTTGGAGAACTCAGAATGCGTAGTTCAGCTTCAGCTAAACTTAGCACTGAATGACACATTATATTACGTTAGCATTAGCGTTAAAAGATAGCTTCACATTTCATACATGTATGGAGAGGGAGATTTATTACAGCAACCAATAACTCTGTTAACATATATGGATACATGGCATGTGAGTATTGTATTAAGATAAAATGTGAACCTATTCTTCACAGTTTATCAGATGCCAAAACACTAGAAAAATCAGGGACTTATAATACTGCTAGGATACATTTTACAACTTTGAAATCAGTTAAAAATGAAAACATGTTCAAATGTATGTATATAGCCTATATACTGTATATATTAAAACATCACAATAAAACAGCTATTTAAACACAGTGGCCTCTTAAGAATAACAGCCGCATCCCTCCATCACTACATTTCTGTGTTGTCAGATGGCAGGAAAAGGTTGAGGCAGATTTAACCTTTTTTTTTTTTTTTTTGTCTTTCCAGATGATTCTGCGTTTTTTGTTTTTTTTTCCCGCAACAACAAAAAATGCAGTCAGGGCTGCATTTTTTCATACAGTGCCAATGTCAGTCTGAACACAACCTTATTCAGAAGTACATGAGATGAATTTTCACATCTCATAATTTGTAAAGCATTTAGAGGCTGTATCCAGACCTTATCAATAATAATTGCACTTTTTTAAAAGTGATGCTGTCAATTCAACGACCCAAGTCCTTTTCGTCATTTTCAAAACATTTTTACCACATTGGTCCATAATGCTGGGAACATTACTCACTATCAGCCGATGTAAATATTTTTTGTAAATCTAGCATTTCTGAGAAGAGGACTAGTTGAACGTCTGAGTGTGTGTGAGCGTGTGAGTGAGTGCATGATTTATATATACAGTATTTATGAGTACATTATACTCAGAGGCATTCAACCATGAAGCGACCGTCTTATGTGACAGTGTGTGGGAAGTTGATAAAGAAGTTGTTTGTTCTAGTTCTGTGTTTTTTGAAAGGGAGGGCTGGGAAATTGGGCTGCAGTTACTAACTAGAGCTTTCAACAAGCTAGGTGATCTGTCTGCCTGTAGCCTATTATTTGCCATTGTGCTTGTTAGTTTCTGTCACCTTTCTATTTTGCCTGTGTTTTAGAAGTGAAGAAAGAAAAGTACCATCATCCGTGTACGTCACTCATGCCATATCAATCATCGGACAGACATTAATATGTTTCTCTAACCTTCCAAAGCGAGTGCATGTTTCTTTTACTATTTTAAAGAAGAGTATGAAAAACAAAAGTGTACATTATGTGTCACATTTTCCCCCCTGTGTGTCTTCATATACAGTAATTCTGTGTATGAATTGGTTAACATATGTGTGCAGATTTTTTAGATACATGGTCCAAAGTTACCACGTTCCAACAAAAAAGTAAAACATTTATTTTCGGTGTAGGAGTCACTTGTTACACTACTGGCTATTTATTTTATCGTTATAACTTCTGAATGTCTCCATTTATCGTAAATACAAATCTGGTAACCGCAGCGATAAGCACTTAATTTAAACACAACAGGGAAAGTGACATATTTTTTCAGAAACTATGTAAAGATAATCTTTGGCTGCCAGTGTTTGAGTGACAAAGGGATATATTCACTGTTATTCTAAGCAACAGGTATCATATGAGATCACATGTCAGATGAGCATGACGGTTTTTCCATTTAACCATAAACTATACAGCCTACATTTATGGCTGTCAGAGTACTTCTTTTTACAGCGAGTGATTTATGTACAATGACACCACTATGAAGTCTTCATAAATCAAGTAACTTACTGTGTAGTGCTGCATCATAATCATTTATTAAAATAATTTAATCACATGTGGTAAAAGCCAGAGGCGTTTGGCAAGTGTAGTAACTCCTGTGTACCATTTAAGTTGTGTATTTATGTGTGAATTATTTTCATATGACTCTCCAATGGGTTTGTGAAGTCCCCAGTGACACTTTGGTATCATTGTTGTAAAGTTGTATGACAAAGCATTGAGGACAATGTCTGTAGTTTTTTTTTGTTTTTTTTTGTTTATACTGTACTGTATTTAACTTTGATAGTCTTGACACATTGACTCCACACTGCTGTTTGAATGTAATTGGTTGTGTTTTATTCTCTGGATGTGAAAAACATATATATTTACGTACAATGTCTCTTTTTTTTAATTATGATTATTATTATTTCACTGAATTAGAAAATGTTGTTATTTTGTGTGTATCTGCATACTAATACAGTATAGCACAGCACAAGCACTCAGCTGTAGTTGTTTTTATTTTTATATTCCAGTTATGGTTTTATTTTTTTAAATGTTTGGTCTCTGTGAAAAAAAAAATCTTACTTTAGTGGCATCAAGGTGAACAACTGCTTTATTGCACTTTTAGTAATAAAGCAACAGGGACAGCACAACTTAGAATATCACTTGATTTAAAAATGTCATGTCCAATGCTGGTCAATTTATTAACATGCCTCCTCAGTCTTCAACCACACAAGTAGAGCTGCAACAATTAGTCAAGTAATCGACAAAAAAAAAAAAAAAAAAAAAAAAATCTTCAAATATTATGATAAACAATGAAGCCATTTAAGTCATTTTTTAGGCAAGAAATACTAAATGTTTGACTTTTCTTGCCTCTGAAATGGGAGAATTGGCTGCTTTTCCTTTTGGCTGACTGACATTATAGTAAATTAAGTATCTTGGGTTTGGGACTGTTCCTGCGACAAAACCAAGACATTTGATGACATCATTATCGTCTGATGTTTTATGGACTAAATATTTTATAAATGAATCAACGAAGTAATGGAAAGATTAATCAGTAATGAAAAATAAAGTAAATCATGTTTTAGATGATTTATATTTCTCACACCTGTGTACAGATAAAGTCAAGCCAAATCTTAAAAAGCACTATATAACTGATTTGACACCTCTGTGGCTTCGTGGTGGGGCGTTAATGAGAAACATCTGCTCTAAACATTGGCAAAGAGCTTCAACAGTAACTCTCCAAAAGAACACAACTTTCTTTTCAGGCTTTTTTATTCAAGGCCACAAAAAGCTTTTATTGTAAACAGTTTGAGAAAAGTCACATTATTGTTAACAAAATGCTGTCTAATCTATGAACAGGAGGTTATGAATCATACCAAATTAATACTACATATACAATCCAACCCCCACTTGTCAGCAGGCTGCATTTATGTGGATATAGTATAAGGGATAATGATCAGCTGATTAAACTGCACTAACATTTAGTGTACTGTATATAACTCCTTAAAGAGTTTTTACCAAAGAGGTTGGTGTCAAAGTCTTTATATTAATGTAATATTCCTTTTTAAGCCAGCAGAACAATGGAGTTTTTTGAGCACTTAAGAAACACCAATAATACTTAATCAATACAATAATACTGAAATAAATCATATACTGCTCTGAAATTATTCATTATCCATAGATTTGAAGTGAGAGTGGCCCTGGTGGAATATTCACCAGTGAAATATTATTTATGAGATTATGAAATGCACTGATGTAGAAGTACCCGACCATGCACCCATAGCAGAGTGTGTCACTGTGTTCATAACCAACACACTCCATCACAGAGCTCCGAACTCTGCTGTAACATATGTGTTTTAAAGCAGATACTGGGGAAAGGAGGGGGGAACAAAGAAATCCACCAGTACAGAGACAGAGACAGCAGAGCTCCAATTTAATGTTGTCTCCCTCTCAAAGACTGTTTGTACTGTTATTACACCAGCTGCTCTCTGGAGTTCAATAGTTCATTCACAACTCTAACTATTGTCTGTACTGTAACACAAAGCTAAAGACATATTTCCTCTGCCAGCACCCTCTGTATCTCACTTAGTCCAATTATAACTCCCTGCACCTCTCGTTTACTACCGCTCCACTGCCTCCAACCAGTCTGAGCTGACATACGGAATTTCTTATGACCCCTACTGAGTTTTTCAGCATGTGGCAATGATGGGGCGGTTAGATCTAAGTTATAACATGTCACCTTAGACAAAGTTTTAAAAAATGTAAGATTTTCACTCGGTGATGAAAATGGTTGAGGCATACATTTCCTTTAGTTCTATGTGAACAGGCATTTCATGTCTTTTCTCCTGCTGCTGGTGGCTTGTCTCCCTCTTGCGTGACCTGAATAAGTAAAGGCCGCACACCACTAGCTGGTAAATAGTGAGGAGAGGCTGCTGCAGGGCGCTGTCGCTTGCACTTAGCCTCAAAAGCAGTGATACATTTGTACGGTGCACAACATGCAACGTGGGGGCTATTCCATTGTTCTCACATTTACACTTTCTGACTGGGGTGAAATTGTATTTTTTCCAAGGAGAGACATACAGTAAATACAGTCTGGATGTGGATACAAGCTGAATAAATTATTGGCATACATAAAAATAAAAACATAAAACACACTGTGTGATACTTCAGGCGGTTTTTGGCCATGTACTTCAAAGGCATTTCAGTTATTTTAACTCTCAAGGTGTTTTCAGCCTGAACACAATGCAAATTTTCAACTTTGAGCCGTCTGTTTATTCACACCAAAAAGCTCATATTCCATCTGTACAGATGTTAGCTCTAACGTAGCCTATGCACTGAACATGTGTACCAAATGTGTTTGAGTAACTCTCCATTTTCCTCATCTTTACACTTATTAAAATTGAATTTATCCATGTATTCCACAATATTAACTGTCAAACAAAAATGTTTCTCCACCTTTTGGCTGATTTTTGACGCCTCAGGGCGGCTAAAGACTGGCTCTCAAATATGTTATTACTGCTGTGCTGAGCTTCATCTCAGTTACATTTGAAACTTGTTTTATTTGGTCCTCCATCAATGAATCAGGGGAGACTCAGCCAAGATAAGTGGATTTCCACGACCTGTTTTCTTCACTGCCAGTGGGCCAAGTGTGAAGCATTTCTTAAATCCAGAACCCCTCGAGACAGGCTTTTAATTCACAATCCAGCCCTGATTTTACAGCCTTTATATCTCCCACAGTACTAGACACTTCCACCTGCATGGACGCTTATCGGCTTAAACCGAGCTCTGTTGAAATCATCAATGAGTCAAGCAGATGCAGAGCAGACTGAGAAATGAATGCAGCGACTGGCTCGAGGAGTTGGAATTCTATTTCAGATAAGAAGAAAAGATCATATTTTTGCAACTGCCAGTATCTCAATGCAGTGCAGCAACATGACATGTTGCATTCCTTACAGTGCCTGGTTACAGTATTACTGCAACAGCTTCCCTTTGAGGTAGAAAGCCCCCCTCCCCCCTTACTCAGGAATTCAAATGTTTAATTCATTTCAACACAACAATGTAGTTTTAACCCACACTGCACCACACCAAAAAATCTCCCTAGGAGGAGAAGGCGCCGAGGCGTGTGTGTGGCTATCTAATCACCCCCATCCTGCACCCCTCCATGACAGAAGAGGAAATGGGGACGAAGGGAGGTCTCCAGTGTAATGAAAAGATTTACCCTGCCTCGTACTGATAGCTGCTGTTGTGTATATTTAGGAGAACAGCCAACTTTACTGGAAATACACTGAGCATGATTGTTTACCTTGCGGGAAATTACTATCTACAGGTCGGACAAGCAGGCTTTTAAAAATGTAGCCTGAGCTCAGGGCAGAAATGTGTCAGGAAATGAAGTTTAATTGTTACTCCATACATTATCAGTTATCTTGTCATACGAATGTTTCAGTGGCTTTTGTGTCAATGTCAAAACTTGCCTTTTTCTATGTTAATAGGCACAAATTAAGAGTTGTTTTGAGATCCAAAATGTGCATGTGTGAGCAGAACCGCTCCTACATTGATCTTAAATGCAGTTTATTGTGTTTTTCTACATCATGATATAGCAAATTAAACACAATTAATGGACAAAATCTGAAATATAAATTTTCAATCCATCCACTCCAATGAACCGAAACGCAGTTTATCATTTTTTGCTCCCATGTTTTGGTTTGGATTCAGTATTAGGTCTTTCTTTCCAACTCTTTCTCCATTTGTCTCCATCGCTCTGTTGCTTCCTTTTAGCGTTAGTCTTATCATCCGTTCCATCTATCTTTCCATCCATGTGTTTGTCAGCTAATCCAGATTTTTCAAGTCACTATCTCAGGTCAGGGTCACAGTGAAGACAGACCACAAAAGCAGCCCAAACATTCTTTTCCCCAGCAGCTTCCTCTATCTCTGTCTGTGGGATAACCTATTTTCATGTATTTTTTTAATCTATGTCTGACATGGTCCATTAATCATGTTTGAAAAGCAAAAAAGGCATCACATCATTATCCTACTTTAATTACTTAATGAATTTGGTCAATGGACACATGACACAAACATATCACTTTACAACTCAACACTTTTTTTTTTGTAACTTCATCATCTTGAGCTGTCTGGTCTGATGGTGTAAATTTATGTTGTAACTCAGGAGAATTTTTTCCTTTGTGCTGGGAAAGGGGTATTATCCTCTGTTTAATGGCCGTTTTGGGACATCTTCAGTCTCAACGAAGCATCAACAGTTTGTCAGCCTGAGTCAGAGGTTCGGCAGTGTTTTTCTTAGTTATATATTTCAAACAATCTAACTCTGTTAGATCTGTGTTTGTTGCTCTTAGCCTTGCTAGTAATGGGCCTCAAGGGACGTAAACATTGGCTGGTTGGTTTTTAATATATTCTATTTATTTAATCGCTTTTAGATTTCCATGACATCTGGTACAGACATGCATGATCCCCAGAGGATGGATGCTAATGATTTTGGTGACCCCCTTGACTTTCCCAAATTTTCTTTTAGCACTCCCATGCTGAGTCCTTAACTTTTGGATGGATTCCAAAAGTTAAGTACTGGTTGTAATAGCTTGGTGATGCCCTGACATACTGGTCACAATTTTAAATAGTTAGGTTCTTTGGTATTCATTTTTAATTTCTTTTATCGTATGATAAGAGAAATTAAATTAATTATTATGTTCTACTAATGCCAAATATCTAACTATGGATGGTCTTTGCACAGGAAGAAGTTTTTGGGACAAAAAAGATGTCCTCATATGGGGACAATTTTACCGCATAACACAATTAATTCACCAATGTATAAAACTATGTATTTCAATGCCTGAAACAAAATTGTAAACAACATTTGCACCCTTTTTGTAACTGTCTGAATTGTCCTTGCTCCATAATGTCATCTGAACAATTTGTGACACCTTTTGGCCTGTATGAAATGCTGCAAAACGGTTACGTTACAGGAACACATTACATGTTAAAGTTAATAAAACTGTTCATTGTTCATTGGCAGACACAAATTACCATCAACATATTAATGTTGCCATGCTGACCTTAGCCTTTTGCTTAAAACACCACCCGGTTGCTTGTGTGATGGCACCATTGTTTCAAAGTGATGTAAGTGTTTCTGTTAGGTCAGCCCAGTTTACAACAGTTCACTGTCACTGTCTGCCTATGAGATCTTATAATCGCTACTGATATCCATGGATCAACATCACTACATGTACATTTTATGACCTTATGTACAAAAATCTCAACTATAAATATAAACTGCGGGCTGACCTCTACTGGAAATGCTAGGTTGTGCTAATAGCAATGTTTGCTTTGGATTAACTTGTGTGGTTGTGCTCATGTGAGTAACAACAATAAAACTATAAGAGTATCATGTTCATCCCACTGTTTTCAATTTAAAGGTTTATTCCACAGTTGCTTTGAAGAACATGCTATCTGGGTCATTTGAGTTATTACTTGAGCAACATAATGTAATAGGAAATTGAGTCTGACTTTGTGTGACCTCCCTGCACTCTTTCTCTCCTCTCTGTCTATCTTTCCATCTTTCCATCTGAACCCTCACAAACTTTTCTTTACTCCACATCGTTTCCCAGCAGGGGCCTCCTTAGGATCACAGCTTAGACAGGTGCAGATATTTGAGAGTCTTGTGGTTACTTCTCTCTCTCCGACCGTGTGTGGGGCGAGTGGTTCACCAAGCGTTCCCCATTCCTTGGGAAACACCCAGGGGGCTTTGCACTGCCTCACCATATCATATCCTGTAAGCCACTGGGGTTTTTTCCCAAGGGGACTTAATACAGCAAATCATCATTAAAAAAACTAACAAAAGTAAATTAAGGACATAGAGAACATTACAGGAAAAATGATCTTTAATTTAAAAAAGAAAAAAAAAAAGAGCGACGGCGGTGGAATGGAAAAAACCGTGCTCCCACATGTCCAGAGCCTGCTGCTGGCTAGAGGGGAGGTCAGATAATGTGACCCTGTCGGTGGAGGAGACCAGTAAGGGAAGAAGAGGACATGTTACTGAGAACTGTGTCTTTGGTGAGAAGTAACTTGAACTGAATTCTTCTGTCAGAGGTGGGGTGGATGAGAGAGAGAGAGAGAGAGAGAGAGAGCAGGAGTAGGTGAGCAAACAAGCAGCAGAGCGTTTATTATTTTTTAGGATTTTGGAAGGTTGTGACAAAGAGGATAGTGTTGCAGTTGCTGAGATTTAAAGTGATAAATGCAGTGCAACCTGGGTGGGCTGAGGTGTGAAAAGGCTATCATCCAATATATAACACAGTGTCAGTAAAACCATAAGCCCACCGTCACTCGAGAAGCTTGTTGCTTTACAATATTTACAGAAACACTACACTTTGACAGCACTGTATACCCAAGTGCAAAAAGCTGAGATGCTCTGGTACTTGATCACTGACTGATCTGCTGTTAAACTTGCTGACTGCAATGCAATATTCCAGGAATGCAAACAAAGTAACTGTTTGTATGCGAGCTGATATATCAGTCTTTCACTCCACTGAATGAGTGATTTGTATTTTTATTTAATGTGTCTAAAAAAAAACAAGGTTGAAGATCACATCTCAACATATCCTCCATGCTCAAGGATCCTTTTTTTGTTTAAGGAAAGTCTCTGTCAGCAGCTGACATCTTTATGGGTCAATCTATGAAACTGTGTTATGTCTATGAGTCTATATCCAGCTTGAAGAGCTTCCAGGAAGCAGCTAATGGACATCAGCCAGAAAGCTGTTGGGGAGTGTGATGACAGGTGTACCGTAACAGTGGCACGGACTCGGCATAAAGTGAGAATAGAGGGATGAGCTGTGACAGAGCTTTTGGATGTGTAATAAGAGCTATGTGTGTCTTTCTACGAGTGTGTGTGTGTGTGTGTGTGTGTGTGTGTGTGTGTGTGTGTGTGCGCGTGTGTGTGTTCCAGCATGTTCTTTTTGTATTACTGAATCTTGTATGTCTGTGCAATGCAACACACTATTCATAATACATAACAATTAAAAAAATAATCCTTCCTTAAATTCAGTCCTAAAAAAGTGAATATAGTGCCATTTTGCAGCCTTTGCATGTTGTGCATTTGTGTCCATGGCAACAAACATACACTCACTACGTGATGTAACAGTCATACTTCCTGTGCCCTTGGATTTGACACCACAGGTCTGGGGATTTAACTCTCTGCTAAATCTGTCTCCTGGAACCCAGAAGGCATCAGCAGTGACGGTAATAATGTTAACACTAGTTTCAATTATGGGAGGATTAGGTCTTCTCCAAAATAGCTTTGTTTTTGTGTCTCGGTGTGAGACTATCGAATGAGTACTTTTTAATTAATTGTATTTTCTTGTGTCGATAAATGCAAATAATGTGGTTTAAAAGCAGAAAGTAGGCTTAGTAAGTCATGGATTGTTCTTTTACTGTTAAAATCAATGTTTATTAGGGGTGGGAATCACCAGAGGCTCCATGATATATTATAATGTTACTTGTGGTGTCAATACAATATTATTGCGATTTTAAATATATTGCTGAAGAAGGGAAAAAAACTTAAATTTTCATTTTCTATTCTTATAATAAAAGATCAATACTTGGTGTCTGTGTATTGATACAATATTACCTTGCAAAATATTGCAATACTATGCTGTATCGACTTTTTCCTCCAACTCTGTTTATATACTGTTACTGTTACAGTTGCATGTATTCATGTTTCCCAGTGGATGAGTTCTGAAGACTTGACATGAGCAAATGTCTTTTTTATTGATCAACACAAATAGGTCAATGTTTTCATTTGTCAAGCAAAATACGTCAATTTTCTTGATAAATTGGCACAGACTAAAGGGTATAATCTCTAAGCAACTATTGGATGGACAGTTTATAGCACCACTCAAAAGTGTGTCCAAATTCTTTAACTGTAACTATACATTCATGACCCCTTCAGGATCCATTATGTATTTTTCAGCTAGCACTGTCAGACTCTGTATTTTATGTTGTATTGTACACTTCCTGTTTTATTTTGAAAGTCTAGTCTTCCCCTGTGTTGACAGTTTTACTTCCCCTCTTTGTTCTTTTTCCCGCCTTAATTGATTACCTTTTTGTTTCACCTGTGTCTTGCCTCCCTGTGTATATAACTCCGCCCCACCTGGTCTTCCTTGCTGGATTTTCTTTGTTGCTCAGTGTACTTGCTTTCTCGCATTATTCCTGCTGTTCTTTGTGTAAGACCGGTTTGTTTTTGACCTTGGATTTTCTGCCTGCTCCTTGTCTGTTTTGTTTGCCTGATTCCTGCAAGCCATTTTTGTATATGACCACCTGCCTCCACTTGGATTAAATAACTTGCCTTACTGGACTTTGTACCTCTGCTTCGCTTCCCCTTCTTGCAACTGGGTCCACACTCACCAGCCTTCACAAGCACCATCATCAGGTCAAAATGTTATTTGTCCAATACTTACCATTAATTTATCACATTCCCACCATACTCAGCTGTATTTTGTGTGTTATGTACCGGTTATGATGGCACTGGGTTAGCAATTAGCTCAAAACATCACTATGCCCATTAAGTAGAGCCTCAGCAGGGTTAATGTGGTGAATATGATTGTTGCTTTACAATGGAGGTGAATAAGGCAAACTCAATGTCTCCGGTGATTATTGTTTATCTTATGCTTTTTGTTAATTATATGGATGTTTTTCTTTCAGAAACTAAACAATATATGTGATAGTCTAGTTTAATGGGTTGTTTGACAGTTTGTTCCTCCTGCTTCCCAAAGACAAAGTAAGGTTTCCTCAAGTTAAATATGTCATTCAGCAAGGAATGGGCAGGAAAGTTGAACAATTTACCCAAGTCCTCTCAGTTAAGTACATAAAAGGAGAAGAAGTGGCTTGTTTTTGGAGCCGACTAGTCAGGACGTCTGCTAACAAGACAAACTGCAGAGTCTAGCTTTGCTATCACACAAGGAAATGTCTGCCCAGGTTGCCCACTACTGAGAGGGCCATAAGTACTAAAGACCCTTCCTGCAATTGTGATAAATCCCTGCCTTAAGTCTGCGTATTTTGTTTGCTTGTAGTCATAAAGGTAGTTATGTTTCTCTATCCAAATGTAACATACCAGTGTGCAGTCCGGTAGTAATTTGAAGAAGAAAAACACATTAGGGAAAACCAAACATAAGTTTTAAAGTACTTCTAAGAGTTACTTAGAATACACATATTATAATTTTCTAAATTGCTAATATCACATTAAATATGTTTTAACTTTAAGTTCAATTAGTGCATTTATGTATAGCTTATGCATCAAATTATATGTTGAGTATTATAGGTGGTTATTGGAAATCCTGATCTTTACATTAAGTTACCTTGTTAGCTCATAATTCAAGTATTGTATGTCTGTAAAGCTATTCTTCTATATCTCTATTAGCCATACCTGTAGGTCAACAATACAACGAAGTATCAGAATCTGCAGTTGCCTCTTCAGCCTGGAAGATTCACCACGTCAACTTATAGCAGTTAGTCAACATGTATAATAGCTATAACAAAAATTAAATACATAACAGTTTAATACAGTCGTTGACATTTATGATTCTGGACTAACCTGCTGTCTGTGCTGCAGAGACTTCATGTAAACACCACACATCACTGAGTCATATTGCAAACATAATAGGAGGAGATGGCCCTCGGTAAATTATGAGCTGATCAGTAATAGCAAGATCAATGTGTCGCACTAAGCTTGTTGTGAAGCTCAATTATTCATATGAGTCATGCCTACAAGAGCAGGGATAAAAGCATGCATCCTGATAAAGCTCCCTCTTCTTCCACTCCAATTAACTAGAAGACAAGATACACAGCTGCAGAATGTAGAGCTCATGGGACACACACATATATATAATTAGTATAAGTGAATGCTATATGCTATATACAATTTACTCATAATTACAAAGAGTAATGAGAACACTGAACAATCTATTCCTTTCTTTGATATCTTTTATCACTCATTTTGAGACTAGTGGAGAGTGGAATAACACATGAACAAATTCAGTGTTGTATACTCAACAAGTCCTCCGAATTAAATGACAAAACACGTCACTGTCCTTATGAAGTCTGATGTGTTGTTGACACATCCATCAACCCCAACCTCCTGCTTACGTGGACTTTGTCACGCCACCTTTCCTCTCGGTATAATTAGAATGACTGCTAGAGAGATCATTCCAATGCAAACATCTGTTGTTTTGAGGCACTTGAAACTAATTATTCTAAAAGGAGAATCTCTGTAAACTTTGTCAGTAATCTCACAGATCAGATTTATTTAATTTGAATGACTAGCTGTCTATAATGGTTGCATAGTATTAGATATAGTTGTTCCAAAACACACAAACTCCAAAGGGTTATGAGGGGAACTTCAGCGACTCCAAATAAGATATGAGTTGTAAAAATGAGTTAACAGTAGCAGTACACTACAGAAAAGAATCAGCAGTGTAAGAGTGAAAGCAGAAGTCCAGTTACAGCAGCAGTGCCATTAGAGGTCAACTGACCACGCAGCACACTGTGTGCAGCAGCCAGTGATGCAAGAACCAGTGTAAGAACAGGTTATTTAAATAAACTGTTGTCATGATAATGTGATGGGTATGTATGCGGCAATAAGCTGTACGAGCACACAATGCTTATAATGTACAGTGTTAATGTATAGAGGTTCTCTTTCTAGTAAATTATCACAGTTTTTCCTGTACATGTTTCAGACAATGTATCACATGCTTTGGTTGCAAACACTTGGTAGCTAACCAAGTAAAAGGAAGTAAGTTCATAAAAGCAATGAATGTTTTTGGCTTGTGACCTTTGGTGAGGGGTGGGCAGTTAAACCAGACAGTGATGTCTTTTTCCCAGACTGTTTCGAGTTTTTTTTTTTTTTTTTTAGGCTTTTCAGTCCTGACAAAGTAAAACTCTACATGAGAGAAAAATAAATCAATTTGAGAAAAGCCAGAGAAAAGGTGGAGCAGTAGCAGTAATGTTTAGTTTTCCTCTTTTCTAGTTTATCATCTCACAGCCCCCTCAGATTTATCTTGCAACTGCCCAACCCCCGGATTGGGAAACAGGAAGAGAAATAGCTTTAATCAAATGTAAGTGCATGCCTTTCAGTTGAAAATACATTACAATACCCAGAAACAACATAAACATTAATAATCTTTTTTTTATTTAAATAGAAAAAGGGTGTTTATTCCTCTAGTACTGATCTCAATGTTTTATTGTGTTAAAAACTATGTTTTGCAAGTAATATTTATGATTTTACCAACTGGTTTCGAGGGTTGCATTGTTTTTTTTCCTTTTCTTGTCCCAAATAAAACAAATCTTCCTTTTGTTTAATCTCGGTCATTCCAAGAAAAGTCTACTTCTATAAACACAGGATGGACCGTTTATGAAATCTCATGTCCTCCTTGTACCCTTTTCTCGTAATTGAATGCAATTAAGGAAATGATATTGAATTATTGTTGACTTCAGTGTGGGAGTGTGGCCCGGCTTTGTATCAGAGGACAGACTAAAAAAACAATTAAGTTTATCTTCGCATTAACAAATAAGCAGTAGTCTTGGGCTGACTCACTTTGGTGATTATGCAGTGAGTACAAGCACACACTTACCATCTGTGACAAGAAATCTGCAAAATGAGATAAATTCTTCTAAATTTGCGACATGTGATGATAACTAGTGAAACAGGACGATGATTTTCCCTAACCCTTTGGTATTCTAGTCCAGTAAGCTAAATGATATGAAGCTTTCACATGTTAAATAGAAAAGTATAGGTGAAGTTAGAAAATTGACAAGAACATAACATAAACAAAACAAGGAACCTATTCATGTTACTTAGCAACCTAGTCAACTAAATATAACATACAGTACTAAATACCTGCTTTCATATCTGAAGTGCTTTGCAGTGCTGTATTTACCTTATAAAGCACTGTGTTAATGATGATTGCCAGAGTAGCTTTCATCCTAAGTGGTCCTCCCCTCTCTGGATCTCACGTTTAAACATCTTGTTTACATCAGAAGGACACAGGGTTACATTAGATATTTTTTCTGCAGTGCAAACTTCATGAACGTGCAGGTTTAGGTCTCTAATTAAATGTAATACATTATTGGTTATGGGTGGAAACAGTTAAATGACGTTATTGAGAAAATAAACCTGCCACATTCTGCATAATGAGTGTGTTTGACTTTCTTTGAACTGATATCAAGTTAGTTTAAATCATTAAGAGATCAAATAATTAATTTGATAACTACAATCAAATAAGATTTCTCATGGATAAAAGTTCATTCTTGACTTTGGAATTAGTAGTTTAAGAAAACAAGCTCCATTCAAGGTACACAGCTTTCAACCATATCGCATTGCCCTCAGTGGATGGGGTGTCTGCAGTTGTCATGGAGATGGTTCTGGTAACATACAAACTTGGTACTGCAGATGTAGATGGTGAACAGATCCATTGCTGTAACTCTGGGATCATAGCAATGGAAAAGCTCAGCTGGGATTGTTTTGTCCAGATTTGTCACATTTGTCATAAAAACAAGGATTTCTACATTTAAACAATTGCACTGAATGGATGCTTCATGTTTTTGGGCTGCTCAGCCTCAGTGTTAAACTTCACTGTAGATGATCTCAAAAATAGATGTGTACTGTAGTGTTCATAGAAATAAACTCTGTATCTGACGCAGAGTTCTTGTCTTTGTTGGTTCCAGCACTGCAGTATGAATGACTCATCATAACAATGACTAACATGACCTGTGAGCCCACTTCAAGTGACAGTCAACTCATGGAAAATAGAATTTGCTCTCACGTTGTTGCATTATGAAAAAAAAGGCAACACAGCCCACCCACGACTTCAAGTACTCGACACACAGGTTTTTGATAGGTTTCAGGAATAGTCCAGCCACCCCCATTCAACACTCGGGCACCTTGAATGCCCATGTGCATAAAAGAGAGTCTGAACATTTAATTTTGGTCTTTTTAATCAATACACCATATGTGGTAAATATGAAATGATATACAAATCAAACAAGTACGTAGGTAATTTGATCATACAGTCCAGAACGACAAATACGTTTTCTAATCAGGTGCTTCTATCAGCAGTAATCATTTGTCAAATAGTTGTTAAAAATAATGATTTTTGATGATGAGAAATTAAATTATTACTTGAAACAGGGTGTGGGTCAATGTCTACTTCCTTTAAATTAGGAAATCTTTGTCATCATGGAAACAGCAACCATCATGACAATCGCAGCTAGTTTTTTATATACTGCCCTGCTTGGAAAAAGGAAGTGAACAGTGCAGCAAAGTTCACCAAGTTCACTTTTTACAAATTGCAAAGTGGCAAGAACTTTGATGCCGTCATCTGACATCTCTGGGTCATAATTACTACGGCCACTAGATGGCGTTTGTCACTCAACCGTAACTATAGGTTGTTACTGACATTATGACATTGTGTTGTTTTTCTTGCGAAGACTATCTAATTTCTATGGCCGACACCCAACAGCAGTGTTATCCAATCGGAATAAAATAAAAGTTGTCTTCAGGAAAATAAGTCTCATTATTGACTGTTGGACAGCTGGACAAGTGATGATTAGCAAGCCACACTGTGATCATATTGTTTCAACAAGTGAGTGGGAAAAATTATCCACTAGAGGAGAAAGCATGAATTTCAGCACCCAGGGGGCCCTTGAGTTTTCAAAGATTGTTCCATGCTTTGTATAAATAAATATAAATGAGTTATTGATCAGTGAGTTCCTGCTGTGATAAACAGAAGCATGTGTTTTCTGCATTCAAATATATTTGCATACATTTGCAATGAATCATTACCTTAGTCATAATCACTCTCCAACAGCTTTACAAACAATAGAAAATTAGTGAAGCTGTAAAAGCAAAAACAATGTTAGAATCATAAAAGTCAAAACTAAATTCTAAAAGTAAAGTCCTTTTTAAAAGTCTATAAAACTGAACGGTAAAAAAGAACAGATTAAGCCAGAACGAGCTCATCATGCAAGTTGTTTGAAAGTTGACAAACCCTAATGGCAAAGGCCAGATCATTTGTTTTTAATCTACAGCCAGAAAAACAGCTAATAAAAAACTGCCGGAGGACCTGAGGCATGCTCATCTGGAGTTTAACCAGCTGCCTCATCACATTACACTTTTGTAGAAAAGGAAGTGCTCTCTCTGCAGAGCCGGTCTGGCCGCAGGGCATGGGTGTATTAAGTGGCTGCTTCGTGCCACTCAGCCAGCAGAGGGCCAAAAACAGATTATAAAATCTGAACTCCGAGGAGCTGTGTTCAAATTTAGTAATAATTTAACTGGTAAAATTTGGGGCTCTACATTCTCTGTTTTAATAGTATTTTATATTTTACTGAGAAGCGACCTCTTGCAGTTGTTGCAAAAAATAAATATCAGTTTCAAAGGTGAAAGTAACATCACTTTGTTAGAAACTTCAGAAAACCCCATTTTCAAAAACCAATCCTTCCCCTAACCTTAATTGTAACCAAGGTCTTACATTGGTATTTAAATTAGCTTTTTTAAAATCTCAACCATATCTTAAGAATGCTGATTTGTGGCCACTTGGGGGCAGTGGGAAGAGGTTGTAAACACAACACTAAGAAATCATCATATTTTCAATTGATATGGTGAATGTTTTAGCAAACTGCTTATTTCCACATCCAGTACACAAGGGCATTCATTGAGTCGTGCTTCAGATGACTGAACACACTCCAACTCTCCTTTAAGCTCTGTTTTGATCTCCACCTACTCCCGAGCGATTCTTATATTGGCATCTTTAGCTGTTAAATACTCCTCAAGTTCACCAGCTAGTGATGGAAATATGACATTTATTTTTGTTGTATATATTCAATTCAATGAACATTACTGTGTCCTCATCGGTCTACACAGATGAGAAGTCAGTCAATCGATACACCAACTTTCCCACCTCAGCCATGCCTTACAACATTTATTTCACAGTATGTCATTTTTTTAAATGCGCTAATAGAAAATGATGGATGGAAACATACAAATGGGAAAGGCTATACATTCCCCCTCATCCCATTCTGGTATCAGCGGTGTGCAGCACGTTCATCTTAACAGAGTTTAGATGAGCGTGCATTGTCTCATATAAAAGACAATGAGCCTATTCATGCCTTGTTTTCTCTTACAAACAATACTCATGATAAGACTTACAATAACTTTCATTGTGTTTGTCACAATCTGTTTCCTGTCTCTATGTGCTGATACTGTGACAATCCTGATCTGACAGCTTCAGTAAATATGTTACATTTGAATGTGCTCCATGTGGTTGACTGAATGTTGGAGGTGTTTCGACTTCTTCTAGTGATTGTAAATGGTTCTGCATGAGCACATCATCAAAGTGTTACAATTTATGTATTTTTTTATTTAATGTTATGTCATATGTATGTTTATCTCAGGTTTATATGAGAGCTATATCACCTATCCCAAAGTTATCAATACATTTGCATCACATCTTACTATATTGATTCCATTCTTAGGCAGTATAAACATATTCAAAGGTGAAAATTAAAGTTCTGAACAATAAAACTACAAAAACTGTAAACTGTAGACTCTCTTTAATGATCCCCTCCAGACACGTATTAAGACATATAAAAATACTCTGCTAAGAACAATAACTTATCTCTGGTGTGCTTTCCCCCCAACAAAGTATAATTACCATAAAATTCCTTAAAATGACATTAGCTCTTTCTCTCTCATTAAAAAATGAATAAATCAAGAATCTATGAACATGCAAATGTATTTCATTTCAGCTATTTAACAGTCCATTCTCAATGTTTGTGTACTGGAGGCTTCAAGCTTCCACATCACACTTGTGTAAATTGCACATTAGACCATGAAACTAGTTGTGATGTCACAAATCCTGTTTGTAATGATTTTAATGAGCACAGTGAACATTTCCAGCAGATGAATGTGAAAACAGCCTTCTAGTGTCAAACTTTAGAAATATACAATTCTGCACAGTGAAGCTCAAACATTCAACTATAAGAACTACAAGAAAAACTTTTTTTTTGAGTGGAGGCGTACTTTACTCATTTACATCTCTACAGTAAATCATTTTTGTATCCACCTGCTACAATGCCTATTTTATCTGTACTATGTCACTCTGGATGTATTGAAAGTTTATGTAATGCTATTTGATCTCCAAATAGCAGTGCAGGTAAAAGCAACAAAATAAAAAATGTAAAGGATAACCATGTTTCTGAATGACATGCTTTTAGGTCCAAGGACTGTCTCGAAGGGTGGCCTCTGCTACTCATCTCTGCCTCACACTGCAGAACTTACTTATGAACTTACTTTATGAATCAAATAAGGGATTATTATGACCATGTCTTTTTTTCAAGCTTTCCTTTTTAAAATCCTTTTTTTTTACCACTACAGAATTAATTTGCCTCTGTCTTAGAGCGAGAAGATTTTCTCATAAAATAATCCCTCTGCTTGTGTCCTTTCAAGGGTGAAAACCTGGAGGAAGTCATAGAATTGTGAACTGGATGGCTCTAAAATAGTGATGAGGGTCTGAGCCTGAAATGGAAAATATGAATATGGGTTGCAACACATCCACTCTTGAAAGACAAATACACTTTGGCTGTGAAGTGTAGGTGTGGCGAGTGAAGATGAGAACGTACTGTCTCCTCAAAGCTCTTTGAACAGCGGGCAGAAAGGATGAGGTGGAGCTAAGACAAACTGAGAGACACTGACACAGAGAGGAGTTAGCAGTATACTAAAATCTGTGTGAGAACTAAAAAAACATATTTCTTAACCAGCTTGTTGTTTCATACAGTGTGTAAGTGTTGTGAAATGCATTAGGTTTTTCACTATGTGAGCTAAGATAGTGATAGGCTTTGAGTGACACAACAAACTCCTCCTATGACTGTCTAAACTTCAAAGCACTTACAGTATGCATTCAACATGCCAGTACACTGTCTGGTCCACACATACCTCTTCTCTAACCCCCTCTCATTCAACTTTGAAACAAAATGTTCTGATATCTTCCAATCTACCAGTTTCTAGGGCTTTTGCGCAACATCTACCCCCAGAGCTTAACTGCATCCCAAAGTGCTCATAGAGTGGTAATGGAGTGTCATGTGAAACAAGATACAGTGAACCAACCCAACCTCTAAAACAAACTCACAGCAACTGTTGAAAGGAAATGGGAGTTGGTGGTGGTATTAAACAGAATTAGCAGTGGCGAGCCTGCACTGGGGATGGCCTGTGGAAACTTTCTGCATGTGCTTAAAAAGAAAGCACCCATGCCCTTGATTTGGACCTGGATTGGAAATTCATTGATCTTCTGTTTTGGAAGCCAGTGATGTTTAACAGCAATAACAGTGGAAAAAAACATATTTTTATTCTGGGGTTTTGTTGGGAAATCTTTGCATGATTTGTGGTTAAAAATAACTTTGATTTATCTTGATAGATGCTGTCAATCCCTTAAATGTTTCCTTTGTTGTGAATAAAAGCAGGAACATTGCAGGGTATGCATGTGAATGGGTTACGTCCATCTGAGAAAAGATGCTTTCAAGTGGAGCGAACAAACCAATCATAAAACTTGACATGTGGGTGACATTCTGCGAGTTGGGTGGTGATTGGTTTTGGCTCATTTGTTTTCAACATGGCAGCTGCTTTACAAATGTTCTTATATTACAGCTAAAGACTACAGTAAAATATGTTCAGTTCAACCTCTGACTGAAACAGGCCATTTTGGTGCATCCTGATGCCAAGCTTACCTGAATGCATCAATAGGCCTATTTTGTGGATGTAGTAAAATCCAGTAGTATTGAATTTAAAGGTGAAGTAAACGATAATAATCCAATAAAATTCAATACATTTTTTGTCAAAATCACCACCTAACTGCGCGCTGAAAAAAAAGTCTGGTTTCAAAAATATGTGGATCGGAGCCATAGACTGTATCGGAGCGAACCAACGCAACAATGCTCCAGCCAATCAGAGACAGGGAGCGTTCATGCGCGTTCACGGACAGACAAAGGGGGGAGGTTACGTAGTGTACACACAGTCGGAGCGAGAAACGTCTGGTTCAAACATAGTGGAGACGGAGAGGTGACCAAGAAATATCCAGAGAGGAGAAAGTTAGACGAACAAAACATATGAAAGTAGGACTTTGACCAGACAAGGACCCGCGGAAACATCAGTGTGGTTTTCTAATTGCGCAGGGACCGACAGAGACATGGTGGAGGAGCGGAGAGTGAAGGAGGACGCTGATCTGCCGGACAGGTGAGTAACATAAGCTCTGCTTCACATAAACTGTAACGTTACCTGCTGACATCCAGCTCACTGTCTAGTTAGTCAGGATGATGATGTTGTTGTGATGTTATCTGTAAAGTAACAGAATTATTACTACAGCTGTTTGACCCTCTGCACGTTAGCTTCGCAGCTAACGTTAGCAGCGTGCTAAGGTAACCTGCAACATAGCTGCTGTGTTGTTGCTTGCTGTGTATCTGGTGTTTGTTCACTGCATTCAAAGTGTTTAAAGTCATGAAGACAAACACAGGTTTGCTATCACAATAATCTCACATGAGATTGAGATGCGGTCTGGTGTTAGCCACCTGTACTATCAGAGCAATCAATGCTGCTATCAAATTGAAGCTTGCGCAGTGGTTATGTCCGTTACCATGACAATGCGAGTCCAGACAACAACTTTTCTCCTCGTTTTCCCCCCTCATCGCTTACTATATCTTTTTTTTTAAATGAATAAATTGCTGCTCTAACTACACTATATAATTTTGGAAACATCAGGGTTTTTTTAAATCAAACTTCTGATCAACTTCTCATGCACACACAGTCATGGCTTATTGCCAAAGTGGATGGGTCTGAATGCACATTAGGAGGAAAGCATAGCTCCCTTTGTACTATAACTGCAGTTGATAGGATACTGTTTCAGCTTTGTTTTATTGAGAATGTATTTTACCACTAGTCTAATTATCTAACTGTCAACAATGAACAAGGTATATTTTCCCAATGACTTTATTCTACAGACATCCAGGAGTTAAACTAAGCAGTGCTTTAAAAACATAACTATAGACATGTGCTGAGAAGTAAAGCAGAGTTTGTTTGACTCTGCGTGCAGCTCTGCTCTGTTGGACCTCTCTTCTTTTAGTTTCCATGAGTTTCATTCCAGTGTTCATACAGTATGGACATACATAAACCATGTCTTAGGTTGTGTAATATTCAATCATCATAGATAAAAAGCTCTTCAAATTCTCATGTATTCTTTTATTCTAAGAAAAGTAGGTCAATTTTCCAGCCAATGAGTGGGATGAGAGTTATACAGATGTGGGGAATTAATTTGTGCCAGAGCTGTAATGTGCACCAAAATTATCTGTGCATATGAACCTGCCAGAAGAGGGTGAGAAAGGTTCTGACAGGGTGATGATATTACCATTTTATGTTCATCTTTGTTGTGCAGGAATTCCCACTTCACAAGACATGAAGTGACTTCCTGTGGGAGAGGTATTGCATAACACACAGTTACTGTTTCCAGACCATCCTGACCTGCTCTCAGCTGTGCAGTGTCTTTGTCTGCACTCACTGGCCAACTTTAAACATCACTGCTTTTCCCTTTAAGCCGTGAGTCTATAATTCACAGCTCTGCAATTAATGAGTCACCAGTTTAAAAATGGGGTCAACAAAGTTAATCGCTTGTCACATTTCTAATTTCACGTGTCACAGTTTTAATTATTTCTCATTTGCAAAGAAGGATAGAAATATACGATGTATGGACAGTTTAAAGGGCAGTAGCTTAATGCCAGATGATTTCATGGATTCTCCAGGCCTATAATTACCACACATTAAGCATAAATACATCTGCCATGTGGTGTGCTATATGCCACATAATGGATTATTAAAAATCAATTGAGAGTTAAACATATTGTGGATTAATGTTTATCAAACACAATCCAAATAAAAAAAAACATGGGACAAATGTCTGTCAGTAGATTAATCTACAGATAACAGATAACTTAATATTGGTTGTTTTCAGAGCTAATATTTGGATTTCCTTCAACTGTTACTGTGACTTCATTGAGTATTACTATTTTCTCATAGTGGCTGAATGAAAAGTATTGAAACTACAAACTTGTGTTTGTCTCCTGAGTAATGAGCCTATTGCACTTGTTGTGCAATAGGCTGTGTTTGACGCAGCTTACACCCAATTCTACTAAACCATCTTCAACCTAAAATATTACCTTTTTAATAATTTAAAATGTCAACTTTTCAATTTTTTCTTTGTTGCACCTGAGAAAGCTTTAATTCCCTAGCTTTTGGGCTGGCCTGCACACTCTGTGACCTCCACAGATGTCTGCACTTGGCTCATCTCAGTTCTTGTAGAGCAGTGAACTCTCAGTGCCCTGAGAGTGAGATTTATGACACATGTCAAAACTGCATCATGAGCAGCTCCAACATTTCTTACAGCTGTTATTGTTTTGTTGAGCCATCACGACTAATTTCACATGGCCGTGTCCAATAATGAATTGATTCTTTCGGTCAAGACATGTTGCAGCACGTTGTTGTGACGCAATTTACATTACATCTTGAATTACAGTATTTTAAATCATAATTGATGATGCATAAAGCAAATTTGTTTTAACAAACAAACAACAGCATGTGCAATATAAGAATAGCAATGATATGAGTGAATTAATTGTGCAGGATACACATTAATATGCAGTACTAAAAGTTCTTGCAAAAGTAAGATTCATTAAGACTAAGTTGTTTGCATGATGAAAAGGAACTGGCATGAGTACACAAACTGCAGTTGTAATAATAACTATAAAGGCAGTTTTGTTCAGGCATAACATGAGGAAATGAAACGTCTATAATGACTTCATTTATCATGCATAATGCTGCCGCCCCCATTTGTCCATCTGCTTTTGTCTAAAGGCTAAATTGATTCTGATATCATCATGTTTTCCTGACACAAGCTGTCAAAAATAGAAAGCAATTTTCCCAAAGGCAAAGTGTTCCATTGATTTAGGAAACATCTCAGAGGAAATCACTGTCGCTCATATTATCAACATCCCTGTGCTCTGTTGTCAATGTCTGCAATGTCTTTACAAAGCTAACTTCCTCAGACAAATGCTGGACACCAACAGGTGCATCCACTGTCAGTCAAAACACAGATATTAATGGGAATACTGTGGAACAGAAAACTCAAGTCCTAAAATATAATATTTCAGTCCTGAAAGGAAACTCTAAACATAGCCAGGCAGATACTGTCGCCGTGTTAGGCTGGTTTAATTTAGGAAAAATGTTTCCACTGCTCTGCTGTGTATGCTGGAACCTGAAAGCAAATCATATCCGGTATAATTTCTGATTTCTTTATGCTAAAGAGCAGAAAAATCGATCTCCCCTAAAGACGGCATCATTTCAGTCTGCTGCAGGCTGAAACTGTAACCCTTTAATTTATTGAGCAAATTCACACCTGTTTGCATGAGTTTGACTTCTTAACAATTTGTCTTTATTTGCTGATCAGCTGTAAGATAGCTACGGATAGACAGGCTGTGTCAGTAGGAGTGTTTTTTTGTTTGTGTTCAGTTCAGCCTCTGACTGAACTCAGAACTCACCAGAGACTCTGGTTCTGTCTTTTATTTCTCCCCAGCCTCTCTTCTTTCTTCCTCCTGTCACTCTGCATTTATGAATCAGATTCATAAAGCCCAGAAATACACACAAAGTATTCACTCAAATTGAAACCTTTTCAACCTGCACAGATGTGCATTTGCATTAATTGGAGCCATGTAGGTGAATTTGCATCTATCACATCTTTGCATTGACTTTGTATTTAATCGTGCCACGTCTAAAGTTCACTTTGTGTTTTGCACACACAGTTCGTGACTATTTGATGTTTGTGAGGAATGAAAGTTGAGGAGCTAATAACTAATGTGCCAGTCAGGAACTATTGTTAGTCAGTCACAACAGCTGTCGGAGTTAGCTAGCTTAAAGAACCTAGGGATGTAGGATTTAGTGGCCTCTAGCGGTGAGGTTGAAGATGGCAGCCAACTGAATAACCCCCCTTCCAAGCATGTAGAAGAACTTACAGTAAACTCGCAAAAATCATGAAAGGCCCTCTCTAGAACCAGTATTTGGTTTGTCCATTGTGGGCTACTGTAGAAACATAGCAAGCTCCAAGGAAAGGACCAGCTCCCTATGTGGAGACAAAGGGCTATTTTTTTAAGTTAACAAAGACACAAAGATTTTTATTTGCAGGTGATTATACATTAATTAAAACATACTTATGAATATTATATTCCATTTCTGCAAATATTTCCCACTAATTCCTACAAACTGGTTCTTTAAATGTCACAGCCTAACTAACTTGGACTAAGTTATATGTTTTGGAGAGGGGTTGGAATTTGAGCTGTATGTAAAAGACTTCTCCTAGAGATAGAAAACTGGCTAACTTGATATCATCATAGTGTAAAATTCAGAGAGCACATTAAGGGAAGGACATTCAATCCCAATGATGTAGAGAAACAAAAAATAAGGCATAAAGACCCCAAAACCGTTTAAAATTAAATTGACCCTCCTAATTCTTACTAACCCATAAACATTTAATCATTCTTATCCTTAAAGACAGGGCAGAAGGTGCTGTGAGCGCTCAGAATGATGCTTGTATTATGGATGATCTGTCCCCAACCAGCCAAAGGGGAAAACAAGACAAAACAATAGAAATAGAAGTATGAAAGTGGGAGTTCTTCCTGTTCTTCTTTTGCCCCTTCCTTGAGTGAGAGAGTGTTTGAGAGACAGACTCTGGGTGTGTCTGTTTATTAAAGGCATTGGTGGGAGGGGTTGAAGACCCTCACTGTCCTTTTGAGAACACAGGAAACTTAGAGAAACAGAAGGAAATGGTCTCACATTTTTGTGGTGATGCTAACAAGACACTGTCGGCTCAGACTAAGATTCAGCATGTTTTCCACTTTGAAGGTGGATAGACAAAATGGCATTGTTGATGTTGCAGACCACATCAGTCAGGAGAGTGAAGAAAGAGAAGGAGTCAATAGAGGAAGGAAGTCTTAATGGTGCCTGCTGTCTGCTGACTGACTCACAAAGCAAGAGATACTTTGTCAAACTGGGTGGAGAATAGGCTTCCAGGCTTTTAGTTATTTATTTATTTTTCTGTAATTACATTGAGTAATCAAATTTGCCCAATGATTGACCATATCATCATTCTGCCAATTTTTTACCAGTGGGATTAAATTACAAAACAATCTTATTCGTTCAGCCCTAAACCATTTCAGTCAAATTACACATTTAGATAAGTGGTATTTTCAAAGGTTATTGTGTTATTGTGTATCATCCACATTTTCTGACTTGAAGACATTATTGCCACATAATGATCGAGTGAATGGCGTAACTTTCTTACAATACAAATCCAATTAGTTCAAACAAAAAAATGTAAGTGTCCTTCCTCTGCCTTGTATTCTACATTTTGGGGAAATACCCTTATTCTCTTTTCTTGCTGCGAGTTAAATGGGAAGAGCAATACACTCCAGAATGATCAAATCTGCTCACTAGCATCTCTAAATCTCACAAAACCAGGAACTGTTAACTATCTAACACATAACCCGCCATACATCAACATGTTTTAGTTTTTTTTCACAATTAATTAATAACACAATTTCAATGTGTTAACTTTGGAGGTCGTAGATGGATTCATTACCAGGCACTCATCTCCACCTTTGTGATATGCTAAGCTAAACAGCTGCAGCTGCTTGTACAAACATGAGAGTGGCATCAATCTTCTTATCTAACTCTCAGCAGCAAGCAAATAAGCATACTTCCTTTAAGCTCAGTACAAATATCTGAATCTACACAATCAAATGCTAAATATTTCCAGACATTTCGTGCGTGATAGTTATTTAAAGTTTGAACATTTGTCAAATTGCTTACAGTACATGTAAAAAAATTGTGTGCCTGCGAATGTCTGACATATAGCTTAATCCCACTACAGTACAAAATAGTTCCCATCTTTCAAGGATTTGATCTCTCACCAGACAATTTGCCCTTCAACTCTCGCTCTACAGTAAAGGGACAGCAGGTCCTGCCTGGAAACCAAGCTCCGTGAAATGAGATCCAGATGTTGCCACAGAAATTTCTCACGGTAGAGAATGTATATATATGCACATCTGAAGGAGAAGAGAACTACACCATATGAGGATATATTCCATAACAGATATATCCTTGTGGGTAAAACATGAGAAAATACTGAAGAAGAAGATGATGGATTTTTTTACATTTTTATTTTAAGTGTAGTGAAAATAGAGAAATGGTTTGATACTATGTCAAACAGTGATAGCACAGCTGCAAAATATCAGTAGTTCAAGTGCTGAGTGTCAAATTCAAAATGCTCAATTCTTCTCAACCATTTTCTAAAAATAAAATTCAGATAAACATCATGCAAGTAAATGTCAGCACCTGAAAACTGGACAGCTTGAAAGCACAGCTCATGGACTTGGCCTCAGAGCAAAGTTACCAGGACAACTGATGACCTGCTCACATATGTTAGTTGAACCTTTGTCATGCCTCTTCCTGTTAGGCCTTTGGGTTGGGGAGGGTGGAGGAACATATTACATGCTGCATGCTCTGAGTGGTCTGCACAATATTAAGAACAAAAGGGTACTTCACAGAATTCAAGAAGGGTTATGAACTGCTTTCAAGAGAGGATATGTGCATATTTCACAGTGATTATAAACATTCAAAGCATGTTTACAAGTTCACATATGGACAAAAAAAACTAGACTCTCACAGTGAATGATTTATATATCATGAGAAATTCAGATGAAAGTACAAAAATCAAAAGAAATCCTAACAAACTAAACCAGTGATTCTGTCATTTACTGAACTGAAGGGATTCATTTATTGGTCAGTCCTGCCTTGAGAGTTGCTAATGAATATTACTGTCTTTTCAGTTAGAACATATTTACAGTTTGGATTTTTTTTAAATAAGTGAAATGGCAAATATATTTCTTAGCAAAGTGCTTTGGACAGACAAAATGCTTTGGGATATCACCAAACGTCCAAGTTATTGTGTGCTAGCTGCACCTGAACCATATCAATTTCTCCTTACGCCATGTCAATTTGTGGTCTATGTTTCAGAGATCTCTGCTGGCTCTGTGGTTAAGCCCTGTTCTTGGTCAGTTTCCCTGTTAGATTACAAGGTCATGAGTCTGATAACAGTTCAGGGCAGTGCTCCTGGCAACACATGTCTGACTCACACTTTAAGCAATAGCACTTAAAGTTTTTTTTGTTGTTTCTGCCTCAAAGCAACAACAGAACGCTTCAATTGACTCCAAACTCTTTTGTAAAAGCACACATGTGAGGATGATAATCTGTGACTTCTCAATTGTGTTTAACTTGATCAATAGAAACTAAACATGCACAGGAAGTTGTTCTAATACTCCTGACTGACACATTTTAGCAACACAGTCTATAGCTTGTGAGTTTTTATGTATTCTTTGTTAAGTTCCTCAGCAGGTCTCTCTGTGAATTTTCCATTTCTACCTAACAGTAAAAGCATTTGCAGGTCAAATACAAACAGAAACTCATGGCTGATCCCAATCAGAGCTTCAGGCCCTATTTACTATGCAAGTCTGTCAGTGAAAACTTGATCATAATGATTTTTCTGCTCAAAGTCATGATAGCTCAGGTTTTACACTGCTTTCTTTCAAGAATAGGTAAAGCTACATATTCAATCCTGCCTGCAGGCAACTCTTTCAAAATTGCATTTTTTAGTCTGCAAGTTCTTATTTCTCATCCTGTACGTTTTTTTGGACCTTTTCAACTGCTGCATACTTTGCTCCAGAAACTGTCAAACTATGCAGCTCATTTCGCAGATGTATGCTATTACTTTTCTAAATTAAAGCATATTTCCAGTGATTTTTCATGACACTCATTTTTAAACATGAAAATCGACACACATCAGCCACAACATTAAAACCACTGACAGGTGAAGTGAATAACATCTCGATACAATGGCACCTGTCAAGTGGTGGGATATATTATGCAGTTGTTAAAGTTGATGTACTGGAAGCAGAAAAAATGGGTAATTGTAAGGATCTGAGTGACTTTGACAAGAGCCAGATGTGATATCCATATGATTTTTTATTTTATTGTTTTGTTAAACCTGGATGCACATTAAAGACTTGAGAAAGGGATTTTACTGTTTGGGTCAAAGGTCATTCTGTCTCCTTAAACTATTGTAGAGACATTGACACTTCTACACTGCCAAGCTGGTTGCTTACAGGAAAATGCTTTTAACCTGCATTATTTGTAATGGCCAGCAGGGGGAAACTTGACTAGTTGCAAAATGAATCAGATAGCATGGAAGTTTTTGAGAAAATGATGTTACTTCTCACTTGATTTATTACCTCAGTGAACAGTTTCCTCATGTGTTTACGGTTTCAGTCGCTAGTTTCAAGTCTTCTTCAATACAGTATGATGTTCATTTGGTAAATTATTGTCCCACTTAGAGTGAAATAGATGATGAAGCAGGGTATGCTTTAGTGTGTGGAAACCTTTTGATTGACCCTGTGTGGAGGGCTGTTCAGTTTTGTGGGTTTTTTACATTTTGTTTTAATGGTTTTGAGCCTTAGCATTGTTTTGTATTAACTAAGCTAGCAGATAGTGATAGGGTCAACTCCACCCTTTCATCCAAATATCGTCATATCATCAAAGATGGTGACATGATATAAATGCTGCAGCAGATATTTTACAGTGAACTCTAAAAAAAGGTTAAATATTTGTATGGAGTCTGGTGAGAGTTCTTAAAGGATTAGTGAGGCTGCAGATGAATAAAAACAGAATCAAAAGAGGATTTTCTATGTAAATCAGTAAAAACATACGAACAGTCTGGAGGCTGAAGGACAGCTGGATGGATGGATAGAAGTTTGACAAACTGTGGGTGTAATCTGATCAACCATGATACCTTTTGTACTTTTGGAGCAATGTAAGTCCAAAGTGAGAGCTTTTACAGCAGCTCTCAGATCTCATCAGTGCATGACATCATCAGGCACAGGGAAGAGTAGAGGTATTTTTAGACCAGACAAAAAATATAAACATATCTCACTCCCACATTTTTAACTCTCCAAGGACATATACCTCAAAATGTTTCCACAAGCCCACTTTTCAAAATGTAAATACCTTTCCCATAGGAAATGACCATATTTCTTATAGTTTTTGAGATCTAAACCTTAATTATAGTGAACACACTGTATAGCTCTCATTGACTGCAGCACAAACTGGTTGTAGAGATATACAGTATCCTTATCCATCGCTAACCCTGCTGCTACTATTGATGTAAAAATCTCTGTGCTACAAGCTTTAGTCTGAAGCAGATCAATGTCTCTTCAACAAAACTGGCTCAGTTGTTTAATCACTGCTCTCATGGTCAGCATCACTATGAGATTACAAGGTTGTGGGTTTTATTCAAGCTCCTGGCAACCTTGCTCTTTTTAAGGAAATGTAGACACAGCTGGTTGCAGTCAGCTGATTGAGACCTGTCTCTCTCTCTCTTTCTCTCTCTCTCCCTCTATCGCCCTCTGTCTGTCTCTGTCTCTGTCTCTCTCTCTCTCTCTCTCTCTCTCTCTCTCTCTCTCTCTCTCTCTCTCTCTTCCACACACACACACACACACACACAGACAGAGACGGAGAGGGAGACAGACAGGAGGTCAGATTAAATAGAAAACCCATATATAATGTTGTATCATATAGTAATTACAGTATTATATTTACAGTGGATTTTCACAATAGATTAAATCAGTGATTCTATAACTGTATTTGTGAGGTTGTGACATGATGAAAACACTTTTCACATAGTCTCATCCAACATAACACCACCACATTCTCAAAAATGACCGGCTATCTGAGTCAACACACAAGCCACTGAAGTAGATATATCTTCCTTCATTGCATCTGTCTGCTAGTTCAAAAAGATGATATTGATGAATATGTATTGTAAAAGGTCTTTGGTGCTTGGACTCCGGAGTGATATTTTGAATCAAAGGATTTCAGTCCTGAGCAGCAGCAAGGTAGACCACCCCCCCCCCCCAAGTCAAAACACTGGTGGTGGTGGCTGATGACTTCTGTTGAGACTGATCAGGCTGATGAGGTTGATGAAGTGATGCTGACTGAAAGCACTAAGGCAGAGAGAGAGCAAAAACACATTTAAAAGGACAACTGCAATATGATGACAATGAAGGTGTGTCACTGTGCTATTGGTTAGATGTGAACAGGTGATGTGAACAGCTGACGTCTTAATTGATGCCTGAGAAATGACAGCAAGGAAAGTAAGAGCTGTAAGAGGAATGAAAAATAAAGGGAATGAGAAATAAAGCTATAGATGTAAGCATGTAAAAAGAACTTTCGCTAAGCCTCATTCCTGCAATCTGCTGCACCAAATGCATTATCTAGTTATTTTGAAGTATTTGTAGGCTTCTTTTTTTTTTTTTATAGATTTTAACTTCTTTTCTCTCCGTTTTTCAGCTGCATTGTTTTCTTTTGTTATTCATGTAAGCTAACACTAACACTTCTTGCTCAGTCAATATGTGTTAAAACTTTGCTTCAAGATATTTCCACAGACCAGGACCCTGCCAGGTAACTAAATGAATTCAGTTGGGGAGTGGTGCAGACGTTAGGGAGATCATGACAGTAACTACAGAGAGCCGTGCAGATCACTCAACAAAGCCAAGGTACAGCTCAGATCTGTTTTTTGTGTTTTTTCTCTATGTGTGTTTTTTGTTTGTTTTTTTGCTTTTTCGTGCATCTCAGTGCTTCAGCCCAAATTTTGTTGCGGTCCACTGAGACATGTCCCCGTACTCCTGATAGCCGCTCCACCCTTGAATGTACAAGAGTTCCAAGTTGGAACCAAAGTCTCTTAACTCCATAAACTTGACGTAAATTGCTTGCTTTTATCTGGTGAACCTGTGAGATTTGATCATAAGCGTAATTGACTACACAAAATCACAAAAGGCTTTCGATTCCACTCACTTTCTTCACTGTAGTTATATATTATTATTTTTGTTGATTTCAGCACTTCATGTATATTTAAATTTGAAAATGTATTTAAATTAAGAAACAAGTTGGAGAAAGGTAGACTCTCTGTACATGGCAATATGACCAAGTGGTTGTTATATGAGGCTCCAATGTCTTACATATTTTTTCCTGGCTTGATTCATGACATATGACTTTTTGCACTATGATCACTGGAGCTGCAATCAGTGTTAGACACACTACTCCATTCAACAAAAAACAAACAAGTATTGTGCATACTTCAGTGCCAACAGCATAAAAAGTTATTATGGGCAAGATTTGTCTCCATTACACAATATTTAGCAGTCGAAGTTTAGGAAAAGCTGTATGTGGATTTCAGTGACACATTGTTCCATATATTTTAGGATATGTGCAATGTCGTATTGGGTATTTTCTTCTAAATCCTGCAGGGAGAAATGATCTATATTTTGAGAAGAGAGAAACATTAGTGTTTTTTGATGGATCATTGCCATCATTAGGGACATAGAGCATAACAAACTACCTTGGTGCTTTCTATTCACTAGAGAAGAATCTCGTTAGAAAAGGTCTCTGGTGGCCTACTACTCCACTGCCAGCAGAACATAATTTACAGTCTGGTGGTCTTTACACCTGCATGTCCAACACCTACACTTAACTATACCTCCCACACACTACCAGACCACCAGCAAACCCCCGAGGAAGAGCTGAAATTAAATTTGCTTGCCACTCTGAGCAAGCTCAAAAACTTTTTCATATTTGTCATAAGCAAAACTTTATAAGAGAAGATTGTTAATACAGATTATCATAAGAAAGAGGTCTAAAGTAAGTAATCTGTCTTCTGATGTTCCAAATCATTGGTAAGATGTTTCAATTTCTGGCAATTTTCCAAAGGTTCCATCTGGATGATACCTCATTTAGTGCAATTGCAAATGTTTCACTATTAGTGTAGTATCATTAGTATTAGTGTAGTAACATCTAATCTGATCTTGTCACACACAGTGAATTGCATAATGTTGATTAGATTTACATAATTTGTAATGCATATTCGAAGTGTCCAAAGTGTTTTTTAACAAAGACACAAACACACACTGCATATATTGATGACCAGCTGACAGCTTAAGTCTGTACAGCTGGTATAATGGCTGCCTGGGGTGTAGAAATGGACTGAAAATATACAACAGTGTATTTATTTCACATTCAGTCTGAACATACAGTGAATAAGTTAATCAGTACAATGTTAGCATACAGACTTCTGAATATAAATCAATTTAAATTCAAAGGCAAGGTGTATTATTTTAATGGGAAACAGGTTTTTGAGAGATGAACATTTTTAAAATTACAATCAATTCCTGTCTTTGTGTTGTGGAAAAGTAGTTGTGTATGTATCCTCTGCACAAAGATGGCTGGGTTATTTCAAAATATTAACAGTAACTGAAATTTGTATTATTAATGACAAATGTCCCAAGTGAGCCATTTTTTTAAAAGCTTCAAATCTACAAATGGCAGTTGTGTTGACACTGGGTATGACTGTATTTGAACACAGTGATAGGGTCAGATTTTAGTGTTGGAGTTGTGTAATTCTTCCCCTCTCTGCTTTGATAAATTCAGAACAACACTGTGACAACACTAAACATCTCTTCATCAAGCTGATTGCTGCATTATGTCCCAAATCCACAGGGGCTCCTGTGAGACAGTTGTGGCTATTCCAGAGGAAAATTGGCTTTGGCAGGGAAACAAGAGCCAAAGGGCAGTAAAAATGCTCAACTTGAGCTTTCCTCATACTCAGATTGTATCTTTTTCCCCCCTTCCAGCAACCCCCTGCTGTCTGGAGATAACAGTGAAACAGTTCAGTTTTTGAGACGGCAATGTCACCGGAACAGGGGGAGGTGAGGGAGACAGAGAAGAGAGAAAAAAAATCCAGGATTGCAAACTTCACTACAGTCAGCATGTCTATCAGTGGCTATTTTGTCTGAACAATATATATGTGTGTGTGTGTGTGTGTGTGTGTGTGTGTGTGTGTGTGTGTGTCAGGCCAAGTCACTCCTTTTGAAATTCTGGGTACTTTCAGTGACACTGCATTGAAGCTGCATTGAGAAAAAGGCTGGATGAGATCATTAGGAGGCTGACATGCTTTATGACCATGGACAATTGGCTAACGTTACAGTTACATAAGAACAACCATTTCTACACCAAGTGTTTCAATGATGACACCAGACAGGACAGGAGAGGGGAGTCAGATTGTGAAACGAGCGAGGAAGCCAGGCCAACAACTCACGACATCACCTCTTGTCATTGGGGAACAAAACATTTGGGAAAGGGGTGGAGGGGTAGAGAGGGGACTTACAAACAATGTACACTTTTTTTTTTTTTTTTTTTTTTACTTGCCGCATCACATTCAGTTCCATACAGAGATTGTGTCAAGTGCCATTATTGCCTCCAGCCTTGTAACATAAATGGACTGCGCTTTTGGTGCTCATGCTCGATTCAAGGGCTTCTACTTTAGACATCCATTACACACACACACACACACACACACACACACACACACACACACACACACACACAGATGTCTTTTCCAAGTAATCTCACTTCGAAATAAATACAAAATATGACATTAAAAAGCTACATGCACTTCCTATATGAGCAATGGGTTTCAACATGAATGGTGCCACTGAATGAAGAGATACTGTAGTTTGAATAAACTCTACATTTAGCAACCTGGACAACTTGAATGTTCATCTTCATGGTTTGTGTGCTAAACTTGCAGGACAGCAGGCTGCTATGTCAAAAGTGCACTGTACTCATTTATTATGTAGAAAACTATTCAGTATTAAATGTCTCAGATAGGCACATGTATATATAAAATAAGAGAATCTTGTGTTTTCCAGCATCTCATAATACTTACAGACCTATGAATATACCATGTCCTCAAAAGGAAAAATACCTTGAAATTGTTATAATGATACAGTGTCAATTCAGGAAAGTAAAAAAAAAACACAGTATAATCAATCCTGAGATGCACATGCTACGATCATTAAACATAATTTTTAGTGCCTTAAGACCCAAATGATTGCATAAGTCAACTGAACCTGCATGCTCCACGATTAATCAGAGACCAATCTACATTAAATGAGGAGAAACAGACACAGTCCTGCAGAGGAGGACCATGCACTTGATCCACAAATTGAAATGATGGCCATCTAACATTATTTCTGCCCTGTGGCCTCATACAGTACATCAAAAGGTCAATACTCTACTGTACAAGTGAGGTCACCAATAAAGCATTTAATCTTATCCCATCCTCCACATGGGCATATTGCTATAGATAGCCTCATCTTCCTGACCGCTCAGTGCAACCCCTAACAACATTTGGCTCAATTAAACTGACATTTGAAACTTTGCCCCAGTCTCATATTATCCCATTTTGAGCCAGTGCTGCACGTACACACAATCATCTGTGTGCAGCCACCAATTTGCAATTTAGCCCCTTTTCTGTAGCTAGAAGGAATGATTTATTTTCATCATTTTCAAAGCCAAATGCTGCCTGTCTGCTTATTGTTTTGCTGATAAAACAGGGCTGGCTTGTCCTCAAAAGACTGTTTAATGTTCAAGCAATTTTATTTAAGCTTTAATCATTGGTGCTATATCATTTCTGTCTATCGTTACAGAAAGAGTCATAAAGCAGATGTGTGAAGAGTTTACATCCAGGAACCAAGCACGGTTCATATTATCAAACCCTCTTCTTCTCTGAGCCTTATCTTACTCCATACAGGTGTCAGACCACAAACATGGCAACTCAAACACATTATTCCAGCATGGAACCTGCTTCCTTTTATTTGTACAGCTGAAGCTTTCGTCGCCTTGCTTGAAAGGCATTGATGATGCACTTGCATTACCAAACAGACCTTTGCAGCCAGACAACCATGAGAAAGTCTAGTAAAATAAACATGTGTGTCCTTGGCCTGACCTGTTTTGTTTTTCTGCTATTATATCTCTTACAAAGAGCTCTGGACTGTTTGACTTTCAGGCTCTGCTCATGATGCCCACACATACAGTAACATTTCCCATGACTCAAAAGACACCTGTCTCAGAGTAAGTTGATTTTTCTTTTTTTTTTTTGTCAAGCAGCCAAGAACTTGAACAACAAAAACATTTTTTTTTTGCAAAAGGACATATCATTATTAAAATGAAATAAAATTATATGTGCAAACAAGTGGTCAAAGAAATTCAAAAATTAAAATTCACTTCTCCAACAAACATATTTTACCTTTGGTTATAGATTTGAGATCATGTTTTTTGGGTGCCTCTATCTAACATTCAAAGACGATCAGGCACACAAATAAACACACAGTCATCAGCCATCTGTCAAATGTGTGACTGAAACGACGCGGGACATGAAAAACAAGTGAATGTCAAGAAACATCCTCATCATCAAAGCTAATCTCACATAACAGAAGGTCTGTGAAGCATTAAACCACAACAGACCACAGACTGAGTGAAACCCTGGATCCTTACTGAGCAGTTCTTGTGACATACATTGGACCCAGAACAGCATGAGAAACAGCTGCTCTGCATTTGTTCCCCAACCCGGAAAAATATTGAAAGACATTCCAGCTAAACTTTATAAGCAACGCTGGCGTTCTCTTCGCACAAGGGCGAGTGTTTGTATGCAATTTAGTCCGTTGTAACAGGCTGAAACAGAAAGTTCCCGGTCATAAATCAATTTGTCGCTTTTTGAGGCTTTGAAACTATCAACAGCCACCTTTGATCTACCCAGTCTGCAGAGCACATGTCTTTTTCTTTGTTCACATCAAATCCTAATCCCTTTGTCTTTTGAAATTAGGATGTTTAAAACAGCTCTTATGAAAACAAGAGTTGTGCAATTACATAAATATTTAATTGTTATAGATGTTCTGTCATGCTGTACACGTTTTCAGCCATGCTAGAAGTGGATGTCTTGGGAACGCACTGTCGGTTAAAATCTGGTACAAAATCTGGACGGACATTCATGTTTTTCACAGGATGTGTTGTAATAGCTTTGATCCCTTAACCTTTTGTCACAAATTTAAATGTTCTACCAAGTACCTGCAGAATAATTACACTTCAGCCTAATGTGTGAGGTGCTTCCACTGTGCTGAACTAAGATGGTGAACACTGCAAATGTCACCTGCTAAACACAAGCGTGTTAGCCCTGTGACTGTAAGCACGTCAGCATGCTGATGCTAGTTTTTAACTGTGCTAAAGAGCAACCCCATTAAAGCTTGTTTCTTGGCTGTAGACTGATAGTCTTATTCAAATGTTTGGTTTTTATTGTGAGCTAAGAACAAAACATCTATTTTGAGGGGCTCTAGCAATGAGGAGCTTATACAATATGTGTTATGACTATTGTCTTCCTGAAGTATAGAAAACACAACCTTTGTGTAGGAGAAGAGAAATGTGGGTCAAATATTTTTAATATAACACTCCAGCTATCCAACAGATGTCTTCTTGGATCTGGTGAACTTGGTTTTTGATAATGAAAGTACTTTTTCATACTGTTGCTTTTTGCTTCTTGGGAGTTTGAGATTTTTCTTTATCGGTTGCTGCAGAGTTTGTCAGGGTGCTCCCTATATTTGGCCTGACTTCCGGCACATGTTAGTCACTGGACTGTCTTCGAGACAGCGACCTCAGATTCCAGCATCTTGACCCCAAACCCTTATCACACATTAAACTAAGCCAACTGTAGCAGAAAGTGTGCTGAATAACATCCAACAAGTTGATCTTTTTCCTGATAAGATTTATTTACTGTGTGCAATGAGGTTTCTTTTTTCCTGATAATATATTCTTAATGTAAAAAAGTCAAAAAAATAAATAAAATTACTGCTTGGTTTTATATTATGAAAAGGTTTCAGGTTTGATCCTACAGTACGACTGCTTACATTTCATTTATGTCTGTGCAGGAAGGCATGAGCAGAAATTGTGATTCAGTACAACACTGCACGACTGAAGAGAACACGTCTGACCTTCCTCTACAAATATGTAAAATAAGGATAACCCATTTCATCTCTTACTGTACAGAGATACACACTTCTGTCAGTGTACAGGAAAGTTTTGAGATTATTACATTAACAAATATACAAGAACTTGGCTTAGATGGATTTTCAGCCCTTTTCATTTACTTTCCATGCTTAAACATACAGTCCTGAGGTTATTGTTGCAGGGGAAAGAAATCACAGCACATACAGACACATGCAGCAACAGTTTATGGACCTGACTGTGAGAAAAATGAGAACCTATAGGTATATACAGTATGTGTTCAACATGTATGTGTGACACTAACAAAATGTAGGAAGTGAGATGACACTTGACACCGAGCAATCTCTCAGGGTATCCATGTCTACCCCTTTTTAACTCCAGGCTATTTCTGAACCCATTTACGCTAAGCGCTGCTATTTTGGGCGACTGGGGGACAGTTGTGCAAAGGGAGGGGGGGGGGGGTTGTGTTAGGGTGAAAAAACAAGGTGCTCCAGAGTAAATGAGAAAATGCTCTTTTTAACTGCCCTCTAGATTGAAATATAGGATGTTGGAATGTATTTAAGCTTCTGCACCGTGGCATATTTTCCAGTAAAACAGAGTACAGTGACAAGAGGGATTCACGTCATAGTCTTTAAGTGTGTGTGTGGCTTTGTGAATAAAGCGCAATGCAGAGCAGGAGAGGATGTTGGCCTCCACACACACTTCCCTTACCTGCTGTTAGATCAAGATGGGAAGGACTGAGGATAAATTAATGAATTAACCACATTCTTTAGGAAATGAAAACTGATATCCAAGCACACTCCTCCCCCTGTGATAGCCATTACAACATACAAGTGATCAAGTGTGGTTCCATATGATGGATGCATTTAGCTTGTCACTAGTTTCTAAAAATGACTGCGCCCAGCTTTTTTTAAAGAAGTTATATACTGTATTTAGAACTTATTTTTTAAGATTTACATCTTCAGTATCTTTAATAGGAACAACCTTTGGTCTCAGTGTTAAGACAGGATTGGGATAGGGAAAGCATTGAGCAAACTCATGAAAGGTGGAAACATTATTAATACAATTTAATATTTGACAAAGTGTGTACGACAAAATGTTCTCAAAATCATAAAATATTTTC
Organism: Scomber japonicus; assembly: GCF_027409825.1. NCBI lineage: Eukaryota > Metazoa > Chordata > Actinopteri > Scombriformes > Scombridae > Scomber > Scomber japonicus. The sequence continues at coordinate 7,395,441 of NC_070588.1, forward strand.
TACGGCCCTGAGGCTCAGTGATGTATGAATGAAATTAAACAGAAGTTGAGATCAGCAAGCACAAAAATATGGCATAATCATGGCTGTAATGCAGGTGTGTTAATAATACTACAGACAACCTTTAATAAAAGTTCATAACCTGACGTTCTGAGCTTGTCTAAAATTACTACCGATGTTATGACTTATGACCTTTGTGCGTGTGTGTGTGCGTGTGGGTGTACGCACAAGCTTGGGTTTGAGTAAGGTTAGTGTTGGGTATTGGCAGTGGTGGTTATGATACCTGCAAGCGTTAACATAACATTGACATATCATCTTATAAAGGTCATTGAGTGAAGGAGTTAGCAAACAGTTGCTTATTGACACATCAGGAAGGCACAGAACAATATCAGAGTCAAACCTGTGTCCACCTGATAAATGTAGCTCCAGTACTCACCTTTCTTTTAGCTCTGCTTGGTGATATCTGTCTAATCAGCAGTTCTGCTAAATGCACCAGCTAGTTGTGTGCAGTGGGTTTATCAGAGCGTTATGTCTGAAAGTAGCAACCAAAGCAATAAACATACTTGCAACGTCATTGTGTGTGTATAGAAAATACCCCATACCTTACTAAAAGACAGGCTAACTTTTAACCCTCATCCTACCAGTATATTTAACATAAAAGGACTACCACCTGGTGTCCCTGGGGATCCCAATACATTGGTATTTTTAACTACTCACTAATTAAAACAATGATAAAAAGTCATTAGGAACACATTGATTGACAACGTTATAAAAATGGCACTGCTAAAATAAATGCCTATGACAAGAAATATGTCTCCAGGGTAGATTTAATTTCACTAATCCAAAGTGTCAGGACAAACTGCAGCTCACTTGTAAATGCCAAAACATTCATTCTGACATTCAACAATTTGAATAGCGACTTTCTCTTTCCAAAAGGCCTGTGGCTTCTCACCTTAACACAAGACACCTAGTTTGTCAGTGACTGTACTAACAGTAGTAACACACTTTTATCAGTATGCTTCTTCCTACACTTGAAGACATCAAACAAGGTTTTACGTTTACATGAAAATGTCTAAACACTTTTACCATGCCTCTCAGCACTGTGAGCTTCCGTCTTGATACTATTACAGTCTGAATGAATTGAAAATCCAACTCTATCTCTACTACATTGGAAGATTTTCGACATGACTGGAAAACCTTGTACAAAACACAAGACAAGTATGCCTGCTAAAAGCCTGCTGTTAAAACAAATAGCATTGAGCTGGCCTCTTGCCTGTTGTAACAGATACCCCCTTTTCATCGAGGGGTTGCATTCAATGTCTGGCCTGGCGAGGGTTCACGTTTCGAAAGCTTGGCAGTGCAGCGGCATGTGAAAAATGTCCCCCATGTTGTGATGGCAGGAGAAAAGTAGAACAATAGGGCATGCTAATGTATTCTGATGTTTGGTGCTGTGTTATCCAGCCTGTAATGCCATGGATTTCCATCAGCACATCATGACAGAGTGCTTCATCCATCAGTAGGTTGACAGATTATTGAAACACATTGTGGTAGTTTTTTAGAGTGTCATCTGAAATCCACATTTGTGTGTATAATGTAAGACAGTACAGTTATTGTACTCTCTTAATCTTAAAGGCTACTCAAGACAGCCTTTAGTACATCTTTAAAAACATGTTTTCTTCTCGATATTCATCTGTCTATCTATCTTGTGATATTTCTTCATGTCAGATGATAAAGTGCTGTCAGTAAATATAAACCTAAACCCGAAGCCTTGTTGTTACTTTACATGTGTTTTGTGTCATTTTTGATAAATTCAGGACTCGCAAAGCTTGATATAATTATGCCCCAGACACTGTAAATTCTTCATGTATTAAACTCAAGTCTCATAACATAGACAGTGTACAAATGAAACCAAAAAAAAAAAAACCCCAAAAGACTGAATCACTGTACCACGTTTGGACGCAGGCAACATACCAAGGTACTTAAAAAAGCAGTTTTCCATGTGAATCTACTACAGCTCCCCCAACAAATATTTCACAGTTGGGTGATTTTGCACAGTTGGTTGATCCATAAAAATGCTGGAGAGATATATGGAAGTTAAGCAATCACACATTTCACTTCAGAAGAGGTGTAAGAATGTATTTGTCATTCACTGTCCCCCATAGACCAGCGTTAATCCTGCTGGCGTTTTATGATCTACCAAGTGCGTCAGACTGTTTCCATTCTGAACGTATCCTACGGCCACTTTACTTCTGCACTCTTACTCCACACATCCAAAGTTCCTTGGTCCAAAGCCAGGTACCCAAGGCCACATCCTAGGGTAGACAGCCAAGGGTGTTACTGCGAGTAAGTCAAGATTCATATTCACCTGCTAGTATTTCACTGTACCATCGTAGAGCACTTACATCTCATCACAATGAATGGTCATCCATTGTGAGTGCAAATCAACTCAGTTTTATTTGTATAACGTAATATCACAAATCACAAGTGTGCTTTAATATCTGTACAGCAATACAACAAGCAATACTTATCCTTAGACCCAGTGATTAGTCAATTAACTGTATGGAAACTGAAGGCTTTCATTGGGTAATCTGACCCTGGTGGACCGGTGTTCAATTAAAGGTGATGACAGCTAATTTTTCCAATGCAATCTAATATCCACACTTTTTTTCTCTTCTTTTTTTTACATTCAATATTTTCAAGTCCATCATAATTAAAACATGTAGCACATGTCTTCTCCAGTACACCACGCTTTAGTCACCAAATGTGTTTGGCTTTCTCACCTTCATCAGGTTGGTGACTTATAGGCCGTTTCCTTAAACTACTAGTTGGAATACAGAATTATGTTGACTGAACTAGGCAATAAATATGTCTAAGTATAAGTATATTTATTGGATAATAGTTACTTGAGTACTTTGATACATCTAACTTTGTCTAAATCATCAACATTTCTCTTAGAATCATTGTGTCAAATTTATATATATGACAATTTTGAAGAAGTGACTGATTGTTGTGTTTTATGTGGTACTTTTAGTGATTTATTGGTCATGAGAAATCACCAATATATAGAGATGGGAAATTAAAGTGGTCTTGATTACCACCCTGATGAAGGTAATATAGCTATGGTGAACTGAAAGACTGCAGGATTTTCAGCTTTTTCATCTTCATTCTTCTGATTAAGTTTTAAAACATTTTTTTCTTTCTGTTGCTCAGATAAAGGGATATAATATCTGTGCTAAAGCTAAGCTAATGGCCACCAGCAACATTTGAAAACAATGACTTTGTTCGACAACTATTCGGAAACTTGATCTCTCGTTCAACTTTCCCATTCAGGATCAGACTCTGGTTCATATCTTATATCTCCAGTGGCAACCATTTATTCAGGTAAACATGTCGAGTAAGGCTGAATGATGGTCTGACTCTCTTTCACTGATGGTTCACAGAAGTTTATTTGACCTTTTCCTTGTTCCTTTTTTTCACATGAACACAACGTGAACACACTGCAAGATGCAGGGGAATCAGGGCTGTAAGGAAACAACCTAAAAATAAATAAATAAAATATCACAGATATGTTTAAAATATACTCTATAAACTACATAATACTGCATTAATAGAAATTAGTCAAAAAGGCCATAATGTCAGATCATTAAAACAGAAAATTATCAAATGTAAGTTTTGGAGAAAGACAACAAAATATAAAATGGTGGATATCTTGAGGAACTGGTGGCCAGATCATCTGAAACTAAACGACCAGCATGCATTAAAACTTTAATGAACATTTGAGTGGTGGGGTTTCAACCGAGGTTAGTCATTCAGTTATCTCTGCCCCCATAGTCAATAGTCTGTCAATCAACGTGTTAGTTCAGACTGTCATGCTACATAGAATAAAACATTTCAAGCATACACTGTTGAATACTGCATTGCCAGTTACAACTCTGGCAAACCAACAATTAGAAACAAAACTTGGACAATTATGACCTCTAGTGGTTGGACCTAATTAGTGATGTGTGCAGAAGCTCATTCCAGTGGTCACCAACCCCCTGCTCCTAGTGCCCTGCATGTTTAGGTATCTCCCCACCCTTACACACCAGATTCTAATAATTAACTCATTATCAAGCCCATTGACAAGCTTCAGCTGCTTGAAACTAAACTCATAATGAGAATCTGGTGTGTTAGAGTGGGGGTTAGGGTCCAGGAGCAGGGTTGGTGACCACTGTTCTAATCCATTGGTTTAGGAATTTGACAGATGTGGCCTATTTTACCAAGCTGTTCAATTAGAAAATTGGGTTTTTTCCTTTATTTCCATAATTGATACCACACATACATATGAAGACAATTCATTCATTAAATGTTTTAATCAGTGTTCTGGACCAAGCACTGAGGTAATGAGGAGACAGGAGTGTAGGTTAGAAATAGAGTTTTATATACTCAAGAGAAAGGGAACTTTTACAAAACCAAGAACTTAATAACTAGGTCTATAAAAGAAGTCTTCCTCAACCCGGAAGAGTTCTCCCCAAACCACAAAGACAATGAAATGTATTATTAATATAACAGTATAACAGAACATTTTGCAGAACCCCACTTTTTTTTTTTTTTTTTAAATGTGTGCACATTTATGTTGCTCATGGCCAATTCTTTGTAATTTCTATTAGCATTGGGAAGGTTTTGAGAACATCAGGCTTTCTGAGAACCTCAAGAAACTGAGAGCAGGACTTTTCACCGTTATCAAGCATGTGATCGATCAGGTCGATAATACTTTCTTCTGACTGTGATATTTCCATTAGTTTATTATATTTTCTCTTGGTGATGACTTCTTCTTGTTGCATATGCTGAAGGATGTGGCTACGATCTGCCATCAGGCAATTTGTGATTTTCACTTTGTGCTCAGTGATCATTTTCTCAGCAGGACCCTGCAAGAGAGGAGCAAGTTCTGTTCATCAAACACTAATGAACAGTTTATTTCTCTTTTTATTTACTTGGGAGTTAATTCATGTTTCAATTTCTGGATTAAGCTCACAGTGGAGCATCATTTCATACTGCCAAAATAAATTTAAGAAAAGCATTAGTGAGTTTGTTCCACTTTGGGTAATAAGAAACGTTCTTGAAGAAGGAGGACAGCACACAGACCTGCTTGTTTCATACAATTCTTCTTTAGTCAAACAGCATTATGCTAAATTCAAGTCCAACATTTCAGTTTACACCAATAATGGGTGGAAAACCACAAATGTGTTTTTTTTCAAATGTCACACAAGGCCTCCTGAAGGATAATAAAACCATGCAGTAATCGAACCATCATCGTGTCGTTTGTATTGTTACTGTCAACTTTACACATGTTATACTTAAATTAAAACACATCAATGCAGCCAAAGAGAACAATAAATAAATAAATACAAATAAATCAAATTCCAGTTCAAATTAAGTTTGAGAGCTAACACTTTAAGAATTTCCTCACAAGTGTAACTGTTATTATTTAGTCTTGAAACAATATTTATATATATCAATATAAGGGAATTGGACCTTTTGCTTGTTTTCTTTTTTTTAAATTCAACCACAAGATGGAGCTATAGTTTAAAGCAAACAAAGGTGACACCGATGATAGTTTGATTACTGAATCATGTAATTGTGATGAATACAGATGGTGTAAGCTGAAATGTCATGCTTTAATTCAGCATATTGCTTTTTGAATAAGGAAGTTAATGGAAAAAGTAACAGCTGGTAAGAGTTTGAAAGCTACAAGCACCAGTGTAAGTTTTGTGGTCAAGGTGCCATTTCATTTAATGAAAAAAAACCTTTAAAGATTGACTCATAGATGCAGTTTTCATCTAAATTGGAGAGGGTTAATTCATTTTTCAACTATAGGGTATATCTCACAGTTCAACATAATTTCCAACTGAAAAAAATAAACTTAAAAAATGGTTTGTTCCCCTCTGGTTAATGATAAAAAAATAACTAACCTATCAATGTGCATCTTACTGTCTGATGATTTCTGCCACTATTGTGTGTGTGCGTACTGTATGTATGTACTGTACCTGAGGCAGTGCATCTTCTGTTGTCCCTGGAAGAAAAGCAGTGTTAAGATTAGCTGTTTCCAGACAAAACTGTGTCTTTTAAAAGCGCAGTTAAACATATTCACTTCCTTGCAGAGAGTTACAGTAGATGGGAGAACTCTTGTCTGTTTTTTTTTATTATTAATATTTATCTTTGTTTTGCTGTGATTTCTTATACTGCATAAACTGTGACGTCCACTGTGGTGATAACACAAACGGCTGTCTGTTCTGTAGTCTTTGTTGCTAAAGTTGTTCCATGAGTTGTTTTCATTATCCACACACATATGTTGGACTGGATTTCGTTGGGTTTTAAATGTGTTTGAGAAGTTTCCAGTTTAAACAGAGTGGGTTCATTGGGATGCAGGCCTTCAAAAGACAACAGCTAAAACTGTCTGTTTCAGACAGAGGCTAAATTGAAGCCAGCATAAAGAGCCAGCCAATACATGTGTACATGTCAGATATTGCAGTAGAGCCCATGAATATGACTATAGTCCTGGACATGTGCGCGATATGACCCCCTCAAACAAATGACATATAATGTGTAACTGTGTGGCCATTTAAGGTGCTGGTAGGGAGATTTTGTTACCTTCAGACAAAACTTAGCTAATTGTTTCCTCCTCCTTTCAATGCTAATGTTAGAAACTAAGCTAACTGGTTACTTTAATATGGTCCAATTCCATATTACGCTAATTAATATGGAGGTATCAATCTTCTCATCTAGCTCTTGACAAGCAGGCAAATATGGGAATTTTCAAAAATGTTGAATTGTTCCTTTGATGTTAAAATCTTTGCTACATGACTGAGTGAAGCAATCACAAAGTAATGATATTCAAATGTATAAACAGATCACCAATAAGAAGTTGACATAATGTTACCTGCAGATGGTGATCCCAAAGACGCTGTATAAGTTATGCCATCATCAAATTCAGAATTAGTTATTTGGTCAGCTCTTAGTATGGTTCCGTCCACTGCGACCAAATCTGCTCGGGGAATCTGTCTATCATTGATCCCTGAACAAAAAGAAGAAAAACAAGAACAAATAAGACACAGAGAGGTCAAGCTGTTGAGCTTTTACTGTCGGCTTGTCCTGTGTTGTCGTCCCGGGTGATAGCGGCTGTGTACTGACAACAGTCACAGCAGTAGGTGTAACATCAGTGTCGGCTATCACAAAAATTTGCATTTGTATGTTGTCTACCACATAACAAATACATTAATAATGTTGAATTGGTATGCAGGCTGACTGAAAAATAAGATATTGTCAGTATTTTAGAGACCCCCAAAAATTTCACAAATCATGTTTTCAAGGGAGCTCATGTCTTATTATGGAGAGTCTGACTCCCCTTGTAGTTTGCACCCTGCATTCAACCCTAAACAAAATAATCTTAAAGTAATGACAACAGTCATTTCATTTCCTGAAAGCCAGCAATTCATTTTACACCTTTTATTTCATAATTTTCTTCTACACAGAATACTTACAATAATAATAGAAATAATAATGCTTACCAGAAGCACTTCCTGGTTGCCCCTTAATGTCCATGTGGAGGGATTTTGCTTTTACATTGTTAAATGTCACGACGCTGACAATACTGTTACCACTTGCAAACACTGTTTTAGTGGACGACCCTGCAAAGATGAATGACAATCAATATGTTATAGTGTCTTTCTGAAACTTTCATAACAAGCTGTAATAAAGGGTTAGGTCAAGACTTGTACCTCAGGCCAAAGGTCAAGGTACAGTTCATGGAATATAGACAATAGCTGATTTGAAACCCTGTTGCAGTGATGGATAATGTGCTTGATGCTCCATCAGAATTTCACTGAAGCGCTCAGTTGCATCTTATCCACTGCACTACTTTGCTTTTCTATCTCTCTGAATTAATTCCTGGATAAAATATCCTCACTCTTATCAAGGATGAAATCAGTGTCACTTGAAAGCCACATACCAATGTTGTTTTCTTCTGACAACTCCTGGTCCATGGTCTGAAATGAAACAGCAAATAATGACAGTCAACAGAGACTCAAGTTGTTTTCAAAGTTCAAGGCCATGACAAGAGTCTATGCTGTGGATTTGTAAAAGGACAAGTTCACAGTTTTTCAAGTGTGTCTTCAGTCAGGTGCTCTTATTAACATTGAAAAGAGGTTTTCTTCCCTGTAATCATTCCTCCTGCTCATACTGGCTATTAAAAGACTGTCAAATGTGCTTTCAGTGTAGTTGATAGGATCCAAGTATGAAATGAGAGTAAAAGAAATGGGAACTAATATGGGAACTCTCTCTTTAGAGATTAGAAAAGGGTGAGACAGTGGAGCTATCGGATATTAAACAAAGCAAAGATTTGAGTCCTAAGGAGGAATTGTTTAGCGGAAATATGTTTGTCTTAAAATGATATGTTAACATTTTTCAGGTCTGACCTAAAATAACAGTCCATTTTGAACCATGTCAACAGTGAAGGCATAATCATTCATCCTGTTCATACTGACTATTAAAAAATCCCCTTCAAATGTTCTTTCAATGTAAATGATGGGGAGCAAAATACAATGTGTCCACACAGTGAGTCATTTAAAAGTAGTTGTGAGGCTTATGTGAGGCTTCAGCAGTCTGAGTTAGTCATATCAAGTGGATATCTGACACATTTACAGACTTTTTAGCATCAAATGTTCTCATTGTGTTTTCTCAGACAGTCCCTGTGCTGGAAGTAAAGTAACAAAGAGAGGAACTTCCTGTTAAAAATACTTCCTGTAATGCTTTCATTTTCACCTGTGCCAACGCTTCTATGTAGCTTGTAGATGGTTGTCATATGTGCACAAGACATACTATTTGACGGTCCAAATCTTTTTAACAGAATCAGCTTAAAGCCAATAAGCCCACCACATTACTACCTGATACTTTAGGTTTTCCATTACCCATTAAAATGGAGTCTATTCAAGATACAGTTCATCAGAGATTAAAAGAAAAGTAGCAGATCAAATGAGAAATTTTTAAAAATCATTTGAATTATCACTTTTACCACTTCTGGCATAAATGCACTGCCTCAAAATGCTCTTTAGTCACTAAACACGTTTAACACAGTATAAAAGCTTTACATTTACTCATGCACATGCAAGCACCAATGTCCAGTAAACTGAAACCAACATCTGCAAGAGAGAGAGAGAGAGAGAGAGAGAGAGGCAAAAAAAAGGCGCCTAAGGGTTTTTAACTACAAACCAATAGTGCACAACACTTACCTTTTTATGTGGTGTGACTTATCGTAGAAATGAAGGTTAAAGTTTATTTTAAAAGGAGAGAAAAAAAGCGAGACACCAAGTGTACTTATTGACTCCGCGAAGTTAATTTAAACTTCCTCATTCACTGCTCTCTCTCTCTCTCTCTCTCTCTCTCCCTCTCTCTCTCTCTCCTCCCCTCCCCCCCTCCCTGTGTGGACAGACTGTGCGTTACATTCTGTCCTTATCAGTGCGCTGTCCATATTTGGTCATAGCACAGATGTGTCTTTCACTGAAACTTGAACTTGAACGTACTCTTGCACTGCTGGCTCAAATTACACACAGCAACATATAGTACAATATAGCCTCAGTGCATTATTACTGTAAGCACTGAATCCCAACCTAAGGGTCGGGACCTCGCAAAGGGTGGAAATATCTGACAGGTCTCTAGGTGATTAACAATTCAAAAACATTTCAGCTTTTTCTTAAAACATTCAGGTCCCCTAATGAACATGTAAACAGGTTGTTCTTGTCACACTTAAAAAAAATGGTTCCCCTTATTTGTATTGATAGTTTATGCTCAGAATAGAGATCCATACTTTACACATTTGGATATCTGTGTGTATGTGTGTTTGCTACATCATGTATGACAAAACATTAATGCAAACTGTTCTGCCCTACACACAGAAACATGAAATCACAACTGTTCATTATGTATACTATCAGTGTGTTGTTGGTGCTTTGTGTCCTTATTCATATGATGGTTAGTGTGCACAGTATTGATGCAAAAACACATTTTTGAAAAGATTTAGTGTTTCTCCCCTCATTTCTTATCATCTCTCTACTATCATTATTCAATAATGATAGTTATTAGACAATTACCTACAAGTAAAGATACCCTAGCTGCCTGGGAATATCAATAGTAAAAACAATTAATCAAATTGTGTTTAAATTAGTTGACTAAAATACATAAAGGTAGATTTATAGTCTTATTATGTATGTTCTTCTGCATTTTGACTGCAACAATAAACAAGGTAATAATAATATAACATAGTTTCATGTACTGTACTACAAGCTAATAAAACATTGACCAAACCAAAGTCAGTTTTTGTAATAAAATGTAATGAAATTATTTACTTCATGACAAACAAATATGTACAATCCAAATCAAACATTTTTAATATAACATAGATATTCAGTCATGATAAGTTAGTCGTGGTAATGTGTCCATAACTCTTGAGAAAACGACATAATGCTGTCTTTGTAACATTAGAAGAGGAAAAATAGGGCAACTGCAACGACTGGAGAAAATTTAAATGTTTTTGGACAATGTTGCAAAATGTGTTATATGTGTTATATTTCTGCATTAATAGAGCAGTGAGGAAAGGAATAACAGGTAAGACAGGCTGTAATAAGCAAAGTCAATATGAGCCAGATTTGGCTTGTAATGTTAAAGTCACAATCAGCGACTGCATGCATGTTGTAAACTTTCCACATGCACAACAGCTGGATAACATTTGAGAAACAAGGTGAATAAGTCATCATTAGTCACAGATAGAACAGATGCTGGTGTTTCATCAACTTCTGTTGGACATGGAGGCAGTCAAAGACTTTACTACAAAGGTGCATGTTTGCTTTTGATAAAAGTAGCATTGCGCTCCAGTGTTACAACCCTCCTTCCAGATGTCTGGTTCAGCTCACTCATATCCACACCCGAATCTAAACTGGTCTCTCGACTCTCAACTGGCCTTCGTCTCCTCTGCTGCTCTGACACACTGTAATGGATCTCAGCTGCGGGTTTACCCTCCAATGAGACAAACCAGGCCCGAGGAGGCTGAGGTGAGGGGATTTTAGAAAGTTCTGCCAAGGCATGCATAGAGTGTCTGTTCCCCCTTATTTTATTTAGTGTTCCTGGGACGGACGCAGACTCTGGGAGACCATATTGACTTCTGGATGTGTTGGAGGTTGATGCCCGACAGTCCTCTAAAACTCCAAGCTGGTCTTCAGTTTCTACTGCCTGGTTCTGGGTGGCAGAAGGACTTTTGGGCACAGTCTGGGTGAAGTTGTTTTTACCCTGCGGCTCTGTGGCAGCACTGTTTGAAACCCCTGCTCGAGGCAGAGTGGCTGACTTGCTCCACTGTGGCTGCTCTAGTTGCTCTTCCAAATGAAAGAATGCTGGGGCATGAAGAATGGCGACAGGTTGATTGTAAAAAAACAAATTCTCTGCCAGAGATGCTGGAACTCTCATTTGCTCTGTAGTAAAATCATTAGGATCAGTGTTGAGGTCCAGCTCGGCACACTCAAGCGCAATGGCCACAGCACTGGGATTGGCAATTACATTTCCATCATATATGGAAACAGCGGCATTGTGTTGGTTATCCCCTCGTTCTATAAATGATCGATTCAGTCCATCCTGTGAATGAAAGGTGTCGCCTGAAGATACATCAAAGACTTCGTTGTCACATGTGGAGGTGGTTTGGTCTTTTGTTGTCACCGGAAGGATCATCTTCGCCTTACTTTTACTTGGGGTACTTCTGTGATGGACAAGACAGAAGATTTGCCTCAGTCAGTGAATAGCAGTATGACAGATGATTCATTTGTCTGAAAGCTCATCCTGCACAGACTACATGATTAAAGAGTGAAAATAATTAACACATTCATTTCACCAAGTAATGCATTTGCCTTTGTAATCATTGATGCTTTATACAATTTTTAACTACTTGATTAATAAAGCAGTATTTAAAAGGATACTACACTGAAAATTGTCCAATTATCATGCTTGGAAAGTGGCTCTGGAAAGTTTGTAGCTTGCTCAGAGGGCAGTTTTAGATTGATTCATTACACACAAAAAACACTCAAATCACTGAATATACTACTTCTAGTGAAGCTTGAGATCTGTTATATATGATAGGCAGATCAACAGCTCGTTCAGATCTACCATAAAGGCTCTTAATCAAAAAGGGACCCTCCACGATGGGACATTAAAAACAATCTTCTTTTTCTTCATTTTTTGTTTCTTTTTTTGTTGTTGGTCAGGCTCTACAGAAATAGACACACTCTCTTGACGATAATTATTCATGCTGTCATGTGAAGAAAATCAAGTCTCATGATCAACTGTCTCATTTCTCAGTTTGATGGCTGGGCAAGTGATGATAGGTCAGCAGGTCCGATGCGCTGTGGTTAGTTTGAATCAACTGGTGTGCAGGAAAAATGACCACTTAGCAGAAAATGGACAGTGCCGGCTGTAATCAAAAGCCCAGTGGAGAAGCCAAAAGAACTAATATTATACTAATATTACCATTGTCTTGAACCATGCAATGGATGAAATTATTTAATCCATTGTATCCTTGTCTTGTGATTTGTGATTGAAATGGCAGTATCAGCACTTGGTTTATTGTGTACAGGCTGACCTGCTCCCAGCTCAGCTCAAAATAATTAAGGTGAATTTTAATGGCCAGGATGGGTAATATCGGATGGACGTGATTTGTGAGACGAGATGGTGTGGGGGGGGGGGTCCATGAGTGGCTGGAGGTCCCTGGGGATATTAATCCAGCCTTGATCAACAGTGAAGAGCAGCATTATGATGCAGGACAATGCCACAAATGTTTAAGAGCCGCCTTTCAAATTTACAAGGCATGAGTATTTGGATACTTTTTTCAGTGGAAGATTTTTACTGGAATATCCTTTTAAGTAATTAACAAATAATACTAAATAGGAACTACAATCTTCAGTTACATATTAATATAAATGTTAAAGACATTTTAATTTGATATTCTGAGATATAGGTTGAAACAAAACCAGAGAGTGTATCTTTAGCTGTTATTCTGAGTGTTATTTTGAGCAGCCATATCAACATCCCCCCAACTTTTTAGACTTACGTCTGAGATTAAAGTCTCATTACCTGCAATAAGTCAATAATACAACCATAAGACTGATGACAATAAAAAGCACTCCTCCAATGAACACCATCAGGAAAGATGAGTGGCGTGAGATGAAGTCAATGAGGATGCCAAGTCCAAAGAAACCTAAAGAAGAAAATGTTAGAGAATTAAAGCAAAACATGGATGCTTTCAAAATTTCAAGTCAATTTTGTATTTAAAAAAGAATAATTAACACATGATGATGGTTTTTTTCACTCAATATAAGCCAAGAACTGTACACATCAAATCTAACAGATTGTTTTTTATTGTCACTTCATTTTTTTTTCTATTGGTCTTGTGCAATTGATTTTTTAACCTTCAACGTGAACATAACAAAATCAATGTCTCTCACTTATGAAACTGCAATTGTAAAATGTTTTATTGATTAATGTAACATAGATATTTGAATGTATTGTATTTATCTTATCTTGAGCACTTGCCTCTGGTGGACGGCAAAGGTGCTGCAATCCAGTAACCAAGGTGAGGAGCTGTAAACGTCCATCTGAGCTTTCCATCAACCAACAACACCGTCCCTAGTCCTTTTCTCATCCATCCACCTAGATTTAACAAACAACAAAACAAACAAACAATTGCTGTGCTTATCGCCTCCCAAAGTCAGTCAAGGTTAATGAGAAGGTTTCTAAACCCTATAAAATGCTTTATGAGATTTTTAAAAAGTCAGTTACCCTCATCTATCTCCCTTTGTTTGTTTTGACAGTTTTCTGAACCCAAAATGACCAAAAACCCACTGTTGAACGTATGAATCAGCTCAACTCAACTGTGACCTATTTAGACTTAAAATTGAATTATACACCATTATAAGCAGATGCTGAAACCTGTTCTTCTTGAAGCATTGTAGCCCTGCAATAAATCCTAACTATATGACATGTATCACGTTGTTTGTTGAGACTATGTCAGATAAGAGTTAATTAATTCCCAGTTTACAGGAGGGGACAGTTGCTTGCTCATTTCTTATCATGCTGCTAGAATATTGTCTCAATCTACTTAATAAAGTATGACACAGGAACCAAAGTTGGGGAGTTCCTGAGAGCATAGTCATAGGAGGTCACTGGCTTGTCTTTGTAGTCATTAAACTACCAAGAGAGAATTAAAGGTTGCATCATGAACCAAACAAGGTTGTCAGCTTCCTTATCAGGGCTGAACAGAAGAGGCCCTATAATACAGCCTTCCCTCAGAGGCAGTTAAATGAGAAGATCATGACACTAATAAGACATCGCCCTAAACTCTACATTTAGGTCAAAATCTGCCCTGCAGAGCCAAGACATGCCTCTCTCTCTCTCTCCATATATATTTTTTTAATTTAACATTTACTATAATAATATGACTTGATGTTCATGGCTGAAATGAGCCACTTGGGTATGAATGCTGAACAGGCGGTCTCCTTTAATTAAATGAGTGAGGATTATTATAAATCAGAGAGTGTCAGATTATTTTCATCTGACATGGCTGACTTTTAAAATACAAATAGTCATTGACCCTCCTGTGATAAGGGTCAATGACTATTTGCATTTTAAGCCTTTACATCATGTGCAATGATCATTCACAGCCTTTCTGATTCATATTGTGACCTTTTTTTAGATGTCACACCATAGGCAATAAGCTAGTTTGTAAATGGGTTTACAGCTATGTCATAATCATTCACTTTTTTTTTCAAATTGAAAGTTTCAGCGAGAAGCCATACAATCATTATTACTTTCTGTCCTTACTCCCTGGCTGCTAAAAGACGTGGTGTTTTAGTGTATGTATGAACACGATTTCCACTCACCAGTAGTGCTGTTATATAACCATGCGGGAACAATGTTTAAAGTCTGAAGTCCACAGTTGTCAGGAAGAGTGAGGCTGATCTGTATGGGTCCAGTGACATTTAACTCTACGTCTCGGTAGAAGAGTTGCACACTGACAGCCGCCACTGGACTCAACTCCACACTGACGTACCCTTGAAAAACAGGAGATTAATGCATCAGAGAAGCCTAATAATGTGTGCCCTGGGCAAATTCAAAATAAACACAGTTTTACCTTTTCATGAATTAAATTTTCATATATAAACACCCCAGCCATACAGTATGATAACCTCTGGTGAAACTGAAATTGTAGTTTGCAAGACAATGTTGAGTTATATTTGGAAAGTCTGGTCAAATGTGCTTACATCAGTTATTATAGCAACTATGTGTGTACTGTATGTGGTACTGCAGCAAAACGTTTTAGGCACCTTAGGTTTAGATTCTTATACATAATGCAATACAATTAGGGAAGCATCAGATCGGTCCCACATTTATTCTGCTGCAGTAAAATGACACCAAACATACAGAACTATCTTCATTGACAAAAAGAACAAGAGGTCCTGCAATAGATGGTAAAGCCCCCACACAGCCCTGATTTGAACATATGGAGCCAGTGTAGAATTATATACAGACAGAAGCAAAATGCAAAAACAACCAGCCCATCAAATGCCCTAAAAAATTGTGAACAGGTATACTGAGGAGAACTGTTGCTGTTTTAAAGGCGAAGCTTTACACACCGAATACAGAAAGCACCACAACAAGGAAAAAGATAGGTTTGGTGTTTGAGAGATAGGAAGTATAAAAAGAGGCCAAAGGATAACTAGGAACTAGACACCAATATGGCGCCCTCTGCTTCTCCTCAGCCAGCTCCAGTTTGCTGTCTTCCAACTCCTCTCTGGCCTCTAGAAGAGATTCAGAGGCTGGAAGGAGCCTAATTCAACATAATTATGAATAGACACAACAGAGACTCATCTGTTCTGCATATTTCCGCTAATGGTATATTTATTTTGTTGTCTATAGTTACATGCCCATTGCCGTCTTTACACCACATTGCCAAATTAGCTTGGCTGTTATCTCCTTATTGTAATATATATGAAGTAAGACTAAAAGAGTTCAACACAAATGACTAAATAAACCTCATTACTTGATGTATAACTGAGTAAATGCTGTAGTTGAAATCTGCTTTCAGTTTGCCATTTGTTGTAGGCATGCATAGTTTGGAGGGCGTGGGCTAAGGAAACAAGATGGGAGGAATGAGAGAGGAGTAGCAGTTTAAGCTTAGATTGTTTGCTTTTCTTCTAGTAGTCGGAAACATTGGTTAGTTAATTTAAAGTGACAGAATACTTTGCTCTCTATATGCAGAATCTACATGATCTTATTTTACTCATAGAAACTAAGAACTAGAATGTGTAATGAAACTGCTTCCAAATTTCAGACAGACTGTAGAAGAATGTATATTGTGCAATACCCATTTTGTGGAAGTACTACTCCCTGTTTTCATGATATAATATGTGCTATGACCTAAGGTGACTAATTGACTTGAAGACAGCTGCCAGTATAAACACACCTGATTTACTGCTCATGATGCCCACAGTGTTGAGAAAGCCATCCTCCTCTGACGGGAGCGTGGGTATGGTCAGGTAAGCCTTAAAAGAGGAGATATCACTGCTGTCTGTCAGATTCAGCAGGCTCTTGGGGAACTTGACAACTGGCTGGAATGGAGCATCTACTAACAAAGCAAAACATGATAAATAAGTCAAAATATGCAGTATAATGGTAAAATAAACATATTTAATCTATAGTCTTTTTTCTAAATAAATGCATGTGCCTCATACAGTTGATTAGAGACAAAAAACAAGAAAGAAAGCAAGAAAGAAATAGTTGTTAACATAACAAAAAAAGTACAATACCAGATGTTTTTCCAGTGATGAGGAGAGAATCTTCAAACAGCCAGATGTTCCCTTGATTCAGACCAAGTAGTGTCACAGTAACTGATGAAAATACTACAGCAATGATAAAACAGGCAGGAGAAACATGCAAAATTAGCTTGAAGTGTTTCATTAAAAAATGTCACTATTATTCCACTAGATGGCAGTGTGACTACATGTTTTGTCAGATCTGGTATTTTACCCACAACTGAGACAAGAAGTAGGATAATTCACTGGAAGGAGCTTATCTAAACTTCCACCACAATGATGTCTCAAGATTTAAGATTCAGTACATTATAATCAGTTTGAGTTTATAAGTGGCAGATGAGCTACAGAGTCAGAAGAAGACACATACTTCAGATGTGGGGTTTTAAGTGATGCCACATAGTTTTGTTTGGGTGTTGTCACCTTTGACACAAAACCATGTGAAATACAGTAAGGGGGGACTCAAATTTGGCCTTGCAGGGCAATCTAGAAAAAAAACACTTCAGTATATGAAGCACAACATTGTCAATGAATGTACCCTGTCTGTGCAGATGTATTATCTTACTTCCTAACTCATTTTCTTTGTATTTATCTATTTTAAGTCTCTCCTCTTTTCTATTTCAAATTATTAAGCACAGCTGAAGTTTGTCAATGCAGCATACGATATAAATAGGGTCCCTATTACTATTCTTATTTCTGTGAATGTGTGGAAATACTGACAGCATGTGGCTCAAAGAAAATTGTAGTTATAAAAATAATCTCAGTGGTTAAAATAATGTCAGTGGTTGAGTTAAACCTCCCAGGACAGAAGCACAGAGCAGCATTTTCTGACCTGACAAAAAGGGTTCAGATGAAGTCTAGCGCTCTTGCCACTCAATTTAAAAAAAAAAAAACAAAACTTTTCAAGACTTGAATGATGCAACCATTTTTAAGTGGTGAATCATGTTCAAATCAATAAATATATATGATACTAAAATTGCTTTTGAGCAATAACAAGCCTACGAACAGTCTATACTCGCTGACCTTTCCATAACCATAGGAATCAATGAAGAATAAATAATGACACTGCCTGTGTTGTCTTTATTAATTTGATAAAGGTAATTAACTGTGGTCGACTGGTGATTCAGCTAAACAATGTCTATATCCAGCACATACTATTTACACATTAAATGGCCCTCTTACTTGGCATTCTGCTGATTTTACAAGGCAGCAGTGTGTGAATGTAGCCGTTCTTGCTGGCTGCAAGTGTGACAGGCAGACCAGTTTGGTAAGGTACATGAAGCAAGACACCACCATCCTCCCCAGTAAGAGCTGTGTTGGTCCTGGTATAGTTGATGTAGACCTCCACCACTGCCTGGCTCAGGTACTGACGACTCAGCATGTCAATGACCTGGACCTTCAGTTTAAAGGCAGAACCTGGGGAAAAATGCAAAGCAAATGATTCACCAATCTGATCCATCGGAGCCAATTGGGTAGCCATATTTGACTGATCCACCTTCAAAATGATATTTTCTGGACTTTGTATCAGTGAGTCAACAGCACGCATAAACAATATATGTGTAGAAAAACTCAATAAAGGAGACCAGTTTGGAAAATGAAGACTGATTACATCTGTCTGTTACATCTAATTAATGACAAACCTTCAGCAAGTGGGGTAAATAACATTAAAAAAAACACTGCAGTGGAGCTGCCTTATCATGGTTTTGGTTTATGAAAAAAACAAGAAAAACAGCAAGGCTTTCATCAGTATTCGTTATCAGCTAATATCCAGAGAAAACAATCATATCAGCCATTTCTAATTAAGTTGATGAAATGGAGATTTAGAGCTGATTTTGTGTGTGTTTATCCATCTAATTTACAAGGAATGGTCAAGACAAACAATCAATATTATGCTAATGACACTACAACACAATACACATTTTCAAAAAAATATACCTCTCTGACACACTCTCAACAAAAAGTAATATTATAAGTGCCACAAAATGAATGTTTGTTGCTGGCTGGATTACATTATAAAGTTTCTTAAGGCGTTTCTGTTATTTGGCCAGTCTGTTTATGCAATACAGCCAAGCACTTTAATGCTTTAACAGGATGGAGGTGGCTGCAGATCCAATTAACCCAGGCAGGGACCCATTAACAACACAACAGGGAAACTAATTTACAGAATCTCTCAAGGATATCAATCAGTTAATCCCAGCAGATTTTTAAAAAAAGGTGGCCATAAATACAAATGGTAAAGCTGAGCAATTAGTACAGCAAAGCATGCATTCAGGACAACATTATGCTACATCAGCATGCAGATAGCTAAGTACAGTAACCATGTGATTCTCTTGAGGGGGACTTACTCATTACATGTTTTCTACCAGAGAATCTAATTTAAGACCTAATGATGATGTGAAACCCTATCCACAATCCCAATTAGCCACTATCACACTGTGCACCAATGCTAAATAGTAAGTACATGACAACAAGAGTTGTAGAGGTATAGAATTGCATAACAATGAACATCATTACTTGCCTATATGAATAAGTGGCGGTCAAGCACATTCCACCAAGAATCAATACTTAACACAACAATTCATTAAAGCTGCATTAATTAACATTTTTATAGAAACAATTATTTGAATGACTGTGTTTGATTTGGAAAGGTGTCAGTAGTGATTACCTCAGTGGAAATTATAACCCAACACAGCAGTTCTGCCCAACTCTACAGCATGCCTTAGCCTTTTTTAGCCAATTATTTTGTTTTTTAGGCTGCAACTTCAATGTTTGTTTTAGGGCATGAATCAGTAAATTTGCTCAGTTGAACGTTCACTCCACTCATTGGTCAGATGTGTCTTCCTTGCAACCTAGCAACCTTCTCTGTTGCACTAGTCCAAGTGCTACCAACTTCTGATTTCACTCAGCTGCATCTCATTATGCAAATGTAACCTGGCTGTAAGAAGACTTTAACTCAAACTCATAGAGTACACCTCGACGTGGGGTCAAATCATGTTGCCACCACAAAAGAACCTCTGCAGGGTTTGTGTAGGACAGGGCTGGGACCACCTCATCAAAAGGGTTTCAGTTCTATTAATCCACACCTGTGTGCAATTACTATGTTCAGATCTAACCATATAAATCACACCAAGGAGGAAAACAAACCAGAGTCTGATTCAATGAGACTAAAAAGCACATCCTAAGTCTCACCGGTCAAATCAAGACTCTTTCTAGCTGTAGCAGGAAGCTGGCTTAAGTAAACAAGCTTGGATAATGTGACTGCAGTCATTCAACTTTTATACGGTGATAATATATTAATGTTGTTTGGTTACAGCTCATTTTGGTCCAAAATGGACTAAACTAATTTAATTTAGCTTTTAATGGTGAGATTTTCAAATTGTAGTTCAAACCTCCAGCATCAACTGGATAAATATTTGTCAATGTCTTGCTATGAACAGCCAATGATGAATGTTGCTTTAGGTCACAATGGAATACTTAAGACAGAAATAAATCAAATGCATGACTCCACAGACCAGTTAGAAACCTGTGAGCACAAGTGTCCCATAATAAAGTGTAATAAAGCCACTGAACAATGTTTCAAATATGCCCCAAGTGTACTATGTACTACTGCAAAACTCAGCTAGAATTGGGCAGCTGAAAGTATCTTCCTTTACCTATTGATCTGCTATAAATACTCTCAATTTTAGTGCGCTATTCCTGTACAGACTGGGCCGGAAAGTGAGTTTTGCAAGCCATGAATCTCAGCAGCTGGCTTATTAACCCTCCATTTTTGCAGTATATCATAGTAATTTAGTGCCATGAGGTCATAAAAAAGGTCTGTCTTGCATTTTTTATAAGTAACTAAATGCTTGCAATCTCACCAGTGATTATGTCATTTTTCCCAAATGGGGACTGACAGAAGCAGTGGTTGAATTTGCAAGTGTGATCTCTCAAAATCCTGCTGCTAAAAGATCTGCCAAAGCTTTACTGAAAACTCATAAAGCCATGCCTCACGGAACCAGGTTCATACAACATTTCAGCAATTGCCAAAGCCAGATCATCCCATATCAGTTCCCCTAACAATTCCATTGATCAGAGGGAGACGCATGCCTGGAGCTCCCAGGAATGCCTTTTAGCCATAATGTGAAACAAACATCTTTGGCAGTAGCAGCAGCCTTGTTCAACCCACTGGGATACATACACCAGTGCAAGTGGACAAGTGGATGCTTGTTTGGAGGAGGAAGCCTGTTAATGTGTGTTCTGCCATAGTGGCCAATACAACAGAAGGGGGTCACTATATCTGAAGTGGAGGTGTTTCATGCCAGATTACTATAATCTCCCCCATTTGGCGAACTGAAGGATGCTACAAAGAGGTTTATGAAGTGGATTGAAATGGGCCATCTGAGGCCACTGAGGCAGATGAGAAATAGATCCCATGGTGTGTGTGATGTGGCTTGAATACTGTTATTATCACAAACACTAACAGAAAGAATGAATTTTCATCATTGGAGTGTCATCCTAAAGCTTTCTATATAGTGCACTTCTGTCTCTTTAAAATATATTTTTTATTCATAACACAAGCAAGATATTTATCCTGATCAAACAAATTTGCCCTAGAAATGAAGAGAGTAATTTTTTATAATGGCACCATATTATTATTGAAAACACCACATCTGTGGCTGAATGGATTTAAATTTGCTTGTGCTGACCCATCAGGCATCTGTAGCTTTTCATCATCATCATCATTTCACCAAATACCACAATGTTGCTTTATGTTTATTAAACCATGTTAGCTGGAGGACAGCAGATAACACAGTCTGACATGGCAAACAAGATGGAACACAAACATGGTGATCGGTCAGTTTCTGCAAGACCACCGAGCAGCATTAACAGATGGTCCAACAGCGACTTATCTCTCGTAACCCCACCCACCCACTCACCCTTCTTAAAAGAGCCGTGGGCATGCTTTTTGTATGTATGTGTGTGTGTGTTGGATCTAGGCCATACATTCCACCAATGGAGGAAAGCACACATGCAGCCTTTGATATGTGGGCCAAATCTGTCTCAAGCGTAGGTCAGCAATATCATATTGAACTGAGATTCATAACAAAAGATGCAAACAACCACCAGCTGTGCTGTCAAAAAACTACAATCCTCCCCAGGGCCATATGATTAAATCTTTAAATCTATTGGCTCTAACATGCTGAAGGGGAAACAATGAAGATATTAATATCCGAATAAGAGAAGTGACCATCTTATTCAAGAAATGAGTTGACTCTATGCATTTCTGTTTCTATGTTTTTCTCTTTTTATGTGGTAGAATTGGAAAGTGGGCAGTCATTCCCCTTGAGAGTTCACGCTGCACTGAAAGGACAGGAAGGCTGAGACACAGAGGAGGTTTGGCAGGACACAGCACACGCGAGCTCGGAGGGAATGGGGGCGGTGGGGGGATGGGGGGGACTGCACGACACCACGCTTGGGTACATTTCCAAGTGTTTGAGTCGACAGCGCAGACTGGAGGATCATGTGAAGACAAAATGGTAATGTACTCCTACAGCAGCATGAATTAGTCATGAATCAGTTGATAAGTGAACAGGGTCACAAACTCCCCCTTTCAGCTGCTCTCCACTGCTCTGCTGTAAACAAGCAGACTGATATGAAAACTGCCTGTGTCTCTGTGAAAGTTAGACAGACACACAAGGCAAGAGAGCATAGTTATACTCAGAAAATTAAATCAACCAGCTGGACACTTAATTGATATTAAAAAAAAGGAATGTGCTGTAATTTGAGTGATGATTTTGGATGAGATTATAATGCAGAGTGAGTGATATTAAAGGCCTTCTGAGCAGCCACATGGATAATTAACGCTGGCATATTTTTCTTCTTCACAATCACTTTAAAATCTTTATATATTGTCATAATATTATAAATAATAAACATACACAATGACAAGTAGCTGCCTTGTTGGTTGTGATGCAGTAAACAGGGACAGATGGAGACAGGGTTACTCATGAGGCGACAGCAGCAAGCTCTCTCATCACTTATTACTCATGATCAGTAGATTTGTGTGCAAATCCTAATACAGATGGTCTGGCTTGACTGAATTAGGGCATCTTAGTCTAAAAGCTGTTAGAAAAACCCTACAATATGATGGCAGAAATTAAAAGAAGTGTCAAAAAATACTGATATTAATCTTTATTATCCAGCTTCGACGTCAATATTAGACTTTAACAAAGCTTAATAATAGCCTACTGACATTTTTATGTTTTAGATTTTTAGGCATCAAACATAATAACGTGGCTGACATGAAGTGCTGCTGAAGTTCTGCGATACAGTGTTGAAGTCTATACAAACCTGGCAGAGGTTGGAGGATTTGCTGTTGGTGCTGAAAAGGCTCTTGTTTCATGTGATCCCGGTTTGGAAAGTTCCCGTCATCGACATGCAGAGAGTGTTCAGTCGGAGTGAACTCTCCTCCAGTCGCTTTGGCATTCTTGCATAAAATCAGTGCAGATAGCAGACAGATCAACAGGCGCATGACTTCACAGGAGATGCTGATCGGTGACCGGAGTGTCACTTTGAAAACCGAATCACAGTTTCAATTTTACCATCTACAAGTTGAACTCGGTCATGGAAGCGCACTCCATCCCCATCGTAAATGCTGTCAGAGCACTCTTCAAACTGCGCAGCAAACTCCTCCCCTTTAAGCTACTCCAGGGGGCCTACAGACGCTTCGTCCCACAGACGCTTCGTCCAACCGTTCATCCATCTACAGCAGTAGCTCTTAGTTTTGTATACGGAAATATCTATCTATCTATCTATTTATCTATCTATCTATCTATCTATCTATCTATCTCTAAGTAGCCTATTACTGTAAACGTAGCTGTTAGCTTTGTGTATGGCAGTATATATTTATTTACTATTTCGATCTATCAATCTTTATGTAGTAATAGTAGCAATAATGATAACAACAACAACAATAATAATAATAATAATAATAATAATAATATCGATATTAATATTAATAATAATGATAATAACAACATAATAATCATCAACAACAACAACAACAACAACAACAATAATAATAAGTATTATAATTTCATGAAAATACATTTCTGGGTGTGATACTAGACCACAAAGTCTGCTTGAAACCTTAGTAGTATCCATAAATGTGTATATGGCAGTACAGCAGCACCAATACTCTTGGTATAAGTAGACTACTCAGTATGCATTAACCATAAATAACATGAATATTTCAAAACAGGATTTTAAATTCTAAAAATATTTTAAAAGGAAATTAATCATGTAAAAATGTGACAAATTTTCCTGTTATCAGTTCATTCTATTATAGCAGGGCTGACATAGTTTCTCATTGGATGGTCCTGCAAAACTTGAGTGAAATCACTTGCATCAATCTCGTTCCACCACTAGATGGCGATAATGCAATACCAGTTGACCAAAAGAAACACAAAACTTTCAGTTAGCCATCATTAATCACGTTATTTTCTTAACAACGGTGTTAATAATACCCAATGTTTAACCTCAAAGTTGATTCTCAAGGAGTATGACTTGTATATTACACTTATATGATGTGCAGTGGCAGTAATAATGAAGAGAGTAGGTAGTAGAGTAGCCGCAGCATTGGGAGCCAAAGTAGTAAAGTAGTATAGAAGTAGAATAGTAGTAGAAGCAGTGGCAGTAGAAGCATGATTGTATATTATATTAATTTGGTCAGTAACAGTAGTACTGGTTTTGCAACTATGTTGGTCTCTTTATTGCATTATTTATTTGATGTCAAAGATTAGTTGGGCATTTCAAATATGCTCATTAAACATGAATTATGTTTCTTTTTTTTAATCCTCTCTTTTTACATGTTTTAATCAGCGACTCTCAGAATTCACCCACCCACAGTCTTCATGTTTGCATGCGAGTAAAGAGCTACCACCAACTGAGCTTTGAGGGAAACAACACTTCCTCAGTCAGCCCTCTTTTTTTCTATTTGTTGGTTTGCAGTGTATAAATCCGGTGGGATTATGAATGGGCACATAAACAATGTTGTCTCTACAGATACCCTTTATACTGAAAGCTAGAATGTCCTTCGCACCTGCTACCTCTAAAATAAGTTATCGGTTTTTCTCCATATGGCTTTATTTAGTTTTTAATATAGCTTCCAACATTTACAAGATGCTCAAAAATAAACCTTCACCTTCTTCTGCACCCTGCTCAATACCATTAGAAAGATAAATACACCCTGCTGAAAGTAAATCTCCCATAAATACTCAGTTGGGTTTTTGAGGGCCATAGCATTCACATCATCATCACACTCATCAAACCAACCAGTGAAGTATCTGCAGTAATTTATTTATTTATTGTTATTCATTCAGGAATTCCTTTTAATTTATCACCCGCACACATATTGCTTACACTGCATCAACTCTAAGTGTAAAAATGTATCATGCACACACATCACCTGTAGGATAACCTGGTGGATGACCCCAAAATCCCTGGTGGCTCAAAGAGCGTTGACTTCATTCCTCTCTGCAACCACACTGCAAATTCAGCTGAGCCCTTTGGTTTGACACCATGGAAAGCTGAATAACTCATTAGATGTGTGAGCAACATGTGTGGAGAATTCCTGCATTGGAGTGAGCCATGTGTGTAGTTGATGCCCTCTACTGACAAAACCCAGACATACATTTTATTAGAGATAGTGATATGTCTGATTGACTTGTTTGTTATTCAATATTTCTTCTCTATCCTCTAAAAGATTGCTTCCTGTGTTGTCTCTTTGCCAACTAATAACCTAACCAACACATTATCTACTGCACTTTCCTTTTTATTAAGCTGTAAGTTTATTATACCTTTCAGGTTGGTTTCTTCATGGTGATGTCCACCTGAGGAGCTTTTCTGTTGCCAAAACACGAGTGAATCTTTCCTCGGCTGACTTCTTTAACATCATAGCTCTTCTGTGAGAGGGCTCTCAGAGAGGCATTGAGCTGACACATCCATCCTCCCAGCACTATTCCCCACTGACAAAGTATAAATCAGAATCCAAACACACAAGCGGGATGATGGATGACAGCCGGAGTCTCCAGGATCAATTTGCCACAAATTAGATACAGTAATGGTTAATTTCTCCACATAAATAGTTGCATCTACAGGGACTATTTTGGAAATCTGCTCTTTTTCACGGTGGAAATCTTTGCCTGCTCTCTGCTCACCCATGGCTGCTGTCTTCTATCAATCTTATCATAGCACAGATAGACTTTTGTCAGTCCTAGTTTATAAAAAAATGTTAAAAAAGTAAATAAATTATTCTGTTATAATGTTTAGAATTTTTCTGCTCATTCAGGTCAATTATTGCTCTAGGCATTGTTTCAGTGGCGATCAAAATGAAATTGACCTGCCTGCTCTTTCCTAAACAGGCTGAATGCTAATGCATGTTAGAAATAATTTAATGATTTTCAATATCAAATGAATATGCTCTCATAAAGAAAACTCATGCAGAAAAGCACTTGATAAAGTACAGACCTCTGCCATGTTCGCTCTGATGCCTTTCACTTGGAGAGATCATGATATGTTTTTTCCTCTTACATCATTGTGATTTCGACATTTCCTGCCAGATGAGCCGTTACTGATCGAAATCTATTGGTCAGACAGGTGGAAAAAATATCATATTTTCTTCATGTAAATAGTATCGACATCAGTGCAGGCATTCAAAGTCCCATACAGGTTAAACATAACTCAGTGCGGTTAGGGGTGTCATGATGTTCCAGTAGTGAAAATAGCTGTGATATTTTAAAAATGGAATATTGATATTGTGTTAATAATGATAATATTGTGTAAATAATCCAGTACCTTTTTAAATCATTTGTTTCTTTAGGTTCTCACTTTGTCTCACTTCCTCAATGCCAAACCCACACACCCATACACCCATACACACCCATACACACACACTCACACACTCACACATACACTTTTGTGAATCTTTTGTTTTCATCTGGCTAACTTTTCACAATCCATTGCGTGTAATTTATTTTTTTTGAATGATTACATGGTGATTTGAATGGTTACAGATTCTCTCTACACCTCCATACACTCATATTTTGAGTGTAATTAATTTTCCTGGAAAGGAGACAAAACACACAATAAACAAAGATTGAATTAAGAAGAATGATTGCATCGTTTTTCAAATCTTTTATAGATACCATGTTAATATCGCCCAAATCTGATATCCTGACAGCCATAAGTGCCATAAAACATAGTAAAAGGTTATACATGTTGCTAACCAGTTATTTGACAAAATATTCTCACCACAAAGATGTATAGTCTCTCATAAATTCCTTTTTTCAGCTGCACCTCAAATATAATATTAGACATGATCGTAATTAATTAATGAATCAATCTAAAACTAGTATAGCAAATATTCTGCTAGCTGGTCTGAGTCATTTTGGAAGAGATAACAGCTTGCCAGGTGATGACTTCCGCGGGTGGAACGGATTAAATGTGAGGCTTTGCAGCTGTGCTCACGTTCAAAATACCAGAGATGGACCAGAGGCATGGAGCTGATGTGAGGGTATAAGACAGGAAACATGACAAAGTGATAGACAATGTCACACGGTGAACAAGTCCTTGCCCGGAGAGACAGGTGCATGGCTTACCATTAATAATGATAACATCAGCAAAGCTTTTTAGAGTATACGGACATGCCGTGGAATCTGATTGGAGGATAATAAAGAATTAAGGAAACATTTATACGGTTGGGAAGAAAAGTAGTGATTGTGGTGACTCTATATGGAGGAGATATTGCAGGACATTACATCAGGAATCTGTTAAACTTAAGACATTAAAGAACAATTCAAATGCTTTCTGCAATAGATCCACAGTTCTTCACATGAGTTTTAGCTTTAGGTTTTG
This sequence comes from Scomber japonicus, assembly GCF_027409825.1. NCBI lineage: Eukaryota > Metazoa > Chordata > Actinopteri > Scombriformes > Scombridae > Scomber > Scomber japonicus. The sequence goes on from NC_070588.1 coordinate 7,423,211, forward strand.
TTTAAAAGTTATCTGTTGCAAAGCTACTGGATTTTATTAAAGTCCAGTTTTAAAAAAAAGAAAGTTTAGTATTAAGCTGTAGGATAGTACCTCATACAACTTGTGCAAGTCCTGTGGCTTTGACTGTAATTGAGAACAAAATACTGGGAGGAATAAGTGCTTTTCTTCTTTTCATTGTAATAATGTGTAGGTACCAATACTTCTTAGACATGAAGATTTTTTTGAATTTCTCTTCTTGTAACTATTTGAGCTGAGTAGATCCAACTTGGTCCAGAATAACTAAATGAACATTTAATGGATTGTCTTGAAATGTTGATATGTATGTGTATTATTTAAGTTGTAGTGGATGGCGTTGGTGTACTGGAGTGAATTATATTGAAAAAAATGTTCCTAATATTTCACCACTCATGTACAGAACCAATCAACCAGACGGTACTATATGTTAACAGAGTGGACAAAATATTAGGAACATTATTCAATTGAATAAATAACATAAAGTAGAATTATCACATAATTCTTACATTGTCAGCAAAAAAATCTTGCGTGTTAGCTTTGTGAAAGTATAATTTATGGCAGAGCAGTTGTATTGGATTGGTTTTCAAACACCTCTTTATCATTAGGCTTCAGATATATTGGAGCTTTCAGAAACATTGGAGGTTCCTAGTCTTAATTACAGCTTAGATGTTGGCATCGATGCTGTTTACAAGTCAGAATCTGGTCATTATAAAAAACTCCAATATGTGGATAGGTATAGTCTCACAGAGCTGCTTGCTGTGCTGCAGTCTCATTTTATATTATACTTTTATATTATATTTTATTCATGGCAGTACCAAAGAGAGTCAATGTACAGTACTATGCATTTACTGTTTACCTATTTGCTCAGGTGAGTTGAAAGTCTCCAGAACTGTCTGTTTGTCCTCTATGACTCAACATCCTGAACTCCACCCCAAACAGTGGTCTTACATGAAAAGAAGGTTCCCCTGACTCCCATTAATTAAACTGCCAAATCACTGGTGTTACCCTGCATTAAAAATATGGAACCCTGCCAGCAATAACTACCATATCATCACTTCCTATTGGGTAACACAAGCATACGACATGATTTTTTTAACCCGTGGCTGTCTGGCGTGAGACAGGAAAGGATGTGCCTCTTCCTCCTCCTTACTTCATTTGTGGGTCGATATATAAATTATGGAACCAGTGCGGAAAAGATGTAAGCATTTTTCTTAGAGAAAAGTAATGTTCTGCATGGTGGGTGTGTTGCAAAAAAAAAAAATGTGAATGTGTGTTTGAATTAGCAGAATTTAAACAGCACAGCATAAAAATGAATGGATCTCTCTATCCTGCAGGATATTGAGAATTATGTGCAAAAAGTTCATTATAGATACTCAGCATCCCTTGTTACAATAATACTGTGGCTGCAATCTCAAATAGTGGGCAAATTGCATTGGGCTTCAGTGGGGCTTTGTGTATTAAGATTGACCCTTTCTCAAATATGAAACCAATCCCCCAAAAAAGGTCTTTGCTGATTAAAATGCTTGTTGACAGTTTGATAAACAACATTATTTCTCTCTCAGAATAGATGAATACTAAAATCTTTTGCACATTGTCTTCTGAAATAAATGGATTCGGAGGTTTAAGGAGAGAAGATGAGGACAAGCAGAGTAGCATGATAATTGATGCAGTTTCTCCTTGTGATGTCAATGCTGCTGCTTCTCTAACAGTGCATTTACATCAGCGTTCCTACTGACCCCATGCTCAGCTAGCAAAACAACAGGGTTTACAGCATTTGTTTTCTGAATGATTGATAGAGTTGGTGTGGAGAGCATCAGCTGTGATACTCCAGATTGGTATAATGCATCAGCAGACTCTCAGAGCTTACTTCCCAAGAGCAGAACCACAGTCTCATCCAATTTCATTATCGAGGACAGCTGCACTTTTTTACATAAAACCTTTAAGAGGATGTCAGTGCCTGTTTTGCTGTTTTGTTTTAATCTTTAACTACCCAATAACTGAACTTGCTTTCATTCATGCAGTCCTTTCTTTATACATCTATCATTGAGGTAACAATCTCTTTTTAGACATTAATGTCAGACATTAGATTCACATTAAAGAAAGTTCTTACACATCTTTTCAATTCTTCAGCTGCCAAGGCAACTGTTTTCACTTCCATTCATATTATAATTTGTCTATTCTTATGATTATTATACTGTAGAAAATGAATGCATTGGTATGAAACAATATTATATTCATTTCTGTTGGATGTTAGGTGAATTCATCTATCAAAATACAATTGTTATTCTGTTTCCTGTGCAGTTCACTAAGTTCACGAAGCCCCTCACTTACTGTTACTACACCAGTGAACCTTTCATTCTCACACAGCACGGATGCAGTTTAAAATAATAATACTTTTAGCCATATTTTAAATAACTGGCTCTTGATTTTCAGAGAGTTGCACAAAAGCCTCTCATTTTTAGCTTGTGATTGAAATGACAACTGTCGCTGACAGATTTGATTGCACTTCTGGAGCAAAAAGTCCAAATCCTCTATTGATGTAGAAGACCTGGAAAAAAAGAATAAAAGAATATGTAAAATCAAGCTGCAAGTATTTTCACTCTAATGTTACTCTGTTTGGCTGCTTACCTGTTCCCATTTGTATATTTTCACTTTTACTGTTACAAGAGAAATTTTTGAGGATGTCAAAAACAATGTCCCATGTGACAATGATGGTATTCCCCAAATTCAGAAAAGAGCCAAAGGTGCTGACTTTACCTTCAAAATGCTTTTAGCATTCAGGACCGGCTTCCACACACTGGGGAGACACTACAGTGAGGATAGTGCTAGGTGCTAAGTCCCTGGTCTTGTAAGTAATGCTGAATTACTACTGTAGGTGGTAGTGTTAAACTAGCCAGACATGCTAACATTTGCATCTTATCTTAAAGCAGGGGGAGGAAAGCAGACTGCTAAATTCATTCTTTACATTTATCCTCTTGTGTTTTCGGTTTCAGACAGGCTAATAAAAATGCATCATCTGCCAAGCTCTTAAGATGCAGAGTACCGCTCTCATTGGAGCCCTGTGCGTAACGCTTCAGCTTATTAAGAAATCCAAAAGTTGACAGGCCTGCCCTGACTAGTGATGTTTGCTGAGAAGTGAGTGGAAAATCAATTTTTGAGGGAGGCGTTTGTCAAAGAGCGATATGTAATATACTTCTTGTGGACATATTTTTTGCCAAGTCTTAACAAAAAACATGGACAGTTAGTTTCACCCAGGTAAGGAGAAGAAAACAGAGAAATATAAGAGAAAAAGTTGAATTCTTTCAAAGTCATTATGATTCTTTATGGACTAAGAGTCTGTCTGTGCAGCTGTAGGACACACACACACATACACACCCACACACACACACATACCCACCCACGCACACACACACAATGACCTCTGAACTAAAGGCATGAGGGTGTCAAGGAAACATTGGACAGGACTGAAGACCTGTGCTTTCCTCCACCAGCCACAGGAGGAAAAAATGACGGTTGGAAATAATGACTTTGTTTTTCTTTTCAGATACAAAAAGGAGACACCAACTGATGCCCTCTCCCTCACTCCACACACAACCTGCATGAACTACTCCCCACTCACTCCCTTCCTTCTCTTAAGTCGTAAATCTGAGAGAAGTCACACTCCTCCCTAACCCTAACCCTAACCCTTGTTTCATGCATCACAACTGTCTGAATTGGTGGGAAATGCCAAAAAAAACATGTGTAAAAATAAGTATCTGGACTTATCCAACCAATATTTGCTCATAATGTCTTTTGAACAATTGATTTAATTCATTCAAAACCTTCAAACTTTCAAACTCTGCTTCAAAATCTGTTATTACATTTGATTTATTTGATATCGGCCAGTGTAAGTGTATTATTCAGCTATGGTTTGATTGCTAAGATAATGCTTTCTTAACAGATTTAATTACAGATTAGGAAATGAAGATTTATAGATTTTATTTAGTGTTTGATTTACATAATCAATATTACAATTTGTAATCGTTTCTAACTGTTTCTCATGACATGTCAGCACTGATGACAGAATGAGTGAGTATTTAATTTCCGCTTATAGTCTTTACATATTTTAGAGGAATAGAATTATTTTCTCTTTTTCTCTCCACATAAAGAAAATAAATAGTATAAATGTCGTCCCTCAAAAGTGTGTCAAGGATCCTATTTCTTCCAAAAAGAAATGTATAGACTATAAAAACATATAAAACTGCTCTGCTTTTTACTCTTAGCTTCACTTTTTCAGGGGTTGTTCATAATCTCCTGTTTTCATAGTGTAGTTTAACTTTTTAAAATACTTTTTCAAGGGCTCTTCTGATTAGTTTAGAGCTTCAGGCATCCAACTCTGGAGCCTGCGACTGAATGTACCAAGACTGAGAAGCCTCCCTGCTGTGTGTGTCCACTACACAGCCTCATCTAGTCTGAGACTGAATTCATCCTCCTGAGAAGCAGTGAACCAAACATGTTTTACTGAACCTACTGCAATTTTCATCTGGCTTTCACTCTGGCGACCCGAGGATAACTGCGTCTGCTTTGACTTTGCGGGAGTTCGCCCATCATCACAGCTTTCATCATCACAGACACAGTAGGAGAACCATCCACCATGCTTCTGTCTCGGACGCAAGCGCTATTCAAAATTTAAATTGTTATTGGCTGAATCTTTTGATAATACTCATTCATTAATTTATTAATTTTGTCTGCAATAATGTGTTATATTATTGCAATTTAATTTAACTATTCATACATATACGCATCCATTCACTGACTATACTATGTGCTTGGTGTTTTCCATTCATCTCCCTTCATAGTTAAATAAACATACAGATTTATTGCTTTATTTGCTTTAGATGCAGGTCACTGTATTCAGATATTTCATGACTTTAAGTTATGAGACTCATACATCATTCATTTATCAATCAATCTAGGTGGTGCCCCTTGGTGTCAACTTTACACATGCTTAATATTAATTTCAAGTGTAGCATTATTCCTGCAACCAGCTATACTGCTGTGTGAGTGCACAGCATATAATTTCACAATATTATCCAGGGCTACATGAAAACTGAGCAATATTAGTAAGGATGAATTAAATACCTCCTTGTAAAGAGTCTCTGGTGTAGCTGATCTTGTGGGAATTAGCAGTCATGGCTGATGCCTAATATGCAGCTTATAGCTCATGTGTACCTCTCTCTCCACCATGTAAGGTCCCAATGCTTCTGTTCTGACCAACTCCTTTATTTAAGTTTATGTGCAGCCTCCTAGCACATAAGATCATGCATGTGTCTGAGATAAATGAAGTTAAGAGTGTGCCTGGTGAAGAGTAACCTGGATGTTGTTTACTGTACCAAATCAGGATGGAAATACTACTTAATTTTAGACACATTACTTGTATTACTCACACTGCTAAAAGTGACAACAAGACTAGGTTTTCTTTTGGCATCCCCTGTAACTGAGCACAATAGTTTCAGAGTTAATCAAAACTGACATTATAGCCATGACACTACACCTTTGTTGTCTGTCATCCATCAGATTCTCAGGACACTTAGCAGTGAGGAATGTAATGTGTGGGAGTTTCACTAGATGCTGTTTTGCTCTGTGCAGGCAATCCAATCAACCAGAAGGAGCTGCAGGTGTAGCACCACAAGATGTGAGCTGGAAGAAATTGAACCCAGGTTCTCATTTGAGCTCAGTATGACAATCTATTGATTTAGTGACATTTGACCTTTTCTGTAGCTCCACATTTAGCCCAGACTTCAAATATTTTGCATTCATACGGAAAAAACTTCAATTTTAACTTCAGCTTCAACTTTCTTACTAGCCTGAAGGAAATTTGGTCTACAGCAGGCATCAGACACGCCAGAAACATATAAACACTGACAATAACAAGCATACAATTATGTTACAAGAGCTGATGGTGAAATAATGATGAGAAGAATCATCCCAAATTTGGACATCATTTCTTTGAAAAAGGATTGCTAGACTCAATTTTAAAGTTGATTTTAAAAAAGTTTTTACAAAACCTGTTCAGGAGCCAGATAAGGGGCTGCTGGAGCTTTTTGGTGGGAAGCTGGTAATGAGTCTCAGAAACAGCCATTGTATCTTGAGGGACAACTCCACAGGCAGTTTTTAACTATTGTTTTTCTTATGGTGTTGCAATAAAGCAACACTGTTATGTTACTCTGTGGTTTGTGCTAACAGTACCCACATGTACGTATGAGCAAAATTCCTTCTTTTTTTCCAGTCTATTCAACCTCTCTCAGGTTCCTTCTCACCCCAGATTTGGCATCATCACTGGTTCACAAGAGATAAAGAAGATGAGGATGCTTTCATCAAAGAATGTGAATATTTCAAACCTTTCTTTTCATTAGACAGATATGTTTCCATGAGAGCTACTTTGCAATCGCATGTCTTCAATAGCTCAAATATCAGCATCATGCTCAGCCCCCTTTTACCCTCTCCTCCAGTGCCAATTTGACCCAAATGGGCCGTGTAATCGTCCCAGTACCCTACAGTGATAGTGAGAAATGTATTAGCATAGGAAAATTGCACTGGCCACCAACTGAGAAAGAGCTGACCTGCTTATTGAAAACATCCCTTTGAAATCAAACACTAAAGAAAATGAGCCGTAGCTCATTTCTGAGTATGAGCTGCCAAAACAGACTCTTATGTACACTAGAGAGGAAAAAATGCCAAGCTATTTCCTTGATTGCCAATTATTGAGCACTTAGAAATTCAAATGAATGCTTCTCCTTGATTTAAGTGTTGCTTAAAAGGAATGACATAATACAAGTAAATCATGCATTTGATTAATTTGCTCAATGAGTACAATGCAAGAGCAGACACATTATTTGAATTGTATATGACATAAAATGTAAAAACATCTAATTAACATTCAAAATATGCACAATCCTACTCGAGGAAGAGGGGCATGGGGTTGACCTGTCATTGGACACACCACTTGGGGGCAGTGCTGAGGCTGTGTCCTACTATTTGCCAAAGCTATGGCCTGTCAGCATATCAACAATGTCATGTATCCTGCAAGTTCCCAAATACCTGCCAATCCCATGATCAGCACCATGGACAGCAATTAGCACTGCTTACTTGGGTGTTTTTCAGTGGCAACTAAAATACAGTTGAAGAACAGATTTAATTTTTTTTAAGTTTGTCTCATTGTCACCATCATGATTTTTCCACATTTGTCTTTACCTGCAAAAAAGATTTTTTTGCAATTTCAGATGAAGCAGCATTTGAGTTATCCAAATGGTAGCAGTATGTCTGTGTAATACTGTTGTTTTGCCCATCAAGAAACCTGTTGTGATATCAGGAAGTATGTCTAAAATCAGGCTTGTCATGGAGACACAGATAGACTTTGGTACTAAAAAAGCAACTAAAACATTGTTGGAAGATACCTGCTTTATTTTCCAGACTGCTGAAGCGTCATGTTATTGTCAGCTGAACTTTAAAATGCATTTTTGGGAGGATTGAGGACTGTGCCCCCCCCCCCCCCCCACCCCACCCCATGTTGTACAGCGGAGGCACACAACAAGTAATAATACATTAAGACTGACATGAAAAAAATTTAAACCTGTCCTTTAATAGATGGACGGAGACTCAATGCTAAAAGTTATTTGCTGGATGTGTAGGGCCAATTTCGTAGATCAATATTTCTGCTGTCTATAAATATGAATAACTTAACATTAATTAAGGTTAATAAGGTTCTAAAATGATCGTGGTTATCATTAATAAAAATGTCATGGCTAATAGATACAAAATATAAAGTATCTAAGCCTCTCTCCCTCATCTTCAACAACCTTGCTTTTCACTGCCCTGTATGAACCACTCAATACATCTTGCACTGGCACTGCTGGATGTAATGTTATAAAGTCATTCAACAGTATTGGCTTGTCATTTCCCACCCCTGTCAGGCTGGCATAAGTTTAATCTCTTATTATTATTATTTATCTCTTTTTATTTGGCTTTCATCCAAAGAAACAGAAGGTGAGATAGAAGCACTCTAATAGCATTTGATTAAGTAAAGACATTGCTATTATGTCCTGAGTTTGACCAAGCCATCAGATAACAGATGGAGAGAACCTGGAAGTTTACCACGACTAATAACTCAGACTTCACGGTTCACTTCACTATTCAGTAACCATTATAAGCATATTTGTATATTTTTCAAACAGAGACAAACAGCTTCCTAAATGTTGCTGAAGTTTTATAGTAACATCAAAGGAGTCACTGTGATGTGTTATTATGTTAATCACATTTGGAAATAGATGTCGACTCTACTTATTATGTATTTGACCATCGTACAATACCCAGTAATCCAGAGGCACTGTTTTGTTGTTTTGTACTTGGAAAGTGCAAAGAAGCTTACAGCAACAGCACAGACTTATTATGGTGAAACATCCTCAGAAGTTCCCCAAGCTCTCATTATTTTTTAAACCAGTAAGAAAGTGAGTGAAACTAAGAGAATGACTTAGCGCTGGGTCTTTTTCTTTCTTTTTTCTTCTTCTCCTGAACTGAAATAGAGACAATGTCAGATACCGTAGGTGTGATTAATTCCACTCCATGCTAAACATTCTCCACAGAGCCACACTGCACACTCTACACAGCAGGGGCCAGCAGCTGACATATGCAGGTATCACAAGCTGCTGATCCTCCCACAGGGAACGCAAGGCAGCGCAGACATATCTCTCCTTTCCTGCCTCAGTTCTTTATGGTGAGAACTTGGCACTATGTAAGTGTCTTTCCCTTTGTTTATCACTTCAAGGCTGAGGGGACCAGCTCAATAAATCCTCCCATGTGTATTATAAGATTGATCTTCCTTTTATCAGGAAACACCACAGCAGTTTTGTTGTGACACAAATCTTTTAGTTTCACTCTTCAGAAATGATAGGCGACATGCCAAATGGGGCAGAGAAACAGGTCAGCTGCAGATGCTGCACAAGATGGAATCGTTCCAAAGTGACGGTCCGCTCGCTACGCGGCACAATTAGATTACAAAATAAGTGGACGTACTGTCATTAAAATACATGTTTTCAAAAATGAGGTCTTATTAAATTAATATTGGATGACAAGTGTATCAAATGGATACACAAACAAATGGCCATTTTGTTCCAGTCTATCAAAGTTGGTGGTGCACACATCATGCTCACACATCTGATATGAAGGAAGGCCAGTTCCTCAATCTACAGTAACATTATAGTCTGTCTTCCTATTGAGCTCAGGTCTTTCCAGCTGTTCTGTGGAATTATATGTTCCATTTTTGTTTTCTCCTGTTGACTGTCGAGGGTTGGATCGCTGAACACAAATTGAAAATGTCACAATTTAAAGTAGCGTTAGCAAGCAGAACAAGCTTTAAACACAACTTTGACCTTAAAGTTTTCATAGCAAACAGGCTACTAAAAAGTTGCCCATTTATACATCCAGTAGACATTAGCATTCTTTTGGAGTCATGTACGTGATAAATGTAAGTTCAAGATTCACTCAGCAGGTCTGTCTTGATGTCCAAAACACTTCATATGTTCTTTACTTTTTAAATGCTCCATTATGTTCACTATTGTTTGGTGCTGGGCAGGTAATGTAAAGTCATCCAATCAATAAAACTTAAATAAAGTGATATTTGTATATAATTACATTATCAGTTCCAGTTATTACATTTGTAAAGGTTTTTTTTACCTAGCCAATAATAATACCTTATTACATTATTCACAAAAAGTTATTATGTTACTGGTTCTGAACTTTTATTGGCTGCTAAAGTCCCTCATTGTTAATTTTCTATCTTCCCTAAATCTAATTAAATCTAACTCTAATTTCCTGCAACAATTAGACTTCAGCAAACATTACTCAGTCAGGAGTAAATAGTGCATTCATGGGGACTACTTTCACCTACGTATGCATTCATTCCATAAGGCTATAGTGAGTATTAATGGCAGCAGGTTAGTGTAAAATATGACACAAAATAAACTACAGTGCCCTTGTTTGTTGTTATGAACACAATACAACAGTGTGGCTCAGTGATGTGGTTTTAATAGTTTCTGGACAACAATGGAGCGCCATGGCACAGAAGAATAAGGCTTTGTATACACAGAAAATACTTGCTAGCAGGCAGGATCATTTCAGTGTTGGTTATTGATGTTTTGATTGAAATTGTTGAAAGTAAGGTACATCAGTTTCACAAGCCTTATCCTTTTAGCTAAATATTCATGCACACTGACCCCAGAAGAAAGCCACAAACAACAGAAAAAACAGCAACCATCCAAAGACTAAACAAAGGTCTACATTGCAGTTAGTATTCTTGTCAATATGTCCACATATACTTCATCTATTCCCCAGTGTATGATTATAGCAACAAGTGTGTACATGTGTATTCAACGTATGCTATACATACTGAGAACGTGACTAAGAGACATCCAAACCAGAAAATGAGGAGGAGAAGAAGCCTTTTGAATTGAATCAGTATTTCAAGAGCACTGCCTCCAGGTAATAAGATTTCATGCATGGGATGAGCATCAACTACTCCAGAGCTGAGAATCCAGTCATCAACAGGGATGAGTCCATATTGGGAGTTTGAAGTGCTGAAGATTTGCAACCAGTCTATGGCTTATTATCTGGATAGTCATTCGCCTGCTTAGGTGTATTGATCACAGCTAAGGAACATGCTGTGACAAATATTACATATCATCACCTTGAACCTCGGAGTTTGTGCTTTGTTTTATTACATGTCTAGTTTTTCAATTTTCTCTTGGCTATGGCCTTGTCACTGTGGAAATATTTCTTTGTAATATAGTCATCAGAAGAGCACGTTTTAAAATGTAAAAACTTCAAAAGCAAACAATCAGACACACAAATCTTAAATCTATGCTCAGTGTCACTTGGATGTCCTTTAGCTGTGTGAGGAGGACATCTAAAAATAGCTCATCTGCCTCCTTTGCATCCTTTAAGGAGTTGAGCTTTTGCAGCTCACATGAAGCACAGAGGTGATTGGATGATGAATATCAGGGTTAATCAATACTGCTGTCACAGCACCACTTAGGAGTAATCACTACAGTCACTGAGAAGCGGGAAGACCAAATCATTATCATTTTTTCAGTGGGGATTATCGTCCTCTTTCCCCCAACCAGCCAGTTCAATAGAGTGAAGTATTGTAGCTACATGATGTATTGATGTGTGACACTCTGGGTTGTGATTTTTCTTTTTTTTTTTTGCTGATAATAAGAAACAAAGGGAAATTCATCATTTAAAGTAGACAGATGAAGATGGGAAGGCCAGTCCTTAGTGTGTTGTTTTCAAGTTTATTAATATTATCATTATTTTTTTATTAGTAGTACTTATCATTGCAGTGTGGTATATTCATCTTTCACAAAATCAATTAGCTATTTGAAATATAATCTATCTTACAAGTGTGTTCATATGCATCTATTGTGAGGAATCATTAAGACACAGTGTAGATCCATGCTAGCAGCTCGGTGAAGCTCTAGTTTGGCACAGCGGTACTTTGAGCTAAATGCTGACATATGCAGAGTACGCCCAGTTTGATCTAGCGTCCTTGAGGTGTTTCAACTTGGCAAGATCAACTTGGGAGTCCAAACTACAGAGAGAAGGAGGACAGGGACAGCAGCTGTGCTCTGGTGATTACATTTTTAACACAACTGTATAACTGCTATGTGGCAAAAAAAAAAAAAAACTCAACTCAAAGGTCCATTATCAGCTTTTCTACAAGAAGACGAAGAAATGTACATTTTCCATTACTGCATTGACTGTGAGATGCAACCAACGCACTACAAACAAGACTTATCATACACCACACTGCCACTGTTCATTTTAGTTTTAATATTTTTTGTTTAACCCTCCTGTCTGTTCCTTCTTTACTCCCTTCCTTCCTTCCTTCTTTCCTATACTCCCTTCCTTCCTTCCTCCTTTCCTCCCTTCCTTCCTTCCGTCTGTCCTTCCTCCCTCCTTCTCTCTTTCCTCCCCCCTACCTTCCTCCCTTCCTTTGTCCTTCTTTCCTTCCTTCCTCTTTTCCTTTCTCCCTTCCTTCCTTCTTTTCTTTCCTCCCTTCCCTCCTCCCTCCCTCTTTCCTACCTTCCTTTCCTTCCTTCCTTCCTCCCTCCCTTCCCTCCTCCCTTACCTTCCTTCTTTCTTCCTTCCTCTCTCCCTTCCCTCCTTTCTTTCCTTCTTCCTCCCTTCCTTCCTTGACTCGAGGACAACAGAAGGGTTAAATGTAGTGATATCTATGTAATGATTGTTTCACTGTGCAATAATAGTTTCCAGTACAAACATGAATTGTAAGTTTAAACTTCAGATAAACAAATATAATATTTCAATCCTAAAACCAAGGATTATCTTCTTAGAATAATTACAATTGTTGCTGTGCCATGCTGACATTGGAGAAACACCAAAAGTAGCCTAATGGTTTGCCAACATAAGACATGCCAACATGTTTTCACCAGGGCTGATGCTGAGATGACTGATCTGCCAGTCGGACCACCCAGCAGCTCCTCATATTACCAAAAATGTTGGAACAAACTTTCAAACTTTCAAATAAGCATTATTTCTGATAAGTCTTGTACATATTGGAAATCGAAATGGTTGTTTGTTGTCTCATATGAAACAAAACATCAATACTTTATATACTGTAGTGAAAATTATAACAGAAAGAAGATCTCTCATCATTTGGACTGTGGGCTTAGAATTGGAAGAATACTTGAATCATGATTGACGATGTTTCACAAGTCTACAAAACCTAAAGATAGAAAACAATTTAGACTGAGATGATATTGTCGTTCATATTTTCTTTGGACCCTCCCCTTGACCTGGAAAAATAATTACAACGCCCTCCCTCCTATATCACACTATGATATATTAATCACAAACATAGCAACATGATAAATATTTCAGCCACTCGTAAATAAATGATTATTACAGTCTCTGAACTAATAAACTAGACTGATGGACTTGAGCTTTTTCCCCCCCAACTGCAATATATAAAAATAAATACGAATTAGTTCAGCTGATGCTATGTGATCGGATGTTTGACTGTCCATCATCATCATCTTACATAATGCTTTAGTCACACAGTCATATAAACAGGCATGTCGGAGATGTTTCCTCCAGATGGTCCAAATCACAGAGTACCTGAAGTAGTCAACACATACTAATTCGGTGGTGAGGACCGCAAACCTTCACCTCATCTTCCTCAGGAGACTGAAGAGGTTTGGCACGGATAGGGGGGATACTCTGCAACTGACAGATGCACCACTGACAGTCTCCTCTCTGGCTACATGGCTCTGCATGTGGCTTAGTTTTGGAGCAAGTCCAAGCAGGACCACAAATCCCTGCAGAGAGTCATTAAAGTTGTTGAGCATATCACCAGGTCTGAATTGCCACTCATGCAGGACATCACCAAGGACCCAAACCCACCGAGCTGCAGACTATTTTCACTGCTTCCATCAGGCAAGTGGTCTAGAAGTGTCAGAGCCAGATCCAGCAATACCCAAAAGCCAGCAGACAATCACAGACATACACAAACAACTTTATAAATTTAAATATAAAATGTAAAATCCATTTAACAGATGTTGAGATATTTCACTGGACAAGTTAAACTTTGACTTGCTGGTGGTGTTAAAGGAAAATTTAGGATAAAACAAATATCATTAGGATTCATCTTTTGCTGTCCATCAATATAGGCAGAACATTTCATTTGAATCCAACAGTTGTAGAGATAACAGTTTTGACTTGAAATGATTGAAATCTAGGAATAGTGTTTCTCTACAACTATCACTGAAGTTTATTTACTATTGAAGATACTTGAGTTATGAGAGCATTTTGTATTTAGTGCTTTAAGAAACAAACTCCCACACACCCCGATGAAAAGCCCAGTCTCAGTAAACCTGATGCTTTTCCTTTCCACTGTCTTCTATTTTCCAATTTGCATACAGACAGGATCATTCAATGCTGAAAACACATCTTTAAAATCATAAGCTGCACTGAGGAGGATCCAAGCGAAAGCTCTGATCGATTCTCTCTCACATAAATGGTCTGAGGTTGCCCACAGTATAATTAAATATGCTTGACTGAAAATGGACTACACAGATAGCAAATGACCCACCTTCCTCTCAAATGTAATTTCCACTGCTTTGACTATGATTTACCACTTCAGAGTGTGTCGGCAGTGGCGGAGAGTGTGATGTGAGCTCCGCCGTGGCCTTAATTGGATGAACATTGGCATGATGCAAAGCAGGCATACTACATTTGAATCCTCAAGGCCACCTGTAAGAGGACGACAGCTGTTTGGAGAGATTGCAATCTGGTGGTAAATTGATTATAAAATGAGACATTGTCTGGCATAGGTTAGTCACTGAAGAAGTTTGATATCACTTATTACAGACCACATGCACCTGCACATGTGTGTTTTAAAGGGGTCAGCTTGCTCAAATTAGAAAGAAAGGAAAAGGCATATTACCTGTCTCTCTTAAATTTTTGCTTTCCAGTGAATAATGCTCACAGTGAGGTAAAAAGTGAGATTATGTAAAGTTACATCTCCATTGTATTAGAGTGGCAGCAGACTGCAGACGGCGGCAGTAAACTCAAAACTTTCTACATAGTGAGACACAAGTAGAGATTAAGAGAGCTGAAAATGTACAGATAACTTTACAGGTAATTTTGGGAAAGCTGAATATCTTTAGCTATGCAAGCAGTTTAACAAAAAAATATTAATGATGATTCATCTGTCTTTCTGCCTGTCCAAAACCTTTGTTCCAAAGTGAATCATTTCACACTGATATAATTAAGCAAAGTAGGACACCCTACTTCTTAAAGACGCATTTTCCATCAGCAGAAACCCTTTCTTTAAGGACCTGAAGTGAGTTACACAATGTTCAGAGCATTGGGTGCTATGTATGTGATATGCATTGATGTTCAATCTTATAGTTTAGGCCTTTTCAGTCGAATTAATGCAGCTGAATAATCCTGTTCCTAATGGTTTTTAAAGTAAGGAATAAAAGCATGTTTTGATGCTGTGATAATGCAGTATGTCTGCTTCTGATGTATTATTGGTTATTTTTCAGATTTGTTTTTCTTTGTATGCTACAGACTCTATGAGAGCTCTAATAGGAGGAATAGCATGCTTATCTGTGCTGCAGCTCTTTTAACTGTTTTACTGTACAAGGGCACAGAGATAGGTTGTTACCGGATATAGACCTTGTATTACAAATGCACATCAATAGCATCATCAGACTGATTCAAATTAAAGAAGAACATTATACATTCATTTAAGCTGAATGGCAGGCAGAGTAACCACATTTATTTTGTCCTGTACATGATCTGAGACAGACGAGAGACTCTGAATGTCAAATACCTGTCTCCACTGTTAATTATATGTTGAAAATCATGAAAGCATGTACAGTACTGCATGGGTGATGTTGTCATGGTGATAAAAATGACCATGTTAAAAGACACAAGCTTAGGGGGTAGGGTCAATAAATGCATGGAATCTCATTTACATTAAACTCATTCACTGGCAGAATTGGGACAAGATAATAGAGTGTAATATCATCATAACAACACAGATTATTCTTTTTTATCTTTTTTAACATCTTATAACTTCAGAAAATGACACAAATATGTCATAAACTTGTAGGTCTTCTTTGTGCAGTTCTATCAAAACTGAAGGACACTATGCAAACTACAAAATTCAGAAACTGGAGCGCAATGGACTCCCAACAGACAAATCATCAAAACTGGAAAACATTTTGAAAAATGAAAGCAATGACAAATAAAGGTCTATGGAAATGAGTTTTCAGATAGAAGCTTCCTGAGCAACTTCCGATGGGAGACTGCCCTGAACAATTTATTTCTCATTATTGGAAGGTATAATTCAAAATAAGGTGAAGGGGAACAGGCCACAAATGTCTTCCTTGTATAGGACTTTACAGTTTTATTGCTAAAGTAAAGGTGTTCTTCCACAGTGAAGGCCACATTTTTGAAATTAATATCCCAAGTTGTTGAGAAAGGGAAGTATGTATAAGACATACAGACAGTCCGAGCCCACAATATCCACAACAAATGCCCTGGGGTGGACAGAAATACATAAATGAGTAGAAAGATACATTATTGTGTCACGGATGAGATGGTGCAATGTCATCCCAAGAATAATAAGAGCATGCCTTGAGCAACCCTGAATCTGGGTAAGGTGCAATCTTATCTGTCAGCCCAAATCTTGTCTATCTGTGTCCTTAACCTCACCAGCTGGACAGGATGAGGCAACTAAATGGGTGAGTTGAATTAGTTCAAACGTGTGAAATAAACTTTTATATGTCTGAGGACCCGCTCAAAAATAAGACGGTGCATCTCAAGGGGTTTATCCACTAATTAAATTTTGAAAAAAAATAAAGCTGTCACTGAAAGGACCAAATGCTGCACATGTTTTATATAGCATAGATTACAGCTACAAAGTTGGGAAAATGACATTAGAAGGGAGCCTTGCTGGATACCATGACTACAGTGGAAACCAAGTTATAATTATAAAAGTATGTACACTGCTGTACTGTTGGAGTTTTATGCTAAATCACATTTTCTGTCTTGGGAGTAGATTACACTGCACAATGCCCAGAAACACAGTTCTTCTTCGTTTAAAAAAAAAAAAAAGATAAAATACATTATACAATAAACAATAAATATACAATACACTAGTGGGAGTGGGAGGTACTGGGAGCTGTGGTGTTGTACTATTATTAGACTTTGAGGCCCTTTTTAAATAAGCCAACATGCCCAAACTCTTTATGGTGAAGGAACATGTCACCCAGTTCAACAAAGTGGCTCACTGATGTGGTTTTAATAGTTTTTGAAGAACAACAAAGATCTACAGCACAGATAAATCAAATATATAAGACTTTGGACACACACAGTACTTGTAAGTATGGTCAATTCAATGTAGGTTTGGCTCAACCTGTATTATTTGTTGTCAATAAGAAAAATACAGAAAATTGCCAGCCATATCCTTTAAGGTCACAAGAAATAAAAAATATAGAAAGAAAAGCCCAGACACACATTTCACTGACCAAAACAATTCTCAATCAGAGTTACAGAAGCTCAGAGGAGACTTCAGGACTTTAAATCTTTGTGGACCTCCATCAAAAATTATTGGAAGCACATTAGCGAACCACGCCGTTCCACTGGGTGACATGCAGCTTTATTACAATGAACACAAGCACTGTAATTTATTTTGAATCAATCCCACATGTACCAACCTGGTGCAATCCTCCAATCCTCAATGTTGCTTAATTACTTTCTCCTCCATCACACATTTGCAAATGTAAATTAGTTTTATATAAATGTATTCTGTAAGAGAAAGGGTTGCTGTGGCGCAGTGATTGACGCCACTTCAGTCACTACACACTGTACTTTGATCTCACCATTTGTCTCCTGGCCTGGCATCCAACACAGCTCTGGATGTCCCCATTTTAAAAATCCATTAACTAAACATTTACTCCGAGGCAGGTCACCTCCTTTAGAAGCTACACTGAAAATCTGATGTACTGCGATTCCCTGCTTGTCAATTTTTGACATCATGTTATTGAAACTTGGGTATTGATTTAAGTCCAATGCCCTCAAAAATTCTCGAGTCATATATGGATAACCATTATACGCAGTTAATAGCTTGCAATTAATCTCTGCAGGGAGAAAGTGACTGCTTGGAGCTGAGTATTGGAGCCTTTGAGACTGCACAGGATAGTAATTTGTGGGAAAGTTACATTTTCTTTCTTTTTTTTTTTG
Organism: Scomber japonicus; assembly: GCF_027409825.1. Lineage (NCBI taxonomy): Eukaryota > Metazoa > Chordata > Actinopteri > Scombriformes > Scombridae > Scomber > Scomber japonicus. Next base: position 7,441,034 of record NC_070588.1, read on the forward strand.
TTTTCTTTTATTGTGTGTAGCTTAGATTGCCAGACATGCCCTAAAAGCATAGAAAACAAATACAAATCAAACACATAGGTGAAAATGACAGTAAGTATAGTGTCCTGAAAAATATCCGTAAAATACACACCCAATTTTCAACAGTAACTACCAAACAGTTAGCCATCATGCTGCAAACAGAGCTCCAGGAGGCTTACTTCTTCCTTCATAAAATACCTGGCAATGAAATTGCTGCATTCTGCACACACTGCAAGAGTCATTGTGGGTCATAGTGAAAATACTGATATAAAATATATGATATAAAAGATCATATTAAGATGGCCAAACATAAGCGGTGACTTCCCTTATAGCTGAGAGCTCCAGAAAAGAGACTCTAACTAAGAAGAAAGCCTGCACAGCGTGAAGTACTACCTGGCAATCTTCTTAAAGGTAACTTTCTTTAAAGGTTATTACTTGGCACAATTGTTAATGTTTTGAAGTATTCATTTTTGTGAAATTACGACCAGCTTGTAGCATAGCATTGTGAAAAAAGAAAAAAAAGCTGACAGCTTACTTTTGTACAGTTTATGGTGCTGAAAGGTGCGCTCTGTAGGTGTGCTGAGCGCTGAAATAACTGTACCCCATCCTGATGAAAACGCCTATGGTGTGTGCATAAGTGTGTGTATATAAGTGTGTGTGTGTGACAGTGTGGTTCACTTAAAGATCCCAGTTTGGGGGAAAATATCCTCACCTTATGCTAGTGGAGAAGCATCTTTGTGAGGAAGCATTTCTGCTCAGTGAGCACAAATGACATGACAGTGACAATTGACAGGTATAAGTACAGTGGTTTTTGATATAATGACTCTTTCGAGTTTCCATGGTAATCTAGTTCAGATTTGACAGATAAGGTGAGCATAATGGTTTTGATCTAGGTCTGATGTGGTCTGGATGGAGAAATGTCAAACAGAAAAAAAGCTATTTTTTCTGTTTTCATGAGTAAAATAAAGGTTTCACAAATCAGACAGTGGGTTTAAACAGGCTTTTGCTATGACACAACATTTCCTCAGAAGTATAAGAAAAGAAAAAAAGGAGAATCAGCTGCCAAGTATCATTATTTATGTTTAGCTTTGTTCCCTCAGAAAACTACTCAACTGTCAGGGATCAAACCAATGGCCAATGAAAGGTCATGGTCAGTAAAAGTGACCAAAAACAAGCAGTTGTGAGAGTGTAGGGAGGGTCGTACTGTCGCTCATCACAGCCCCGAGCTTGCAGGACTGCATTCACACACACTCAGCAGAGATGCTACCGTGTGGTTTGTGGACTCCAATTTTAAAGCTTCAAGTTTGCATTGTGACTGTCGCCATCTTGGATTTTTGGAGCCAGAAGTGACCAACAAGGTAGAGCTAGAGCTAGAGCTAATGCTAATGCTAATTTTCCTGAGTGAAAAACAGACTTAAAACTATTAAAATATATTTACCAGAAAAAAAACTGAACATCTGACTCTAGAGGGACTTTAAGTACAACCAAATGTTGAACAAGACTTTCTTTAGGCAACAGAAATAATGTATCTTTTATGGAATGTAAACACATTGGAACAGCAATGACTACGGCTGTGACTACGGCTGGGTAATCTGGGGTTATACCAGGTTATAACTAGCCTGTGATGGCACCCACCTGTTAGTCAAAGTGGCCACACCCTTAATTATGCATACATTTAAGTCTTAGTCAAATTTAAACAGTTCTCATGAAAAAGGAAATTAGCTGTAGAGACCAAAACGTTTTTTTGTCACAAAAATTGTCTTGTGGACTTGTATTACGTGCACACACTTGCCGGGTATTTTGAGACTAATTAAACTCCATAAAAGCAGCAGTTGTGCCAGCGGTGCTAGTTAAGTGAGGTGGGGGATTAATTGAACATTCCTCTGCTACCAATACCCGTGGAGTTGATGATTATATGTTGTCAGAGTCAGTGATGAGCTCCCTCTGACCCTGTGAGGAGGCATTAATGAAAAACACTGCAGACATCCCCTTTCCAGTGCTCCCTTGTTTAAGTAACCTGCTAATAGGTGTTGTTTCAAAAAAAGAGCAGACAACTTAACTTGGAATCCATGACAACGCTCCATGATAAAGCTAAAGGACTGTTAATAAGTTTTTAAGTATAGCTTAAGGAAGACTATTAATATGATGCAGCAATGAGAAATATCTCAATATGATACAAGATGTGTCTTATGTATCCAACTATGCAAATAAAGTAGCAATCTGTGGTCATGTCAAGGAATACAGGGTCATCACAGGCAATCTGTATTAACCCTCTGAACCCCAAATCCCCCTGGGGGGATCAAAATACCACTTATTCTTAAATGACTGGCATTTACAAACCATTTGTTCAATCCAAAAACTGAAAAAACTGGCGTCAGATTCTCACGTTTTCCAAGGGTAGTGACAAGCAACAAGGCCAGAGAAGACGGGAGAATTTCATGAGATTTCGTCAATATCGCTTTGATTCTCATACCTTCTTTGAAAATTTGCAGATTTGCAGTTTGCTCTAGCTAAATTCTGTAAAAAACACATTTTTATCTAATGAGTTTTCTAGTTTTTAAATTTTGTTACACTGCATGAAGACATAATTGAGTTACATCAGCCTATAGCCATGATTGTCCTGAATCTAAAGAGGTGCAGGACTTCACTTTGCAGAGAAAAATGAGACCAACCACATATCTTTATTTCAAGTACTCACAACTCCAGAAACAAATGTAGGAACCTGAGCTGTGAAATTAACTCAAAATAACAGGTTTCCCTTGGTTTCTTCATGCTGTACTTGATCATTTTTCAATTTCCAAGGTAACATAATTCCTTTTTTTAATATAGATTACAAAGTACATAGTACTGTGATACCATCCTGAATTAAACCAGCATGTCAATATTCATAGAAGTGGACTGATTAGTATCTTTGACTCATCTAGACACATTCACAATTTTCAGGGACTCAAACTGTGACCGTCCTTAGCAGTTTTTCTGCCACCTGCCACCCACGCCCTCCAAATGGCAAACCATCCAAATCTATGAGACTTTCAGAGTTTTGGGTTGATTAATTACAGACGGGGTTGAAGCTAGGAATGATTCAGGATGACCCAAACTGTCATGTGCTATGAATGGTTTTGTTATGTAAAGCCCAATTTCCACTGAGTCCGGCAGCGGTCCGGCAGCTGTAACGCGCCGCGGTCACCGGAGCTGATAGGTAACACTATAATCAATGAGAGTATCTCCACCGGGAACGTTTCAGCAGCGTGTCAGCAACGGCTCAACAGCGGCTCCCGCGCCGCAGCGCTATCGATAGGTAGCATTTCTATTTTTGACGGAGCCGTTGCCAACTCGCGACAAGCTCAACAGAGCAGATTGCACCAGACAGGAAGTCCGACACTGAATCAGCAAAATAAAACTTCCGTTTTTCAAAATAAAACAACCCGTGCAGCCTCCCGATCGTATTTCAGCAACAAACATGAATAAAACAGTCAGATAAAGACTCCATCTAGCTACGTAGCCTACTGACAGATGGGATAAGTACATAAATCAAAGAAAATTACCAATTCAACCAAAATTGAGCAAGTTAACAAAACCGGGCCATTTAGTTGTGCTGCTACTATAGTAATTACTGTAGACTAAAGGCTCTCGTTCGGGTTTGATTGTGCTGCCGTAATTACTGTATTAACAGTGCAACGTCATTTTAAAAGGCAGCTTTCTCTCCCAGAGCATGCTCCGGTCCGCTGCTGTAACGCTCCCGGTGTGAGTCGACGCCGGGCAGAGGACGGAGCTAAACCGTAGCGCAGCCGAGTGCCTTTAGTCTACAGTAATTACTGTAGTAGCAGCACAACTAAATGGCCCAGTTTTGTTAACTTGCTCAATTTTGGTTGATTTGGTAATTTTCTTTGATTTATGTACTTATCCCATCTGTCAGTAGGCTACGTAGCTAGATGGAGTCTTTATCTGACTGTTTTATTCATGTTTGTTGCTGAAATACGATCGGGAGGCTGCACGGGTTGTTTTATTTTGAAAAACGGAAGTTTTATTTTGCTGATTCAGTGTCGGACTTCCTGTCTGGTGCAATCTGCTCTGTTGAGCTTGTCGCGAGTTGGCAACGGCTCCGTCAAAAATAGAAATGCTACCTATCGATAGCGCTGCGGCGCGGGAGCCGCTGCTGAGACGTTGCTGACACTCTGCTGAAACGTTCTCGGTGGAGATACTCTCATTGATTATAGTGTTACCTATCAGCTCCGGTGACCGCGGCGCAGCTGTAACGCGCCGCTGCCGGACTCAGTGGAAATTGGGCTTAAGGCCTGTGTTTCATTTTGACCTGAATGAAGCAAAGTTTTTCAATATGGATAAAGGTTTTTAAAACTGTTTTTATTTATCAGGGGCATAGCTGAAGGAAGCTTAAAGTAAAAAGAAATGAACTTTTATTGATATTGTTAGTCTAGTATCAGAAATATACTGTTGTGACTATTTCCTTAAAGCTTCATTAATCAATATTCTATGTTAACAACTGACTGTGTACTGTCAAAGGGATTGTTCAACAACTCAGACATTTATTTCTGCAGTTATCTTCAGCTCTGCAGAGCATTTTATTGTGTTCAGACTTCATGTTTTTGTTTTTCAACTCGGAGATTTGCTGATCTTCACAACCTCATTTCCAGCAGCAGCAGTTAGCTTGTTTCAGTAAAAAAAAAAAAAAAAAAAAAAGGAAGTTTATCTGCCCACCTACACCAAACAGCAAACAGACAAAGTTAGCAACCACACTGTGCTCACCAAAAAAGACTAATATAGAGCTAAAAGGTGATGTCATCAGCTGGCCTACGTGTGAATACTAATGCAACTTCATAATGACAATGACGACAACTTATAAGGTTATCATATAGCAATTTATTTTTCATTTTTTACCAGCCAAAAAAATCAATTAAGTAGGTTTAGTGAGTCTGGGGACAGACCAATGTACTGTAAAATGGGGTTATCAGTCTTCATTTTATTATGCTGAGTGTCCTTTGAGTGTCTTCTCCAATCGGAAAGTGCATATCTCATTAAGTTTTACCATCTTTTTGATTCTGTGATATTTTCCTCTATTTAAAATCATCAGAGCAGTTTCCTCAAAACTATTTATGACTAAAAATGAGCTCTTACAAAAACACATTGTAGACATCTTGTCATATGTTAGACAAATTATGTCCATTTAAATATTGGCCTGTAATAACTGGTGTTTCACTGCTGGAAGATGTTAAGTGATAGCAACATTTATGCTGTCAGGTGATGAGATTACATTTGAGTTTTATTATCTTGAATTATTTCCATTACTGTGTCATTAAAGAGAGACAAATAACTGCTCTCAGTGATTTGCTTTTGTTCCTGGCTCATATAAATGTGTATACAACAGCATTTAGACCATGAAACACTAATTTACAACTAATAACTAACTTATAAATAAGGTGAGTTGAATTTGGGTACAGGTACAGTACACATAAGTCAACCCAATCATCCAAAAGAAGGCTGTGATGAGTGCCTGAAGAACAACTTGATGTACAATAGTGACAGATTGCAGTCCTTTGCAATCTGAGGTTACTTATACAGTTTCAACTGAAGCTCCGATTAAAGTCTTTTTACATCACATTTAAGAGCAGTATTGGGCAAATTACCTGAATGCCCCCTCCTTGTGTATTTAAGCCGTGTTTCCCTTCCCTTCTGCGCCAGATCGTCCTGTCCTTTGAGTTCCAGCGTATTATTTCCTTGTGTATCTTCCTGCGAGTGACCAGTTTTGATTCCCCGACCATAGAGTTTAGCCTGCCGATTAATTGTACCTTTGCCTGTTGAATTGCCTACCTGGTTTTGACCCCCACCTGCAATAAACGACTCTGAGTAAGCCTGAGCCCATCAGTTCCTTCATTGTGTCCTGATCCGTACCTGATATTTGTCCAGTTCATAACACAGTCAATCTGCATGTAAAGTTGGTTCATCCATATTACAAGAAAAACACAATTTCCCTTACATCGATCCTGGTCTATTCTCGTAAAAAGTGTTGAATTTCCTTGCCTAGGTTTTGAAATATCTCTGAGATGTCTGCCTCCATTCCAATATAATAGAGGTGAATATAATTTTGTTTACAGCACAGTAAAAGAACATCTAAAAAATTGAACAGCAATGTATTTTCCCAAAACCTCTATTACTCTGGAAAATACACAGCCATTGCTATGAATTCTATTTTCATGAGTACATTTCTTGATTTTCAACTAGTCTAGTCTTTTATATCTTTGGAAACTTTGGGATGTCCTCTAGAATTGAAAATGAAGGTCTGTCTTGGAGTTTGATAAAAGTTTCACTAGCAGAGTATTGGTTTGTACTCCCTGGTCCACTGTTGGCTCGGTGAGATTCATGTTTCTATTATTCCTTCTATGTGTTTAGGTTTTTTGCAGCTTGAAAGTCAGTGAGCTGTTTTTGTTGTTGTTTTTTTCTTTTTCTTTTTTCTTACCACACTTTTCTATTATTACCTTATTTTGCTATTTTTAGTTTTTCTACTCATGCTTCCTGAGAATGATGATAGTGTTACCTCAGTTTCAGTTTTTATTATTGAATGCTTCATTAATTACTAAGTCATTCATCACCTACATTATACCCAGTTTTATTAAAAGGTCCTACATTGTTTCAACCTTTGATTTGTTAGGTATAAAGGAGACCCAGAATAAAGAGAATGGGACCAGAGAATGGGTTGCAGTATGTAAATTTAGCTCCATGAGTGACTTTGAAGACTTGAAGACAAGAAAAAGTGGTGGATGTTTTTGGCAGCAAACTCAATCTTTGTGAACGGGGAAGGAATGGCATCTGCTTTCTCTTTATCTCCCTTAAAAGAGAAGTCAGGTTCTTTAAATAAAATATTAATGATGTTTCAATGAGCAGATGGTGCAAAAGGGCAAACAGACAGGATGAACAAACACGGAAAAGCCGAACGTGTGGGTCACATTCCAGCTGAGTGTGTCGTTCTACATGTTAATCACCAGAAGATAACAAACGATTACTCTCGGCAGCAGAAACAGTGCTTCAACAAAAACAGATAATGATGTGTAGGAAATAATCAGTGAGAGGATTGAGGACAGGAGGATACAGGAGGAGATTAGTGTTCACCACATTGGTTGGGGCTGGAAAACAAGTTTGAAAATGAAAATTGGGAGTGTGGAGGTAGAAAGAATTGAGGTTACCAGACTTCCTAATCCATGTTTAAGGCTTGTGGCTCAAGGCTGCATTTGATTGATTTTTGACATCACAACTGGTTTGGAGCCAGTCCTGGTTCAAAAAAATGCAACTTGTGAACAACTCCTAGCCTCCAGCACACATACACACAATGAGAATGAACAAGTGGGCAATGTCAAAGGAGACAGCTTGTGTCCAGCAGTTAAACTTTTGTAATGAACAATATTCATATTCATACAATATTCATATTCATAGATTCTGTATTTTGCAAGGAGGGAGAAGGAGCAGATGTATTTTTAACGAGCTGATTGAGCTTTTTCATGGAAAAAAAAAACATATCAGACACTAATTATTATTCAAGGCAAAGTATTTTTAGAAGTCTTAAACACGTCTGGAGGGGATCATAAACATGTCTGAACCATAATTTATTTGCCATGACCATGACAATCTTTCCCCAACATTAACCAGCTATAGCTGCTATGCACAAACAATGTTTAAAGTGAGATTTTAAAAACTTTTGGCATTGGACATAATCCACGGTTTGTAGAAATGCCCAGTACTGACTGAAATTTTGTCTGCATATTCACACCTTCAGTTAGAATTTTTAGCTCTGCATGTGCACTTTTCACTTCAAAATATATTAAGGTGATTGACTAAGTACAGCTCTGCAGGTAACATCAGGGGAAGACAAGATTAATTTGTCACTTTTTGTTGAGTCACCGCTTGCACATTTGACTCTTATCTCTTTCAGGTCTAGACAGAGCACTCATGCCCCTGCTATAATAAGCTTACTGCTGACATCTGCATCTCATAATTACTAGCAAGGTGCTATCACAATCCAGGAAATCAACAATAAATTGCTGCTACGCTTTGTCAAACAGCTTTCGTGATTGCTACCTTTAAAATTGATGCAGCAGACACAAGTAATGACTCTTTTGGCTATATTAAGTTTATCTTAGTAATGAATTCTCTTTTCTCTTGCTCACTTTTAAGGCCTTAAATGACCTTGCGCCTACACACATGTCTGATTTATTGACCTGGTTTATGCTCTCTTAGCCATTAAAATCTGTGGATGGAGTCCTGTTGGTGTCTCCCAGGTGACTATATGGATGTGGATAATCAGGCATTTACTATTAGACATCCCACTCTATAGAAATCTCTGCCTATAAACTCAGACACATGTCTTCGCTGGTTTCTTTTAATTCTCTTTGTAAAAGCTTTTGGAAATGTTTTATTATATGTTCTTATATATTTGATCCTATTCATTTAATTCAAAACTTTCTTTTTATCTGCCTCGTGTGGTTTTCTTTTTGTAAAGCACTGGTTTTCTTTTTTGCTATATAAATAAAAATGTATTAACACAATTATATTTTCATTTGCACTTGAAACAGCATCTTCACATTTCTGGCTGGAGAAGTCAAGATCGTGCTTGACTCATAAGAGAATAAGCTGCTCTGGATGCCTGTCCTGTGAGGTGCAATATCTCAGAAGATTAAAAATCCATTATTTATCATGGTATGCCAGCAACCTCTATTCCATCATGAAACCCCCTCACAACAAAGAAATGAGCCAGAATCTTTGACAGCTGATAAGTCATCATAACAAACCAAATTCTTTGTTTTTGTGTTTTGTGCATGTCTTGCATTTTTTTCTTTGTCCCGATAGGAATAGTTATGTCAGTGACATTTTACATCAACGGGGAGTGGAAAATATAGCTGCTTTCAAAAAAAATGTAATTTGTCTTCTCCTTTTTTTCTGATGTTAAATTGTTTGTTGAACCCATGGAGTGTAACTTAATTAACTGAGAAGGCAAGGCCAGGACAGATCTTAAAGAAAAAGAGTGATGATAAAAGGGAAAATAGTTTAGAAATGTAATAAATAACATTTTTAAAAAAACCTGTCAGGAGATTGTACTGTCTTGGAAAAGAAATTTTATTTTCAAATGCTGGTAAGGTGTCCATTGAAATCCAGGAAAAAAAAAACTAAGTACACACAGTAATTACTAAAACAGATAGAAAATCCGTACGATTATCACAAACAAAAATTATTGGAGCCCTTTCATTTCCGTCACATAAACACACAGCTCACAGATCGATTCTTCTATACACATTGAACAATTACAAGTTCTTAAAGACATCTAAACACTGTGACACGGCTTCAGCTAAAGACATATTCTACAAAATAACAACACAACAGATGGCATGTGCATTCCTTCAGGTTGTAAAAGTTGTGTACACACTGGCAAATATTGTTATATGACACGTCAAAACTGCACAGATTGACACGCCTGTAACAAAGAAACCTACTGTTGTATAAAATAGATGTAAATACAGTATGCAATTAAAAACAAGTCTCTACCTACAGTAGGTCAAGTATTAGCTCAAAATAATTATTTGTGTTTGTTTGAACCCGCTTAAACTGCAAGATGAGTGGGAATCACCACAGCTGGACCGGTACAGTAAGCTGTCAATCACAGAAAAGCATGTAACATTAACTTTCATAAACTTTTCTGTCATTGTCTTCTGGCACTCGTTCATGTCCCTTTTGGAAAAATCCACCCATCTGGGTAAATTGTGTTTTAAAGGGCCAGTGTGCAGGATTTAGTGGCATCTAGTGGTGACGTTTGGAAACAACTGGTAAACCCTGTCCTTCCAAGTGTATGGGAGAAGTTTTGGTGGCCACAAAATATGAGAAAATGCAGAAGGCCCTCTCTAGAGCCAGCGTATGATTTGTCCATTATGTGCTATTGTAGAAACATGGCAGTGCAACATGACAGGCTCCGTGGAAGAGGATATAAAGGTAATTCTGAGGTAAAGAAACCACAACTGCTTTTATTTTCATGGTTTAGGGTTATTTTCATGAGATTATATACACAGATTGAAACCTACATATGACTATTATACTCCATTTATACCAAGTCTGCTCCACTAGATGCCACTAAATTGTACACACTACACCTTTAACACCTTTATGACTCAGGTCCCCAGCCTCACACAGTACGCCTTAAACTACAAACTGGTTAGGCATGTGTTGGAGCCGAGTCTGAGTTCTGCAATGGCAAGAGTGGACAGGGAGAGGACTCGACACTTAGTTCTCCAATGTAGTGCACAGTGCTATGGTGCAGAAGTCCCAGAGAGTAGGCACTTGGACACAATCAACTCTTGACCAGCAAATTAACCCTTTGAGAAATAAAAAATACACATGTTGAGTGTGTGTCCAAACAAACAGTGGTACACTACAATCAAATAAATAGTAGTAAGGGCTATGGCATGTTGATTTGCAGAAATTATGTGATGTTCACATTTTGAATGCTAACATTCAACATAAATACATTCATACATAAATGTGGATGCCAAATGTTGCATTAATCAGCACTTTTTATGATTGACTTCTACATTGTTTACCTGCGTTGTAGTTGACTCATTTCAAATGTATTTAGCTTTCCAGCTAGAAAGAAAAGAATATTCCAGTTTCTTTCAACCTGATTTGTTTCCCATAAGTGTGGCTATTGTGGCTCCATGTGTCATGCTAATGTTTGCTCTGTTTTATTCAATATTAAACCAAAATTAAGAGCCTACTCTGATCTATGGGGTGTTGGAAAATACCCTGGTGCAAAATGGTGGTGTGGCACAGGAAGAGATGTATTTTCTGTTGTTGTTTCTCAAACAATTGTCACAATTTTTCAGCAAACTGCTGGTGTGAATTATTTCCAGGGTAATGTAATTATGGCGAGTCATCACATAGAGCTTTAACATTGAATTAAAAGAGTGCAAATTAAGGAAGGGTCACTCATCATGAACCCAGAGAGAATTAACACTCTTCGAAGCTCATTATTGTGATTTTAGCACAGTAACAAGCAGTCATTGTCAGCACTAATAGACTCATCATCAAACATATAAAAAGCTAAAAATCCACATATTTTTTACAGGAATTGGTCGGGAGCAAATATGTGCTAAAAGGCCGGAATATTGGATTTACAATCATCAGGTGGGCATAAAATATGACTCCAATAGGATGGTTAGTTCGCTGCATGTCTGTTGTTGTGTAAAATGGTTAATAAGTTAGCCATGTGCATCCATTCATCCCAATGTGACCACATGCACACTGGAAATATTACAGGCGGTGGATCGCATTCTGTCACCCTGTGTGAAAGACCGTTCACTAAAAGGCCTGGATGCTATGCTTGAATGGTGATACCATAACAAAGTGGGAATGTTTTACATTCTTTACATTTCTTTACATAACCTTGGTGATGAAAGCATGGCATGCAGAAATGTTGGTCTAGATTGAAAGTGTAATTCAACATGTTCTTATTTAAAGGTACTATATGTTTAAATTTCAGTTTAAAACATTCACAGATTAACTAAAATTATTGTGAAGAAAGAACAGTTTTGATGTTATCTCAAAGATGTATTGTGTTGCATCTTCTGAAGTTAGCATGCTAACCAGCTAGTCCCGGCCCGACCTGTCTCTAGCCCTCAGTCATCATGAGAGGAAGAAGGAGTAGCGCTGTTTCTTCTAGGTTAGATTTGTTCAAGCAAATGTTGTGTGCTTGCTCAATGTTAGCACCAAATTGATATTGCTATTATACTTAGTCAAATTCCTAATTAGTTAGTGTGCTAGCTAAAAGAGCACTGATAATGCATTATTGATTCAGCGCTAATGAAGCATAACATAATGGACTCCTAAACTTTCTGGTGATATTTTGCCACCAATTGCTTTGGACTTTGGAGTATGGATTCGACCAGTTCTTACATATAGTATCTTTAAATACATTTTCAAAATTACATGTGGAACTTTAGTAATGATTTTTCATTTTTCATTTCTTTCTTACCCCACCAAGCACAGCGCAGTTTGCTAAGGTACCAAACCCTTGCATTTAAAATCAAGGAGTACATTTCTTGGGTCTGTAGATTTATGAGTTAATTACATTTAGAGTTAATTGGAGGCAGGGTTGGTATGCATGTTGTATACAAACTGAATGTTAATAACATACCCTATTTCATATATTAGCCAAAGTCCCGTAAAATAACCTTCACCTTGGCAGTATGACATGAAGAACATAAATCAATCAATACAGTGCAACTGTGAGACACAGTCGTCGTCCTCATTCATCTCGATCTAAATTCAATCACACTGCGGATCAGACCAGAAAGGGAACATTTATCTTCTCCAGTATGGACCTATCATCTCATGGAAAGTAATATGTTGCTTATTTTGTGCTATCACTGTTGCCCTGTGCAGCTGTAGAGCGAGATTTGCTCTTATTTTATAAAATCAGATTCATTTTAGACTAAAGATATCATTAAAGAGACCAGGGTTGTAAACAAAAACAACAAAATGACCCATTTCAGTCACTGAAAGACCTCAAATAATGGACTCGAAACTGTGGTGATTTTGTGTTGGAACAGCTTTTAAGTCATTTTGTATATGTTGTACAATAAGAGTTGCAACTACTAGTCAATTAATTGATAATTGTTTGATAGAAAATTCATTGTATTTTTTGACGATACATTTTAAGCACTTTTTTGATTATAGATCAGTCATTTTTTATGACTTTTTAAGAAAAATATCTAAAATGATCTGGTTCCAGCTTCTTTAATGTGAAGATTCTCTGGTTTCTTTCTGGTTTCATCAACTGGATATGGATTGTGGACTGTTGGTCAGAACATAATATTTAAGGTTGCACCTTGGGCTTTGAGAAACATTTTAAAGATGACCAATCAATTAATTGAGACAATAAGTGACATTAGTTGCAGCTCTATGTACAATCACACATTTACTCACATTCTTAGCAGTAGACGCACACATACCACACCTCCTGAGCCACAGAGCGGCCTGCTAGAGAACAGTGCTGATCGTGTCAAAGTCCTTACTGATCTGAGAGCTGCTGGGCAGCGACTTGAGGTACTCCAGGTGCCTCCTGGCATCCTCCTGATTGTGTCTCACATAGTAGATGACATATGCAATCACCATGGTGAACCATCCGAACATGGTGATGAACATGGCTACGTCGGTGGTCTTGTGGTGAAAGTTGCAGAAGTTGATTCCTGAGTCCAGCACCTGGATTACCGGTTTGCCAGCATATTCCTCCTGCACCGCTGTGTGACAGATCACCTCGTTCACTGTCTCAGGGTCCAACCGCAGCTCCCTCAGGACCTCCTGCAGTGTACACTCACAGTGCCATGGGTTGTTTGAGAGGCTGATTTTCGCTCGAAGACGGGCGAATGCCTCTTTGGGGACACTTTGGATATGATTGTTTGATAAATCCAAAACAAGGAGGCTGTCAGAAACACCTTGAAATGCTCCAACGTCCACAGTTTCAATATCATTGTTTGACAGGTCCAACTCCTGAAGGTAGTTCAGTTCTTTGAAGGCGTGGTTAGGGATATGGGTTATGTGGTTGGATGCCAAAAGGAGGACCACAGTATCTCTTGGAATATCTGATGGGATCTTCTCCAAGTTGCGAGACATACATTGGACCACAGTCATGCCGCTCTTTTCTATGCAGTGACAGCTTGTAGGACAAGCCATCACTGGTGTACTTGTGAGGAATATTCCAGAAAAGAGCATGCCCCATAAGAGGGCAAAGCCATCAAAAACATAGGATTTTCTGGGCATAGCAAACCCCTCTAATTCCTGCATATTCAGCAGTGACCTCCACGTCCTGTCAGGCAAGATCACTCATAGTTTCATCTGATTTTGAAATAAAACAGTGATACCTAAAGCATAATTTGCTTTCAAAATTACAAAAGTCTATCCACACAAATCTAAGCACTTGATTTGAGATAACACCTCAAACTTGATTTGATACAGTTTAATACAGTCCTTTAAAACAAAATCCAAAAGAGCCGATCCAAAAATTGAGCTCACTGAGTATATTCCAGCAGGGTTTTGTAATTTCAGGTTTGCTGTGAGAACGTTGAAAGCTTCAGCAGGTTAGGAGCGGGGCCAAACTACACTGGCATCAGCATATCGTGTTTGGAGCTGAAAGAAAGAAAAAAAAACAGTCTTCAGCAGAAAAACAAATGATTATTTCTTAAATGAAGCAGGGTTTGGCAATACTTGCGGTCAGTGAACATATTTGGAATCAAGCTTGCCCAGGCAATGACCCTTTGCTAAGATAAATTATTTTACGAGTGCACAGGCAATTGCCTTTGTCTTCCCAAATCTAGCTGAGTAAATGCAATTCCCACAATGTTTACAAAATGCATAATGTGATTATTGAGAGGAATCCATTTCACTTTAGCAAATCTCATAAAACAGCAGGCACACTCATGGGTCATCGCCAGTATTCTCTCATTGAATTAGGAGAAGCATAATTGTGTTCTGCATCGTGTGCTATAAATGTTACATGTCATTTTCAGATGCGAGAGCACTGTAGTACATACAGTACTAGTCAAAAGTTTGGGTACACCTTCCAGTTCACTTGAATGAGAAAGCGAGTCCAGACGTTTGGCTGGTATTGTATAATCACATTCTTTCATAGCTGGACAAAGAAAGAAAAAAACAGCTCATCTTCTTTTGAGTCACACAATGAAGAAAAGCTTCTTTTTTTGTTGCTCTGCTCCCTCATTTAAAGGGCTGCTGTCTCTCTTTCACAGATTTATGACAAGAATAGCTGTGGACTCTAAAATTACTCAATCTGTCCTGCAGTAGGATCATCACTTTGGGACTAGCTACGCACCCTCTGGTGAACTAAACTGATCACACAATGAACCCCTCCTGCGTTGGAGGTCATCTGTCCCATGGCACTACTGTCCTGCTCTCATTTTTCTTTTCTTTCTCTCTCTGTCTTTGGCAAGGGCAGTATAGCTTAAGGGACTCTCTCTCTCTCTCTCTCTCTCTCTCTCTATGACTCTCACTCTCATTCTCTCTCTCTCTCTCTTTCTCTCTCTCTCTCTCTCTCTCTCTCTCACACACACACACACACACACACACACAGACAGACAGACACACACACACACACGTCTTGAATAAGCCTCTCATGTTCATATCGGTCTGAGCTCAGCAGGAGGTGTGGACAAGACGTGGCACCTACACACACACAGGCACAAGGGCTGCTAAAATACCCTAGAGTGATATTATGACAGCACTACACCATAGTAGTAAAATAGTGGTCGTCTATTTATTAGTAATTACACACACATGTACACAATATTTTAAATGAAATTAGGTCTCACATTGGGTATTTGCTTGACCAACATTTTATTTTAGTATAGTTTTGCTGGAATATAAACTATCGTTTCAGATATAACAACATTTAGTGTCTCAGCTTGACACAAAATTTGGGAAAGTAAACATCGATGTATCCTAAATTCATAAAAACAGACCTAATAAGCTCGATTTATTCTAGAAATAAATCAGGAACTTCATTAATGTTAATAATGCCTGCGAGACGTGCAGAGTAATGTCAGCATTTATTTTAAATACTGCGGATTTTAATCACATTAACATAAGATTCTGGTAGAAAAAAATACTACATCTGCAAAAAACTAGAGCACACAGGATAATAAGTTAATTAACAACTTGTAGAGATACTTACCGCAAAGATTTGGATCTTGAAATGAATTAATAGCTACTTTTCATCCAGCTTCAGCTACAGAAAAAGGTGGTGTGGTGCCAAAACGGAGATATTGTCGCAGCTGCTGCACATCTGTTGCATCACTGAAACCTCACATCCTCTGAATAGGATTTTTCCAGCTACTTCAACACAATGAAAGGATGAAGGAGAAAACGGCAAAGTTGGTGAGCGGCACGAGGTGAACTTACGAGATCTCCGAGAGAAATGAGTCATATCTCCAACAGTCCGTTTTTATGTCCTCTTCCTAAAACACAAGAGCCACACTTGTTGATGGTGAAGATGACAGTGGTGATGGTGGTAGTGGTGGTGGTGGTCCAGCCTGATCTGGAAGGTCTGGAGGTGAGGCACCGGTCCGACTCATCACGCGCCTCTCTCTCTCTCTTTCTCTCTCTCTCTCTCTGAACAGCGCGCGCAGGGCAACAGAAGGAGTCCCGGCTGCGCGTGGATAGTACTGCTGTTCTGTTGGCAGCTCTCTTCTTCCTCCAGTCTCCTCTCCTGTCTGTCTGCCTGTCTGACTGTCCTTCTCATTGTCCTCCTCTCTATGCACTGTCCCCTTCTCTCCCCTCTAAGACATATAAATAGTAACACGATCTAAAAATGATTCTTGGATGAAAAAACAAAGCAAAACACATAAGGCAGGTCCTTTGATCATGACTTTTAAAGTGACTTTTGTTAAAACAAGTAAATAATGGGTCAATATGTTAAAAACTATTTTTAAACTTTTTTAAAAATAATGTCAATACAAAACAACAACAATCAACCAAAGTCACAGAGAGAAAGAATTGATTCTCTCACCTCAGGACCTTGTCCATGCCATATTGGCCTGTGATATATTGATTATTTTAATCACCTCAAGTGCCATACCTAACTATCAAAAACCCAGCATGATAGGGATTTAGGTTGCACAGCAGTGGATCAAGGTGTCAGCCTTGAGGTCTGACTGCACTGTATTCTGGTAGTAATTGCCCTATTCAAATTACAGAGGCTTTGGACATTCTACACTCACAAACTGCATGCAAAGTAGACTATATGTTGTTTATCTTTTTTTGAAATGAATGCTCATTAATTTCTTAGTACAGTATGTTAGATAATCAAAGAGCAAATAAGAGCACTATCATTAATCTCATACAGAAACTAAGCTATTACTTGTATGTGCCTTTTTAAATAAGCACTTATGATATATTTTATAGAAACAGGCATTTTACAAGTCAGCATTGCAGTGAGTATAAGTTGCATAAGAATGGTTGGCAACGTCAGACCCTTATGTGACCTTAACAGATTGACCGTAAGTGTCAGCACATGCAGTGGAGCATTCAGCATTGTTTTTCATTGGTGAAACTCAAAAATGAAAAGAGCTATTTCAAGCAGCACAGAAGCAACTTATTCTGAAATTTGTCTTTTGTCAGACAAAGAACGCTACATCTAAATGTCACACTTGCTCATGAAATGATGTAACAATTCGACAGTGCATGTCATAAAAAAATACAGTATCATGCGAACCTGCCTGATAACCTTGACACAAACAGAAAAAAAAACATCTGTAAATATGGAGGCTTAGTAAAGTGAGTTTAACCACTCTTCAATTCTATTTTTTCTACTCCCCTGTCATTCAAATGTAGGTCAGCTGGTCCCACTGTTCCAGGTGTTATTTGAGCTACTGAGGAGTGCACGTTTTCACGGAGGCAGTCCTGCCATAGTCTCAAACCCACAGTGTGCCAGCTGGTGTGATAAATTGTGCTATATGTGGTACTTTACTACTAAACTCCTTCAATTTGATGTAGAATAGCCAATACATCTCAGTCACGACACCTACTGTATATCACATTTAACCACTTATTTCAACAAGACATGCTTTTGATTGGTGGTGAGGCTCTGCTGGTGTGATGTTTAGAGCAATCTGGCCCTGACTGACCCCCGGCAGAGCTTCAGATACATGATGATTGAAGAGAATTAACATGTATGATGGAACATTCTGATTCATTCAGGGAGATGAATTGCAGTCAGTAGGTGGTGAAGGAGCATATTGCCCGTTTTGGAAAGCAGAATGAATGAGCACCACTTAGTTTATAAGGACCACCTAGGTGGATGGAAGAGATTGTGGATGTGAATGATTGGAAATAAATGAGGCACATGACTATAAATGACTTCTGTGCCTGCCTGAACTAGCTCCAAGCCCAGCTCAGAGCTCCATAGCTCCCTCCCATTTTACATTCGGGGGAACCCATGACGATGTTTGGGATGAAATATATGCAGTATGAGAATCTCTATGTCTTTAGTTTATAAGGAATTACACATAAAACAAGAGACATAACTAACTAAACACACAGCACAACTTAAAAAGAGGTGAAAGACGGGAGAATATATACACATCTATTTTATATTGTGTACTTTTATTAATGGATTCTATGTAATGTAAAAGAAGTCCAACTTAGTTTTTCTGTTCATTGTTTGTGACCCACAACCTGACTGTTTTATTCTGCTTGCATAGCATCATTTTCAGCCATGACGGGCAGAACTTTTTAGTGATGAAGCTTCAGTTGGCTCACTGTGTGCTCCTTACTCGGCACCAAACAGCAGCGACTGCTAAATGCTGACCACAGTGCAGCATTAAGCAGATCAACACTCAGATATTTCTCTCAGGAGTGGGTGGAGACCAAAAAACTGAGCCAAAGGAACAGTGCATATTGAACTTAGATTCATAAAGTTCTTTGGGGCTGCTGCATATCAGGCTAACGTTTAACATATTCACCATACAGTACCATACACTAAATGCAGGTTTAATTAAGTGACCATACAGGAAAACTCTTAAAGTGCATCATTATGGTAGAAGTGAAAAAATGACAAATTGTGTGCTTAAACTCACAATGTTTTGTCAGATAGTGTAATATTTCATACTTACTGGCCTTACAACACTGTGTAGCATTCATTATAAATTGGGTCTTTTTTTTGAGAGAAAGAAAATCATTATAAACAATAAAATAAAATATTTGGAGAGAAAATAATTTTAAGCATATGTGTCACCAACCTATTTTTGACAAAAATAGTTGGAGACACAAAACATTCAGAAAAGAAAAATGAAGCGAGGCCACGGGAGAATCAGTTTTGTGCAAGTTTCCCTAAAAACATACTTAGAATAATCTAGAGAGACAACAACAGATAGTTGACAGAAAGTAATTTGAGTAAATATGAGCTGATTCTTGAAAATGTCCATCCATGAGGTAATTATAGTTTTCCTAGTATTTGTGCGCTATTAAGATATTAACTCTTATATTAGTATCTTCACCTCAGATGAGATTTCATGTTTTTTGTGACTTCCTGTGACACTGCAGAATCATGTGAGTGAGACAGTGTGGCTGAAGGAAGATACTGTCTTCTTTTTATCCTTTGCAGCTGCAGTCAGTGTTGTTTGAGTGAGAATACAAGTGTTTAAGGGGTGAAATTTTAAATGTACCTATCTGCTCTTTACAGCAGAGGAAAGTTCTGATTGTCATGCAGGGAGCAAAATGAGTTTCACTGCTTGTATGAAGAAGTTTTCTAAGATTCTTGTGATCTTCAAGCTATGGTAAATTGGCTGCCTTACAGACAGTTTAAAGACAGAGATGCATTGTCTCTGCACTCAGGGAGTTTGCAGTGGAGCCAACTCCAGACTTTAAACACCTGGCAATATATAAAAAATAGTAGTCCATCGTAATCAGAACTTACAAAGGCTGAAATCTGTATGGTTCATAATTAAAGATTTTCCAGACTTATGTAATGCTGTAAAACCACTTGGTGCCGCTTATAGCCAGAATAACACTGACAAATTGGTACTTTAGTGAGCTAGACTCGGAGCCATCATGCTGGGAGGCAGGATAGCAGAAAGAGCAAAACAGAGTGCCAGTCTGGTGAAATCACTTATATGCACAGTTTACTGGCTCTGACTGGCATACATCATTTTATTCAAAGTAAACTTACCACACATGGCCACTAATCATCTGCCATCCATCATTCACTTAGCTACAACAGAGGAAGACTCCAGCAGTCATGAATATACTAAATTAGAATGAATGACCATGGAGATATGTAAGTTGAAAACAAAAGCATGGCTCAGAGACAACAAAAGCAGATGTAGGGACACATTTATCTTCTTCTATATATCTGCTGAGCATTATGAATTTCATCCTTTGTCTGGCCAGATAAAGGGTCATAATAGAGATCACTGGTGGTTTCATTCTGCCAAAACACATACTTACAAAGTCAGAAAATGGGAGGACTGTGACAGTCACATAAAAGAAAGCCAAGGTCAGGAATTTGGAGCACAGCTGTTACGGGAGCAGCAGAAATACCATGCATTGAGTGCCACAGAGAAGCAGAAGGGTTTCCGCGTCAGCGACTTGCACTAACCTTCCTCAATCAATTTAAGGTTGGAGGATTGCAAACAAGAGGCTATGCATCTAGATGAACAATAGCACTGGCTTTATCTTTGGATCAGTTTATTTTGATTTATGTGGCCATAGTAGAATTTCCTGATGTCAGGCTTTTTCCCTGCTTGTTTCATGTCCTAAATGGTACGAGGGAAACTGTGAATAAGATGGCAGAACTCCACATTTGTCCCATTATTAACATCCCGATGAAGTGTTTCTAATGATAACCATTTATTTATATTAAGCACAGTTTAGGACACATTTGACTTGCCTTGCCTGTAATTGTCCCTGGGACAACTAATAACAGCTCCAAACACAAAACACATTCATCTAACTCTGCCAAGAGGCAGGGGAGGTGGTCTGCTGATGTATGACCAGTTGGTTGTGACACAGAAGATAAAGGACTGAGGTGTAGTTTGGCTTTTGTGCATTGGCTTAGAAGAATGTACTCGGCAGGTATTGACGATTCAAAAACCACAGGTTCAGTTTTCCCCAGGAGGCCTTTCCACTCTTCTTCCTGTTCACCTGCCCCTTAATGAATCTCCAAATACTTTGCAATAGACAAATTATCAGTGTCAACTGCCTCCAGGCAAGTCAGCCTCCTGTCATCTACGTACTTATCCAAGTGTATCACTTTGGATTTCCTTTGACAAAGTAAATTCATCTCTTCTGATAAGGGGGTCAACATACTGATGAGCAGAGACTTTAGCTTATAACAATTCATCACCATTACGTACTCACTGTAGCAGTGTCCGAGGGAGCAGAGCATTAGCAGCTAATAGCATGCACAGGCAGGGGAGGTGGGGTGTAACTCTCTGATTAGCTGCTGTAATACATCCAGAGCTGTTTGTGTGTGACAGGATGACTTGTATTAAAACACAGACTGCACTGATGCATGACAGGAAGTAAATTGGCAGTGCATGATTTATCACCAGCTCTTCTACCGTATTATTCTTTATTATAAACGATGTTGAACCTTTTGCAGTATATAGATTACACACCCATGTGTACACGTGGTTCCTAATATAGGTGTCGGGACCCTGAAGCTGAGGGGTTGCCAGGTGATTTGATGAAAAGGAAAGAAAAAAATATCTATGTTACACAAAACAGGTTTTTTCTGACTTTTCAACCATAATTAAGTTCAATTCAATGGCTTTATTCTCTTCAAGTGTCCCAAAAATACAATAGTGTGACAGTGAGACAGCATAATACATACCAGCATGACACCAGGAACCTGAAACTCAAGCTCCTAACTGGAATTCAACCATGATTCATATTATATTATTAATACCTCTGCTTTTTATATTGACGTTAAATGTTATCTCTTTCTGTCTGTATTCATTATTATAATTATTATCAGCCCTGTAATTCTATAGTAGCACATCTTTATTAAGCATTATAAAACTGTACACAAAACTCAGGTGATTTTGAAAGTTCAAGTAAGAGATATCTGAACACACTTTAAAGAGGTACTCTAACTAGTCATTAAGTTTGGGCGACTCAAAAGACTAATATTGGAGAAAACTCATTTCCAAACTTTGCAATTCGATAGCATCTTTTATTGCAAAATGTTCCTGTCTCTGAAATGCCTCAGTAGCCCTGATGACAAAATTAAGGTAAATTGTTCAAATTTTTCACAGGCTGAGTAGCACTCCTCATGAGAGATAAAATGAACCCAATCTGTAAAATCAGTGCTGTTCTCATTTGAGATCCTTAATATAGTAGGTTTATTGTTATTTTTTGTTTATGGGCTTTACATAATACAGTTTTATAATGTGGGATTTGCACTGCTCTTCCCTACTGAACTACTGGCCATGGTCTATTGCCACAGCTCCAGATCTCAACAATAAAGTAATTAAATAACAAAATAGACTGACTCCACTATAAAAAAAAAAAAGAATAAAAATCCTTGACTCAATTTTTTATGAATGAGGTGGTGATTCATACCAAATACTTTCAAGCTAAATCAACATAATAACATCCTCTTGACTGAAACTGCAATTACTGAGTCAATGCAACCCATTTTAGGACAGTTATTGTTCAGACGGGAACACTCAAAATATTATACTATTGTTACTTTCTTTTTTCATTTTATTCCATTAAAAGTCCAGAGTGACGACAACAAGTTTCCTCTTTTTTTGTATTTATTGTTAAAACTTTTACTAGCATGCCACTGTGTAATTATGATGGTTTGATGCTATATTTATCTTTAAATACCAGTGATAGTCTGACATCAAAAGACCTCCAGCTTTCACTATAATTCATGAGGAAAATTATAGAAAAACAAAGACATTTTTCAGTTGAAATTGACGTCATATTTCCTTTAATTCAGACTGATAATTATGCTATGCCCTCACAGAAATACTGAGGTAATGATCTGTCTGGAACTGACACTGAAACTCCCTTGTGTAACCTCTATTAACATTTAGCAGAAAAATCATAAAAGCACATCTGTAACTAAATATCTTGAGCTGAACAAGTTGAAATGCAAAGTTTTTGTAATAAGTTGGTGGGATCATATAACCTAGCTATGAATAAATGTGAATAAATAGCATTTAACCCTCCTGTTGTCCTCAGGTCAAGGAAGGAGGGAAGGAAGGAGGAAAAGAGGAAGGAAGTAAGGAGAGAAGGAAGGAGGGAAGGAAGGAGGGAAGGTAAGGAGTTAGGAGGGAGGAAGGAAGGAAGGAAGGAAGGAAGGAAGGAAGGAAGGAAGGAAGGAAGGAAGGAAGGAAGGAAAGAAAGAAAGGAGTAAGGAGGGAGGACAGAAGAAAGGAAAGAAAGGAGTAAGGAGGGAAGGAAGGAAGGAAGCAAGCAAGGAAGGATGGAAGGAGGAGGGAGCAAAGAAAGAGGGGAGGAGGGAAAGAAGGAAGGAAAAATTAAAGAAATAGGGAAGAAGGAAGGAAGGAAAGAAGGAACAGTCAAAAGAGGTGGGGTCAATTTGACCCGGGAGGACGACATGAGGACTAACAACTTCCAGAATTGGCCTGGACTCACTGGGTCAGTAATAAGCTTCCAGTCTGGTTTACAGGTTGTGAAAAAAATAAATGAATAAGTTAATTTTGTGAGATTTTGTAGTATACCATGCGCTCTGTATAGCCTGTAATTCAGTTTCTGCACTTTTCATGACATATTTGTATAAAGAGCCATGAAGACATTTTGGAAAACCTAAAATCTACATGAACTGTATGATAAAGTCAACAAGGACTGAAGGCAATTAATCATTCCTCCTCTCCTTTAATGAAAAATCCTAGTACTGTAACTCAGAGAGATGAGAGAGATCTGTGTCTTCTCTGATGACAAGGACAGACATCATGTCTCACTTAAGATCTTCAACTTCCCATCTGCTGTGACATATGTAAAAGAGAAAACCATTGGCATTTATTACACTTCCACATAGCTTCTGCTGTTTTCTCTTAAATATGTTTTAAAAAATTGTCCTCAGGAAACCTTTACTAAAAATGAATTCATCCTACTAACAGTAACTGGCAATACCAACTTTTTCAATGATTGGTTTTCTTTTTGCAAGTGAAAGCTGAAGATTTTTAATAATAGCCACCATAACTCTGATAAGAAGAATTAATATAACATTTTAAAATTACAAAATACACAGAATTTTATTTGCCTCTTTTAAACTGTGTCTATTTTTAAGCCATTGTCACATAAAAATACCTTTATTATACTGGAAATAAAGGGACTCTGATTCTAATTTTGATCAAATGCATTATTCCTGAAGAGATGTTATTTTTGCATACAGTAAACAAATGATGCTGTCAGTCCCAAAGATAGATTGGAAGTGAAACAAAGCTGAGTAACAGAAGCTTGGTCTGACGTAGGCTGCAAGATGCCCAGTCACAAATTAGAGCATCATTTGTGTCGAGTGAAAATGCTGCCAATCAAAATGACTCAGTGTCACAAAATAGTCTGCACATCATCTGTGTCAGATAAACTATTGTACTGAAACTGAGCACTGAGTATGAGCATCACTGGTAAGGTTTCTCTCACAAAGGCTATTATAAAAAGGGGCACTATACCTTTTAAAGTTTATTTTTTTATCAAGTTAGTTTTGTTATGCAGTTCTTTCCAGATTAAACATTATAATAATTTCTTTATTAAATCAAGAGGCAAGAGGAAGGGGTATATCCTGAATAGGTCGCCAGTCAATCACAGGGCTCATATATAGTATAAAGATACAGACAGCAATTCACACTCGCACCTATGGGAAATTTAGATTCACCAATTAACCTAACCTTGCATGTTCTTTATCCATGGGTGGAAGTCGGAGCACCTGGAGAGAACCTATGCAAACTCATAGAGGAGTCCCAGCTCAAACCCAATACCCAGCAATAAACATAAGATAATACAGGTATTTTGAATAGCTTACATATTGAAGGCTAAACATCAC
Organism: Scomber japonicus; assembly: GCF_027409825.1. Classification (NCBI taxonomy): domain Eukaryota; kingdom Metazoa; phylum Chordata; class Actinopteri; order Scombriformes; family Scombridae; genus Scomber; species Scomber japonicus. The sequence goes on from NC_070588.1 coordinate 7,465,629, forward strand.
CACTTCATAAATACACATCATAAAGTCTGTAAATAGACTTCTGCAGCCCTAAATCCCTGACTGTTCATTGGAGGTAATTTACCAAATTGCATCCCAGCAACACATCTTTATGAAATATACTGGGTAAGTACTAATTTCAACCCATGGGTGGATCCATTTCCTACCCAGCAAGCCTTGAAATTTTCTCTGAGACCACTTAGGAGAGCTACATTTCTTTTGAGGAACAGATGGTAAATGCCAGCGGAAAAATAAAATGATGTGTTAGAAGATATTCTCTCTTAATGAAGGGACACATAGTTCAACCCTGAAATCTTTTGAATAGCTACCGCTAACTGCATTCACTTTCAAAATTTACTACAATAGGATTGGGTGTCAAGATGTCTCTTTCTTTTGTTTGCTTGAGGAACACAAAAACTACATCCTCGGCATCCTTTGTCTGATGACAATCTTGTCTCGTCTTATCTCCGACCTGCTGTCGTATTGACCTGCTACTACTATTACCAGCTGATGGCCTTTAAAGGGGAGCCTATTATGCTTTTCCTTATTTTCAGTCATACATATTGTCTTGGTCTTGTCACAGTCTGTCTTTGTGTTCCTTAGTTGTTATTCTCCGCACCAGCAGAGACTCTCAGTCATTTCTCCTTGTTATTCCAAGTCTGGTCTGAGTTGAGGTATGCTGTTTTGAGTTGTATCTAAGACTTCTGTCATAATGTCATTTATGTTGCCTTTATTATTCTAGACTGTATTCAATGTGTTTCTGGGTGTTTGTTTTTTTTACTTTGCACTGTGTTTTTTCTCCTGTGTCTCCAGCCTGGTTTCCCCTCCACACCTGCCCTGCATTCTGCTTCATTAGCCCTACACTTTTCCAGGTGTTTCATTAGCCTGTCAGCTTCTTTCCCATTGTCTTGTTTTATCCCTTCATTCCCTTCAATTGACTTTCTCCACCCATCTCCACACCTGTACCTCATCTTCTCGTTAGCTCTGTAAGTATTTTAGTTCTGTTTCCTGTTCTGTATTTATTGGATCCTTTGTTAAGTCTGGTTCAGTTTTGCCTTGCTGGCTTAACGAGAGTTATTCTTCAGCCCTGCTCTGCCTATAGTCTCCTGCATTTAGGTCTATCTGCTCCGCTCCTCATAACATTTATGACTGCAAAGTAAAATAAGTAGTTCACATTTGGAGGTGTGCTGGTCATCTGCAGCTCATCATTAAACATCATCATCAAAGGAGCTAGAGCGGTCAAACCAATTGGAAGATTGACCGTTCGATTCCCAGCTCCTCCAGTCCATATGTCAATGTGTCCTTGGACAAGATACTTAACCGCAAAATGCTCCCGTTGCACCAATGGTGTATGAATGCTTAGTTTCCTCCTGATTAGCAGGTTGCCACCCTGGGTGGTAACTCCTGTCATCAGTGTATAACTGTGTGTGAATGGGTGAATGAGATGTAATGTAAAAGTGCTTTGAGTGGTCATAAGGACTAGAAAAGTGCTATATAAGTACAGTCCATTTAACATTTGTGGCTATTTCTGCTTATGCTGTCATTTCCTTAACAATAAAAGTATCCTGTTATTTAGTTTAAAACTTTTTAATACTATGCAGCAAAAAGCAGTAGGATTTTTGTTGGTTTTTCCTCAGCAGTATAAGATAAATAAGGACTTTTTTGAACTGTGAATCATGCAAAGCTACTCTAGTGGAGTCCCAGAATAAAACATATAAAATTGGAAAGGTGCATAGAGCTAAAATAAGTAGATGTAAGATGTAAAATAAGATATACAAACTCATAAAAACTCAAAAATCATTGAGGGTGAAGCCCTCATTTACAATAACACTGAACAAGGAAGAAGACAACCCATTAAAACAAACACATTTAACAAAAAAAGTAATAACAAATCAATTTAAACAGGTACAAACAGAAGTTAAAAGGTTTGAGATTTTGGATTTAAAATGACCAACACAACAAGAGATTCATTTAGATTAGTTCAATTAATTAACCCAAGGACACAGGATTAAAACTGGGAACATATTTTGTTTTTGGGTTTTTTTTTTCCATTTCACTTTGTCTTTTAAAGAAAGGTTAGATTATGCATCGACATTTATTAATATGCAGCAGACTCTCCAATTAATTATTTTTGGTCACAGACAGTTAAAACCCCCAGTGCACTCTGTTTTTAGAAGCACTGACAAACTGAATGAAGTCATAGATTTGAACATACTGTACTGTAAGGCCAGATAATGGGGGAAAGTATAATGAGGGAATTACTCAAGGTTCAGTGATTTACTGTTACCAGAAGAACACCTTGTATCTTTAAAAGGTCAGAATAATTTATTGAGGTTAAGGACTTCAGTATTTTTAATGGTGAGTTTGTGTTTATTTAGTACACAGCTGTGAGGAGTGAATGTAAAAGTACAGAAGAAGAGAAAAGGATGCAAGAAAGATCCCTGCTTAGTGAAATACTCATCTTCAGCCGTAAGCAGAATGCCCCAAGTACAACTCACACATCCATGAAAACGTTTTCTAAGAACCGTAGAGAAATATTTACTGGAATTAAAGTTACAAGTGTTGATTTCTAAATTGGCATTTATATGAGCAGACGGGGGTCTTGAGTGTTCATTTGCAGCAGTCAGCAATGACCAAATGTCTTAAAAGCACACACCAGATGGCTAAGAGTGTGATGGTTTTCATTCCAATCAAACACTACACCATCTGATTACACTAAGCTGAAAAACCTCAACCAGAGAGTTTGTTTTAGCTCCCATCAAGTACCAGATGGATGGGACACAAATTGTGTCACAAGAAGTTAATTATAGAGTATATTAAACTCTCAAATAATCCCCCATGATTAGTTTTCTGGTACCCTGAGTGTTTTCCATTGTTTATAGTTGGAAGAACTGTTCATTCCCAAGAATCAAACTGGTATTTATAAAGGTCAGAAAAAAGACAAGTCAAAAATAGAACTTACTATATATACAATACCAGTCAAAAGTTTGGACACACTTTCTCAATCAAGAGAATGGGACGGTGTCCAAACTTTTGTCTTGTACTGTATATAATGTTGAAAGTTAAATAATTAAAATGGTAAAAAATAAATTCTAAACTTTTCCTTTAACCTCCAGTCAATTGATAAAATTAAATGATAGTTTGTTTTTTCATTTATTTCACTGATTAATTATTACTTTCATGAGTTAATTGTAATTTTTTTTTCTCTCCTTGGCTCTCATTTATCAAATCCTTATTCTCCCCACGCAACATGCTCCAAAACATTTCTAATAAACCTTATTCGTATATGATTTTGAGGGAATTGAGTGGTCCGTGTGTGTGTGTGTGTGTGTGTGTGTGTGTGTGTGTGTGTGTGTGTGTGTGTGTGTGTGTGTGTGTAACATCTTCATAAAATAACATATTAACAGAGCTGGACACTACACTGTCAGTCATGCTGCCCATTAGCCTCAAGGGCCTCTTGAAGCAGTGCAGAGAAATAATCTCCTGCAGTCCGTAGACCAATCAATCCCAATGTAATGCAGGAGAAACACAAGATAACTTTATTTTTATCTCATGTGCTCAGCAAGTAATTTTTATTGAAATAACTAGGCACCAACTTAGAGTTTGGTGTGTATAATACATCCATGCTAACATCTGTGGACCCTTTACAAGACAGACATTTTCACTTGTGAAGCAGGAAGTAATACAAGGTCGAACAACATGAGTTGGATCACACTGGCCTGATAACGGACGGGCTACAGTTAACAAGCTGACAGCTCAAATTAAACATTGGGATGACAGATGCGAGGACCTGTAGGTTGGTTGGTCTGCCAGAGGGGTTCGAGTGGCCTGCCCTACTGACTTTATGTCCAACTACTAGAGGAAAAACTTTGCCTGGACAAAAAGCCCCTGCTAGATGAAGCCCATCGTACACTGTGAGATAAACCCAAACAGGGAGATTGACCCCGACCATTTGTTGTAAAAGTGCACTACATTCACATTCACAATGAAATTCCAGCCTACAGTCATTCTTGCTTCACATATTAATGGATGACTCACCTTACATAGACATTTATTGGCATCCTCTTACTAAGGTTCTGTTTATTTTGTAAAAAGCTTACAATTGTCCAACACTATCACAATTCTCTCGTAGGTAGCTGTACTGTAGGTTACAGTAGTTGGCTATGATGGTGATGGCTATGATGGAGTGTGTAGAACATTAGATGAGGTTTAATTGGCATGTCTCATTTGAGGAGACACTTGGATACTGTTATTCTGGTATGAATCATTATGCTTCATTCCTTGCCCCTTTAGATGTTGCTATGGTTTCACCTAGATTATCAGAGCAACGTGGAAGTGGGCTTAATTTTTATAGCTGGAATTGTAGAGCCCTTAATAATCCTGTTAAGTGCAGCAAAGTGCTCCTTCATCACCAACACTTGGGCTCCCCGATAATCTATTCAAAAGAAACTCATTTTAGAGTTTCTGATCAGACCAGATTAAAAAGTAGTTGGATTGGCCAAATTTTTCATTCTTCATTCCAGGGTGAACCCAGAAGAGCAGCTAGTATATTACACAAGTCAATTCATTTTGTTCCTTCAAATGTGATTTCAGATCCAAATGGGAGGAACTTGATTATTAGTGGCAAAATGTAAACTACTCCAGTGCTTTTTGTTAATATAGCTATTGCCCAAACTCAAATGATGATGGCTTTTTAAAAACTTAGTTTTCCAATCCACCAGGTATATCTTAGATTTCCTTATTTTAGGTCCTCTGGAAATTTCTTTTTTTCTTAAGTCCATCACACTTTTTGTCTTTTTAGATAATAGAGTTCTCCCATCTGTAAAGTCAATTTCATAATGCAATGGTTATATCTGACCATGCCCCTGATCTGATGATAACTGTGCTCCATGGGATTTCAATAAACTCTTAGTTTCAAATGAGGGCTTTGTGGAATTTATTTCAAAGCAAATAGATTTCTTTTTTTAGTGTAAATAAAACTCCCAGTGTGTCTGCACCTGTGTTATCGGATAATCTGAAGGCATATATCAGAGGTGAAATAATTTCTTACAGTGGTTATGAGAAGGAAAATAATATAATTAACAATTTGCATTACATAGCTGGACATCATTTATGTCACCTCTCCTTCTCCTGATCTATATAAGGCTTTAGTTATGAATCATACAACGGAAATGCTACTGAAATCCAGATACACTTATTACGACACCAGCAGATTGATGCCTATCAACTGTGACAGGCATCATCATCTCACCTAATTTCACAAATTTGAATATCTTCATGCTTACCAATTGATCCTAAGAAAATTGAGTTTTAAATATTTTCACAGCATACTTCTGAAAACACAACTGATTCTTAACATTTGGATAGTTCATCCTGAATTTGTCGATGATTTGAAAAGAAACATTACCGATGAAGAACTCACTACAGCAGCTAAATCCATGCAATGTGGTAAAAATCCAGGACCAGATGGCCCAGAGGAAGAAACTGTTGGCAGATATGACGGTGCGGGTGGAGGTTTGTGGTATCTCTTGATGGGTTTGTATGTGACTCCTGAGGGGGACAGGGAGCCAGTGGAATGAAAGCAGAATTGGTGTCATACATTTGTGTTTTCGCACTCTCATCGGGATGCTGGCAATGCGGTTCTGAGTGTACTGGAGCTTCTCCTACCAGGGATGTGTGAAGAGCACATTGCAATATTCCAGTCTTGAGGAGATAAAGGCATGGGCAAATATTTCTGCATCTGACAGGGTAAGAGAGGTTATGTTTTTGAGATGGTAGAAGTTTCTGTATAGATAATAGGTCATCAAAAGCCAGCTGAAGATCAACCTAACACCCAGATTAGTGATTGAGGAGAAAAGGGGGATGTTCTAGTCATAAAAGGTGAGTGTGGGGTGCCAATAAGTAGAGTTTCAGTTTTACTGCAGTTTAAGTGGAGTAAATTTGTGCTGATCCAGGCCTTTATCTCCTTAAGACATGTGCTCAGGCATGACGTGGCTGCAGAAGTTTTTATATAAAGCTTGGTATCATCAGCATAGCAATTAAAAGCCATCCGATGTCTGCTAATAACACGTCCATGGGGAATATTTGTGGAGAGTGAACAGGATGGGGCTGAGAACCATTAGTTCATTCACTGTGGAGGCTGGGCAGGTGATGTGCTGGAGGTTCATAGTCATGATGGCTGGATCATTGCTTTTCCAGCATTTGACACTTAGGTTTAAATCCACTCAGACCAACTTCTAACCACTTAGATAAACTACAGGTCTATAAACTGTAGGTCAATGGAGGGGGCAGAGTTAGTAATTATCAGGTCAAGAGTGTGTTCTCCCTGATGTGAGCAGGGATATCAACATGCCACTTCAGACTTAATCAGAGTGAGGGACTCCACTGCAAAAAGACAGGAGGGATTGTCAACTTGTATATTCATATCACTAACAATGGCAATGTTGGTTGACATGGAACAGAGTGAGGTGAGTAGGTCATGTATCTCAGGACGGAAATATTAGTTAGATCTGGGGAAGCAGTGGATTTACCAGTGAGAGATTATGTATTAAATAGTTTGATGGTGGCATGAGAGAGTTGAGGATGGATGTCTCTACAAACTCTGTAGTACACTTTGATCCACTCCATAATTGCATGTCTGGTATAAGGTACTTACATGATGTTTCCAACAATGATGCTCAAGTCAAGTTTGTTTTGGGCAGGATGGTAGCATTAGTAACAGTCACGGGCTGGAGATCAATAGAGGAAACATGAGAGGAGCTCAAGTTAAAGAAAACCCCCAACCACTGGAGTCGGTCAGTGGCAGCACAGCTCTGGATGATTTCCACTGATAGAGAGTGCAGAACAGCCAGACGGGGCTTTTTAGCACACGTGAGCTGGCAGACTGGAAGAAGAGACACTCGCTGTCCTCTGAAGAAAAAAGGATCTCAAGATAGCAGGTAGGCAGTATTTTATATCAAATAATCCAGTCATTTGGAAATTCCAGTAGATAAAGTAGGTTGTACTTTAGATGTGTTAATGTGAAATTAACAGTCAATTGTCTTTTTAGCAGAGAGGAGTGGCAGCCAGTATGTGCCAGCATTCCTTTCGTAATGCAGAGTATCCTCTTTCTCACTGCAACACAAGCACTAAAACAAATCTTAAACTTTTGGTTGCCATGGTGACAAGATTAGGGTTAGTGGGGATTTGGTTTAAAACAATCTGATGATTGATTCAAAATATTTTTGGTACTTCATAACACACCTGAAGTGTCTTGATTAAGCCAACAGTTATGTCTTTTTGAAATGACAATGGTGCCATGATAAAGTTATTGACTGTTGTAAAATCACAATGAGCTTATTCATACATATAATTTGGAACTTCCTGTTCCTCACAAGGTTGTTAATTGTTTAGCACAGGGATTATCTTCCCTCATTTAGACGTGACTAAATGCAATCAGGGACTCTGGGAGCACAATCAAGGGCTGCTTGAAATTGGGCACATTTAACAGCCATGAAAGATTTGGTGAGGACTGACGGACGAGTTGTATACAAGGTGACCTCCTGATGCCCCCCAAGAGGGACAATGTTAATTTGCAACATGCCTGTGGACAAAGGCCTCCCCTGTGGCTCTGTCTCTTGTGCACACACTCAGGCTGAATGTCAGACTACAACATAGCTACACCCAATTAACAGGAGTGACTCTTTTATATGGAACCAGCACTAGATAGTGGTGGATACTATGCAGCCTTGGCTCCTACTCCAACAGTAGGATCAAATTATAATACTTTGTTTCTCAAGTAGTTCATGAAGAAAGCAGATAAAAACTCTTTTGATGGTCTGTGAGATTGACTCAATTATTACCAGTAGGATTATAACACTTAGCTGTCATGTAGTCTATTACAGTCTGTTAGTGTGAGCAAAGAATGGCTTTAAAGATTTGCATGTCATATGTCTCAAAAATCTCCAGAGTTGATTCAATACCACACTGACAGTCGCAAAAAACTGGTTATTAACTCCATAAATTTAGTATTAATTGCAGTACTGCATGGCTTTCAGTCAAAAGCACATTAGCCAATCACTGCACTGAAAAACACAGAACGCCACCTTTCCCATCTAATTTAACTAGCTGTTATTGGAAGAGTTACTGTTAACATTTGCCACAGTAAGATAAAACTGCTCTTATATACATCATTTATAGGGAAATGAGGCCAAAGAATCTCTTGCCATTTTAACTCCCATAAAGCGTATCTCCAAGTTGCATTACAGTGTTATCTGAGTCTTATTTAGAATCAGTGTTACCAAATGGTCAAGATCATCTCATTGCTGACCAGGTGGGAATCATTAAAAAAAACCTCCCTTCAAACACACTTAGCTTCCACTTCCCATGTGACGCCACCCTGCTGAAATGTCCTTGACCAAGACACAAGAATGCTGTTCTGTGGCTGAATGTGACTCTTGCTGATTGGGGGGTAAGAGAAACACAGAATAACAATGAGTCACACATCTATGTATTAGATGACTATTGATTTCAGTGTTATTACATTTACAAGGGTGTTCTCAATGGATGAACTATTTCTCAAAGCCATACGGTCCATCATTTGGAAATTGTTTTATATATTGCGTATGATACCAAATCTGTGTTTTTCATTTATGTCACATTTTATCTGCAATAGACATCAAAATCTATTATAAAATCCAGAAACAACCATTAAAATGCACTTTACTTTGGCCTCTCCATGACAATAATAAGAGGTCATCATTTGGTACAAAACACAGCAGCCAGAGTGCATCAAAGTGAAGTAAAAATGGAGAGCCAAAGCCATGACGTCACATCAGGGCCAGCCTCTCTTCCGCTCCTGTAATTCAATGCAATCTCTCATTTAGCTCTTTTGTCATCTGTCTTTTTGAAGAAATGAAGCTTGTTCCTGGGGTTGAGGACAAATCGATGACAGCAGTTACTATCAAAAGTTGAAAATTTAGTTTCTTTGTGAGCTCAGAAGCCCTCAGTACTGTGGGAACTTTCATCATTGTAACTTGGTTTCATCCATATCCATACAATTCACCAACACTAATTTCTCATGTCATGTTTTTATCAGTTTGGATGTAACCAATATATAATATTTGTATTTTAGTGACATTATTAGATATACCTTAGGTTTAAACCCTTAAAATATATGATTGTACTATGTGTATTCACAATTACTTACTAGAAAAATAAAGTGTGGTAAAGCTTCAACTTTCAAGACACTCATAGGTGTGCTTCCATCCATCTATTTTCAGTTAGTAAAACCTGAGCAATGGAAACCAACTTAACTAATAAATCATGACGTATATGAAGCATATGATGTAACCTCACTGTTCAGACACAAAGTTGCAGCAGATAAAATCTATGTGGAGCATTGAGGAGACTGAAATACTCCTCAAATTAATACACGACTCACATTTTCAGCATATTTTCTGCATCATTTCTCAGTATTTGAGGAATGGCTGGTGCACTTTTATTTCATCTTGTTGCACCCTACTCGATTGAAAATTAGCACCACCATCTCTTTATCTCAATGACACAACTCCTCAGATTTGCATAAGGGCTGTGGATGGAAAACACATTCATTCAATCAAACTTTCTTTTAGCGGGTTTTCTGAAATTTTGGTTATGGTACATTCAGATGGAAACCTAACTGCTATCGCTGTATTCTAGAGACACCAGGGGCATAAAGACCCAACTTTCAATAATTGTATAGTCTGTAACTTACTTCATCACCAGACAACAAGATTTGTAGTTTCTGTAATGAAAAAGCTTTTCCAACACAACTCACAAAACGACAAAACTTGAAAAAGATAACAAAGGTCAATTTCAAGGGAAATAACACAAACTTTATTCTCTTCTTTTTACAAAACATTTCATAATCAACCTCAATAAATAATATATCCAATTCGGACTTCAGGAGGCAAATGATCAAACTTAAACATGATCAGACACATTTTCTCAAAAAGCATCATCTACATCACCTCAGTGCTAACCTTTAATTTTTTGTTGCTCTAGCACAGTAACAAAATAAGTGTATATGTATCATTAAATGGCAAAAGCAACACAACAGGAAGTGTTTGACTTGCACAGCACTGAAAAATGATGGGCACATGAGCGATGCTATGAATATGAAAGATAAAAGTATGACAATCAAAAAGGCAACTGAGATGTTTGCAAATTGGTCACACTGTAAAGTAGCATGACTGCATCTTAGTTGGCCTACAAGCATTTTACCAACAGACGCCTCGAATCTACAAACACAACCAATAAACATTACAGAAGATATTTAACTATTTGAGTTATGCACATCAGATTCTGTGGATGATGCAAAGCTTTTAAATGACACCTTTAAAAACCTCAATCAGCTATTTCTCATCTGGATGCAGCTCGTACAGGTTTACATTCGTAATGTAAATGTGAAGCAGTGTGTAATGTTAATGTATTCATGTAAAGCAGTCTTATTTTAACAATGACATATCAGTGACTCATACATTACATAATTCTAACCGAAAGGCAAGTACCTGAGCCAAAGCTGCAATGATGCAAATAATATTCCCCCAACATTAATTATATCATTATTATTGAGGTAATGCATAGTTTTGGGAGTAAATGTGAAATTCTATAAGAGATACCTGGATAAAAAAGTCACTACCTGCAATAGGTAAAACAGCTTTCAGATCATGTTAATTATTTGAGTGTCATGTTTTACTGTGATACCTACAAGGCCGTCTATTTGTGTGTACAGAGACATTAGCATTTAATGGCAATGCTATGCAAACATAATAGAAAATGAAAAACTTGTATGTCATAGCGTGAATTATGCTTTAAAATTTGAAAATGATTCATCTGTAGCAGATCTTATTTTAAGAGCAACCTTCCACACTTCAAATTCAAAACATGAAAATCACCTCTGCTCTGCTGTATACATCATTCTGCATTGTATTTTACTTTAACTTAAGTATCTGATTAAAAGTATACCGTTGAGGAACATGTTTGGCTTGTAAATCAAGGAGTTGAAACACATTTTGAAATACATTCACCTTTAGTTTGAAGGACAGTGCCACAGAGTGTCTGTCCAGTTTGATGTAAGTTTAGATGTACAACCTGGTATAACCAAGAAGATACTGTAGAGAGAGTCACACATACATGTACTGTACATGTATGCATTGTGTGTAGCTTAGTTGCTTGACATAACCTACAAAACCAATGACTGGTTCATTGTAGATAAGTCTAAAATCATTTTTCCAATGTTTGATGCATGTTCACGAGAAACACATATTTCCAAGCATCATTGAGAAAAGAGCTGAAAAAACAGAGATGAATGAGTGAGCTCCTTGCCTTCCAAGAGCTATTCAGTCTTTTGACATTGAAAACCTTAAATAAGATGAATGTGACTGCAAATATACACTAGACAATTTTCAGACCTTTCTATGTGGCCCATGACTCTTATACATAGTTTCTATGAGACAGCAGTGTGAATAACGTGAATACATGTTGGTGGTGTATAGGTGAATAAAATGGGGTTTATTATTGGCATGCATTGAGCTTTCACTTTTCGTTGCATTTACTTGACAGGTGTCATATGAAACTCTGAAAGACTGATATTTGTGCATTAGAGTGGATGTTTACAGGTGTATATCCTTGAGTTCCTTTCGAATTGGAGACAGTGTGACACATCCAGATCATAAATTGACTATTCACAGCTTGTTCCATTCCCTTCAACCACTCTACCAGATTGATTTGAAAATAATTACGACATACAGTGACGGTTGAGTATTGTGCGTCATGCAGATCGGTCTATAGTGTATATACAACACTAAGACATACAGGCAAATGTCCACAGGCACACAGTAAAACACTGGTCTCGTTATGAAAAAAATAAACTGGAATAAAACGTCTGGTTTATGGCTGCTTGTTAGTATAACAAAGCATACATTGACAGTCTAGGAAATGAAAAATATGTCAATATGTAAGAATGTGAGGTGGAGAAGGGGTAAACTTGACTGAATTGTGTCGCTAATCTTTAGGCTTCCTTTGCATTTAATTTCTGATGCCTGGGGAAAAAAAGCAAAAACAAATGTACAGTGATGTGATTAACCATGAGGTAAAACAAACTAGCGCAGTGCATGAGATGCCATGAAAGGTACTAGAGGGTCAAAAAAATAAAACAACCTTTCAGTAACGGAAACAAGAGTGTTTCGGAGAGGTGTGAATAATCCTGGTAACAGTGCAGATACACGTTTACAGTAAATACCAGAAATGATAAAAGTTAAAAGTCACTTAAATATCAAGACAATCTAACACAGTGAAATAAATAAACTAGGTTCAATGCCATTTGCTCAAGGGTCATGTGATGCACTGAGGGAAGATGGGTAGAAATTAGAGTGTGCCCATTCCAGTGACTTCAGACGTCAGCCTAGAACAGTTCAGGGGAGGACGGGGGGAGAAGCAGGGGTAGGGGGAGGGGGTCGGGAGGGGAGGAAAAGATAGACAGACAAAACAAAAAACAACTGTGAAAGAAGAACTTTCGCATAAAAGTGAAAGTTGTACTGCCATGGCTTTGTGCTTGATTTTTTTTTTTTTTTTTGATGGCACCTCGTTTTTTCCCCATTCACATAAAACATCTCAGCTTTTACAAATATGGTAAACATAACCATGCAATACTAACCCCCTCATGTAGCCATGCAGTGTACTGAAAAGAATGATGGTGTCATGAAATGTCCAATGTGTTTTATTCCCTGACAGAGGCATCACATCACTCTTCCTTCTAACAGCATTGCTCAGGTGGCGGTCGTGTACTTTTTCTTTTTTTTCTTTTCTAAATTTTTCATTTTTTTTATTAATTTTAACTCTTTCCAGACAATGATACAATAGGACTTAATAAGCAAATGTATCTTATATAACAATTACAAAAAAGAAATACAATATTATTCTTGGAATGACGCATGCTAAATACATACTTACAGGGATAGTTTGACATTTTGGAAAACATGCTCATTTGATTTGTCACAGAGAATTAGATGGGAAGATCAATACCACTTACAGATCTCTCTGTTGAATAAGAAGCTGAGTCAGCAGATGGTAACAAAGATGGTAGCAAAAAATGAATATCTAATTTGTTTAATCTATACAAAAACCTTCTTGTATAAATGATAGGTTGCTGTTTTACGGAGGTGTATGTGCTGGACTATTTCTCAGCTTGGAAAGAGTCAATTTCTGTTGTTTTGCTGTCGCATGAGGTTGCCAAGCAACCTGTGATGGGAGGTCATTTCAGTGTTAATTACTGAGCTTTAAGGGTGCTGGTGGGCACATTCAGACTGTATTATAACAAAGATCTGGTAAGTTTATTGCATGTCACATTGTGCATGATATGATGTCAAGTTGTGGCTGTCACTGAATATAAGGTGAATTGTAGCGCTATGATGTAAGAGGGGGAAAAAAGTATATAAAAGCAGAAGCACGACATCAGCTCATATGTTTTGAAAATGCAGCAAAGTCACACAAATGTCTTCTAATCCATTGTTTTGGATTTTGTTCTTTGGACCTATTAAGACAAATGAGTCTATTTCCCCCCTAAACTATCATTATATGTTGTATTCTGACTGAATATTTTGCCACAGACTGTCTTTGGTCGCCAATTGGTCTTCAATGGACGTATCTCACAGTGTAATCTACAGTAGGAGCACCTTTTCAGATTGATGACCAAACGATTTTAACCACATTTAGCTCATGATTATAAACTTTTGTATCAGTCAGCTCAAAGTCGCACATTGTAAAGGAACCATTAGTCACAACCTGGCTAGCTGTTTCCCTCTATTTCTAAGTTAAGTTAACCTTCGTCCAGCTTCGTATCACAAACAGACATGAGAGTGGCATTGATCTTCTAATCAAACTGTCACCAGAAAAAGCAGACCAGCATAGTTACCAAAATGTCAAACATCTCCTTTAATGAAACACTGGCTACATAAATTCAAAACAAAACAAAACCCCAGTGTTGTTAGTCTGACTTGTACTATAACTCTCACACAAGGCTTATGCTGAAGCGTTATGCAAAACCAAGGGAGTCTAAGGGAAGTTCCATGGGATAACACATAGAGGTTAATTGTGAAGTGGTGGTTTTGATGTTAGCTTCTGAAAACAGGACCAGTTTTTAGGGTGACTTCAGGATGTTGTCATGGATGAGGGGTCATTCCACATGGCAGCCACGTCCCTGAACCTGCCATTGGAATTGTGGGAAAGCAATAGCCATTAGTTTCTCTGCGGGCTGTTCTCTGAAATCCCCTTAAGAAGTCAAAGATATGAAGTCCCTTTTGTTAGGGATGTGGGTTCTCTTAGTTTCTCTGTTGATAATGAATTAGCATTAGAGTTTCAGAGGATAAAGGTGAAGGAAAACACAGGGGTGGTGGTGCATGGTAAAAAATCAACAAAAGAAATAACAAAAACTGAAAAATACACTCCTCTGTATTTTATTGGTGTGTACAGTATCTTACTGTACAGCCTTAGTTCTGGGGCTTGACATATATTTCTTGTAGCTGCTTTTCAATTCAGTTTTATTTATATAGCCCCAAATCTCAACAGAAGATATCTCGGGGCACTTTTCACACAGAGCAGGTCAAGAGCGTACTATTAAATTTACAGACCCAACATTCCCCCATGAGCAAGCAGCAAGGAAAAACTCCCTTTTAACAGAAAGAAATCTCAAACAGGACCAGGCTCTAGGTGGGAGGCCATCTGCTTCGTCCAGTTGGGTTCACCATATAACATCCTGTAAATGGCCCATGTGTAAACACAGTAGTGTTTGGTTTTAGTTATAGCTGCCATGTTAAGCCTGCTGAGGCCACCTGTTTGTGTTGTTTGACAGATTCATCATGGAGATTGTAGCCACAAACTTCCCAAATGGAGGTAGGCACTGTACATTTGGTGACTCACTTATTGATCATCCTAATCAGCAGGTTCTGTGCAGTATACTTGTCTCAGTACTTGGCATTGCTCCCATGAGCCACTTACTTGCAAAGAGTGCCATTGTTAAAACTTTTAATGTCTACACTTTGGTGGAAACAAGGAACGAAAGTGGAAAGTAACGACCAAGAAAAAACATAGCCACAATAATCATGGACTTATCTGCCTCTTGTCAAGCCTGACATACTGTATATTGTGAATTATCTGGTGACTCGTTGTCATGAATATCAAAACTTTACAAGCAAATTGAATAATTTGTTTCTCTAAACAGTGCAATTACAGATATCAGTTCTCTTAGATACTCACTATGGTCAAGGCCATTCAGGTGTTGCTTTTATCTCTTAGATTGTGCTGGAAGCAAACTGAGTTAAAGGGTTACCTGGCATTGATGAGATACTGGGCCAGGCTGATATTAGCAGGAGTCCCTGTAATGGTGATCTGGCGCTCTGATGAGCCCTCCATGGCGTTTGCAATTTTGATCTGCGCCCCAGACATCTGTCGAATCTCATTTATTTTGGTTCCCTGGCGTCCAATGATGCAGCCTATTAGCTGGAAGAAAAGCAGAAGTCTTTGAACATGAAGCAAAGGAACCTCTTTGTTGTCCTGGTGCATTCATACTTACATTTGACATAAAAAGGAAAGTTTAATGGGTTATGGTAGGATCTGTTCCTGGTTTCATTTTAATCTCATCATTCAGGAAATTAAGGTTGATTAATGATAGCAATTTCAGCAGACCAGCTGATAGAGTGTATTCTGCTGTGCCAACAGTAGGAACTCAAGTCTGTGGGATCATTGTTGGTACATTAATAATGTTGAAAAGATTATATCAGTGCACTCTAGCTAATGTTTTCCTTATCAGTTAATTAAAGCATTTGGAAATTTGGCTTGAAATTGTAAAAATGGATACATGATATCAAAGTTGAATGTCTCATTAAGCAGCCACAAATATCTGAGAGAAAATAAATGCTCATAACTATCAGAAAACCCAAGTCAAAAAACAGCTCATTTTGCACATTTGTAGTTAGAAAGCTATTGTTGATTTGGGTTTCCCGTGGCTTTGGCTATTAAACCTGCCCTGCATAATCGTAAAATTCCAGTTCATTAGATCAGTATGTTGTAATGTAAGTCTGAATAACTTTAGTTATTGCAGTATGACATTGCTACAACTACAAATGTTTTAAAAGCTTAAATCTTCTCAACACTTTGAATTTACACACACTGAAATACCAACTGAAGGACACATATTTTGAAAGTATTTTGAAGCATATCCTGCAGTCCGCTATCTCGAGAAACCTTTCCAGCATTACTCACATCATTGGGAATGGTGAGTTCATGGGTACTGGCTGGTGGACTGGCATCCAAACCTGAATCGGGGAGCAATGGGATAAAAAAAAGGAGATTTGAATTTAAATAGTCACTTTAACAAATCTAAAACCTTATAAATAAATAGTTTGATTTTTGGGAAATACACTTGTTCGCATTGTTGTTGACTGATACAACTTAAGGTAAATTTGTAGCTGGAGCCAATAGCCGTTAGCTTAGCTGTGCACCAATACTGAAAACAGGCGGAAATAGCTAGCCTAGCCCTGTCCAAATGTAGCAAGAAAGTAGGGCTAAGTTAAGCTAATCATCTCCTGGCCTCAGCTTCATAATCTTAATGGACAACATATATGAGAGTGTTACTGACCTTGTCATTTATAACTTTTGGCCTTATACCTTCAGACTTACCTTCAGACTTACAGTCTAGTTGTTTCCTGCTATTTCCAGTCTTTTTGCTTAGCTAAATTATATTAGCACATTTCCCAAAACATCAAACTGTTCCTTTAAGTATGAAAGCTTATAGCTCAATGGAACCTTTTATTGTAGTTTTTTTATACCATTACTGAATCATCTGTATTTCATCATGGGATGAAAACGAATAGACATTCAAGAGGGCACATGTTTTGAAGAACCTTGTGGATTCAATGAATCACTCCATTTGCTGCATCCTTTTACATAAAAGTGGTGAAAAAATAGAATTGAACATGATTGTGTTTATTCATGAGACCTTCAGTTGGTCTTTTGCTGATTCTCATACAGGCAGAATAATGAATGTACAAAGGTCTACTGTAAGTATAAGTTTAATTCAGATGTGGGAGAGATTCAGCTGGTTATAATAGTTCAATGTGTCCAACCTATTTCACTGGAGGTTTTCACATTTAGTGGAAAGTAAAACAAGGAAAATATACTTCAAGGAATTATGTATCCTGTTGCCAAGGTATAATGCAATTTTGAATACACTGTGTTGAAGTAAATCCCAGTGTCATTTTTTGCCTTTCACTGTCATATCAGACAGAGCCAAGAGAAAAATATATACAGAAAAAACAAAATCAAAGGAAAAGAGAAACCACCAGGGCCAAGTCATGCTGTGCCAAAAAAGGAGATAAGGTGGAAGGTAGGGAAAGAGAAACCTGTTTCTCTGGATGCAAAGAGAAGGAAGGACCTACAGGGCCTTGTGGGTACGTACCAGGGAAAGCAGGGGTGGTCTGTCCGAGAGGGGTAAAGGGGGTTTGCTGCATAGCCAACTGGTGGAGCTTGGTCAACTGCTGAAGGGTTAGGAGGGAAAGTAGAACTAAGAGGTTACAATTACACAGGTCACACCAAGAAAGCCAAAAAGAGAGTGAAGAAACGGTGAGGAGAAGGAGGTCATGACACGGGGTGGTGGAGGAAAAAAGTAAGAGAAAAAGAGATATGAAGTAGTGATGCACGGATCAGAGTTACATCCGCGGACACCACATTTAATCCACGGATTGGGCGGACCGAGTCATAAAAATCAACATTTTGATTTAATAACTCAACGGTTGTGGGTGTGTGTACTTATACATAATTTATGATGAAAATATGAATTACATTCTCTAAAACAAGATTTTAAGCTAAATTGTTTGTTTTTGATATGTAAGATGTCAGCCTATGTTCAGGCTTACATGTATCCCACTGAGGAATATTGGTAACGTCGATCAGATGCATGTCTCAGACAATTTGTTCAGGGGAGGATGATTTATGCGTACAAATGTATTCGAATGATGTCAGAGTCAATTCAAACATCACTTATATGGAAAAAAGGGTTATCATCTGTCACTGAACTATACATTTCTATGTAATTTAACTATTTTTTCTTCTCTACGTATTTCCTTGTAATTTTCCCATACTCCAATGTGATTTTTTTTATTTAGAAAATGGAAACCCAAACATCTTCACTCATGACCATATCAATCTGATGCAGGAAATAATTTCATAGTGTCCTTCTAGTTGGCACTTATGACTCATAGTTGGAGAATCTTTGGGTTTTATATGCCTGTCAGAGCGGCTGCTCTCCACTCGACATGGTCACAGGATGTCCGTCCCCTGCTGTGTATCATTTCCATCAGGAACGGGGAAGACGGATGCTTAAAAGCCTTCTGCTTCTTTTAAGAGAAGTTTTAATGAGGGTGGAAGAGAGTGTCAAGTCTGGTCTTGAGTGATTGTACCGTCAACTACCACCTCCACCGGCATCAATCATTTCCCAACTTTGAATTAGTGAATCTGACACAAGGTAGCTCTTGAGATGCTCTTACGACACAGACAGATGAAAGCAGATTATTAATGGAGACTATATGGTCCACTGAAATTAAGTGGGTGTCTACATCAAAACTGCCATTACTGTCTTTGCCTTTATCATTCTCACCAGCAGTCACTGTTTTTTTGTTATCGGCTTGATCTGGTTCAAGTTCTTTTTGGTGGCTGAGCTGCAGTCCACCCTGAAACTACAAGGACAGTCGAGTAATTTTGGAAGTTGTGATCTAGAACTCAACTTTAAATACCTTCAAAGAGATGGTGTGTCAGTGTAATCAAAAGTTTGAAACAATTTTTGATTGCATAATTTTAATATACTGGATATATTTTTTTGATTTAATGTGGGAGAGACTTAAAACTTACATCTGGATGTGGTATGGCGTACTGTCCCTGAATTGTGTAGGCCTGTAAGAATAGCAAAGAAAACAGCATAATGAACAAAAGTACTTATCTAAGCTCTAATAAACCATAATAACATGATTGATTAGGAATTTCCAAAAAACAAATATTACATAATCCTTTCAATTGTGGTCTACGATTATACCATAATAAAAGCAGTAACTTTAGCAGTCTGATCTTTAGATGAATGTGGAGTGCAATGAGACATTTATCCAAGTCTTAGCAATGAGTGTTTGATTTTAAGATACATAAATATTAAAATAAATGATAAATAGCCACCTGTTTGATTGGCAGGCAAGCTTACTGTGTGTCCCGCATCAAATCAGTCCACAGTACACATGAGTTGCTTCTTTTATTCATAAATTCAAGTCTATGAACCAGAAAGTCTCAAATGACTGATGATTTCAAATCCCAGTAGCTAGATTGATTTATGTACATTAATGGTAAAAAAAAGAGCAGATTTTTTAAGCATGCGTCACATTTCAATTTCAAATGACTGCAATGGACCCAATAAAATATCTCCACAATGTAATGCATCAATATCCCAACAGACACTATTACAAGCTACAGCTGCAACAAGTAGCAACATGTTGAATCAACACCTGAGAAAGTTTTGAAAGAGACAGAGTTGCAAGAGATTCACAAAGATTGAATTTATGCAGAGGCTTTGTTCTGCATATGTTTGTGTCCATAGCCGTGCGAGCTTCAAAATTCTCCAAATCAAGCTTTTGTATCATCTTGTCAAAAGACTTCAGATGTGTTTTTATCCCATTTATCATGCACTGGGTATCATTTCTAGACAAAACAAAAGCTCCGAAATTGCAGTCATTACATATAGTTAGGTGCTTTTGTTTGCAAAATTTCAAATGCTTTTAGCCCATATCTGCAACTAAACTATCCACATTCGCTCAAAGTAGGTTGGTATTCACTCTGCATTCTTGCTGACGCTAATGTCATTGTTGCTAAATCAAACAATATGTTGCAACCTACAGCTCCCTCCCTCGCACATCTTTTTGTGTGTCCGATAACCCACCCCAACCAGGAGTTACTTTTGGCAGAGGATAGCACACAAACGGCATATTCTGGTTTCAAAGTCACATATTTTGTTCAAGTGCATCAGCATATTTCTTCTCGACTGTTTGTGGCAGTGTAACAATGCTGCAATGTTACCTTTTTCAGTCTCATTTCTCAAAGTATTGAGGTGTTATAGGATATGTGTGTGTGTGTGTGTGTGTGTGTGTGTGTGTGTGTGTGAGAAAGTTAAAAAGAAGTGCAATAACAGGCATTGGCTGATGCTGCAGTAAGTCTTAGGTTGGCTTTGGGCACAAATTAATGAGCCACAGTTAGCTCAGCTCTTACCTGGCCACCTGAAAAAATGACGGGGGTGGAGGCAGGCTTTGGGCGATAAGGGATGGTGGCACCTTTTGGTGGGGACTAGGAGAAAGGGAAGAGAGAGGAGAGGCAAAGGACAACTTCTTACTTTAGTCGAAACCCTTGTTTAAATGGACAGTTCAACATTTTGGGAAATATGCCTATTTACATTACTTTCTTGCAGAGAGTGAGATGAGTAGATCAGCACCACTCTCATGTCTACCCACTGAATATATTAGCTTAGCTTAGCATCAAGACTAGAAATCTGTACAAAAAGAGTAAAAGCAACACAGAGAGTTTAGGTTTGTAGCAGGTTTGTTACTTAGCCATTTCCCAATGTTTGCAGTCTTTGTGCAAAGCTAAGCTATCACCTGCAGACTGTAGCTTCTTCATATTTAGTGTAAAAGACATGAGAGTGGTACCATGATTTTCATCTAACTCTTACATAATAAACAGGTTGTTAAATAATGTCTTAAAATATCATAGTGCTCCTGTGGTTCCCTATCTGGTTAATTACTTTGTGTAATTGTATGTATGTGACAGCAAGCATTTTCATTTAAACAATTTATTTATTCACTCAGTGATTGACATATTAATTTGCAAGATAATTACATTTCTCAGTGTGTTGTATTGCTACATAACAGAGAAATCAATCAGAGGCACTATGGTGTCTTGACAGCTTGGTACTTCTTACTGTTAGAAATGTTTTAATTTGCTTGCAAATTTGATAAACAACTGGAATATGGTGCTCACAAACATAACAAAGAGTCATGGAGATATTAATAGTCTCTATTTATAAAGATTAAACAACTATAAAGATGCTACACATGTGAAACCTGATGATCACAGACTAAATGCATCACCACGCATCTCTATTTTTCATGCAAATGTACCAGCTTTTTATTTTTTATTTTCAAAGACAGCAGCAACCTCCCGGTTTCAATTAGACAGCAGGGGAGTTGCAGTTTGCAAACTAACTGTAATGACACAGAGGTATTGATTCATGCTGTGCACAGCAACAAGGCTATTCAAGACAGTGGAGAGGGCTTAATCAGATTTCCTCTGGAGCTGCTGTGCTGTAGTGGAAGGAGGGACCACTTAGGTGTGTGCTTTAAATACAATATCAAGACACAGCAACAGTGTTCTTAATACTTCAGAAACAGACTTGGTTTTCCTGACAGCATGTTCGGATGATTAATCACAAGGAATGTCAAATCGAAATTACAAATTGCTTCCTCTAAACTGTACAAGGGTGACTTTACTACTTTTTTTCCTTACACACACATTCCCCACATCATTTCAGTTATTTTCTAATAGCTTTCAAGTCTGCAACAAAATGGAAAGTACATATCTTGACACAAATTACCCTCTCAGGGCTTAAGAAAGCCTAGTGATTCTTACACAACTTGATATGTATGTATCTTTGTACTTTTGAAGCTAGTTTGAAATATAGAGTTGTTTACCAGAACAAGCAGTGAATACAACTACTTAAAGCCACATAGAAAAGTATACAGTATATAAGGTAAATAGGTAAATAGAGCCTAGACAGGAATTCTCTCATGTCTGCCCTCATAGCCTTGCATCAGTCTAATGCTGGCTTTCTTAAGCTCTGTCGGACTAATCTTATTTAGCATTCTTAATAAGCTGTTTTCTAAATCTTGATATACTGTACCTCCAGCATGACCACACAGATTTGTTTGACACACTGGATGATGGCTTCAGGGGTCCCAGAGATTGTCACTGCACGTTCTGTGGAGTTGGGCAGCATGTCCCCTGCCACCTGAACCTGGGCCCCTGTGGACTGGAGTAGAGTAAGGGACTTTGAGGGACTTGACAATGTTGACAGAAATCAGTTCCAACTTACACAGGCTGCCGTGCTCTAAAGGGTTCTGCAGGTAATCCCCTCTGCAGGGCAAAAATAACTTATTCTGTGAGCGACCTTCACCAACAAACCCTTCCTGGCACAGGGCTATATGATTGGTACTTTACCTTTGTATCAACATTTTGCCTACGGCCAGCTTCTGGAAGCTAACCAATCAGATCAGCTTGGGTTCATCGGGAGGATGTCTTAAAGAGACAGGAGCTTAAATGAACCGATGTGTTGCATAAAGAGCCAGTATAAGATAAATAAGGAGTTTTTGGTTCTGTACAGCACGTAAAGATATTCCTGGAGACCAAAATGTAGACCTGGAAATGTGTCTGTGTTTTTATTAATATTAAAGGCTTATTATACTCCAGTGCCTTGGATTTTTCCCTCTTGCATATTAAGCTGCCCTCCTTGCTTCAGCTGTGCCATGCCGCCTGTGAGAGTCCATTTAGGAGTACATCATGCCGCCTTTGGGACTAGAGTGGCATGCCTTCGCTGCTGGCTCCACATCTCAGGTCGATGCCACCATCCTTCATCTGGTGACATCAACCTGAAGGCAGAAGTGAAATGCTTCCACAGAATATGTTCATAGTGGTCATCAGGCAACAGCAAATGTAGCCCTGCCGGTTTTCAGCCGTGATGTGTTTTTTAATATTGTTATACATAGGGCCTTGTCTTCCACATCAGTGAAAGGTCTTATCTATGCCCTCCCATGCATATTTTGTGCTCATTCAACCCTCCAAGCCTCACACTACTGGGGTAATTATCTGATTTTGTCCCCTCCAGGTATGTTTTAAAAAATATAACAAATATGAATAATAATATGTGTCTGATGTGGTTTGTCAGAAAGGTGTTTTGCTTGTTGTTACTTCAACTTTGATGTTGGACATTCGCTGTTAAGCTTGTAGACCCCATTAGAGGACAATGCCAGTGTGAGATATAGCAAACCTTAGAGGTCATAGCCCTACTTCTATGAGCACAGTCGGGGTCCTCTAACTTGCCACCCTTCAAGTCACTGACTAAGTAGATGGTCATTAGCTTTAGACAGGCATTTATACATGTGATGTATCCTATAGTGTGTAGGGTTGGTGAGGCCATTGTGATTTGCTGAACAAGCATGTAAAATGTTGTAAAATGCTCCCCAGGGTTGAATGGGCTCTGCCTGTGCTCATAGAACAAGAGTAGCAGTGCTGATGTTATCACAGCCGCTAGGTTAGAAATGTGTGCTGAAAGTTGCAGCTATTACATCATTAAATTCCCACATAATGTATAAGAAAATGAAAACAAACAAAGTTAGTAAAGTTGAGCAATTTGATTAGCGAATGCATCCATTTTTTATATCTATACATTATTGTCGGAGAAAGCAAACTATTTAAATGTAGCACAGGGAAAGAAATTAAAAAATATAACTACATTTTCTTAGGGAAAAAGTCTGTCTCTTTTATCTTAATAGTCATTTTTATGGATATCTATGAAAAGAAGTAGAGCCTGAGGCCACACGGATATTACCATACCTCTCTCATTTCTTTTATTTTGGATCCTCCTTTTCCTATGAGGGAGCCGCACTGGCTGGCTGGCACAACAAGCCTTAAGGTGACTGGAGGCTTGCTGGTTGCTGGGCTGTTGCTCATGGAATTGATTATGTCCTAGAAAACAAGAACATAGATTTTATTTTGCAGGGGCAATATTTTCTAAAGGTGACCCCATAAATCCATGAAGTTAATGTTTGTTGGTAATGACTATCGGTATAAATCTGTTTACAGACTTGAAAGTGAGTACAAATAACATGCACAAACACATTTGTTTCAATGATTCTCTCAGCGTTTTCTCAGCTTGGTGAATGAGCACTGCTTTGTGGGTTTATCTGTAAATAACAAGCGCCTTGGTCTGGCAGGCCAGATTGTATGCAGGTCACTGAGGACACAGCAGTCGGTCTCCTCTTACAAGTTCCAGTCACAGCGCTTGAATATATCAATTACATGAGTGACATCAAAGACGGGATCACAGAAAAAGATAGTGGAAAGCAGGTGATTTAAATTCACCTATTCCAGGGAGGGAAAATAAATATCTTCCACAATGAATTGACTGACTGCCTTATACACTGTATATGTGTGCTGCAGCAAAAAATATACATGTCCAATTTATATTTACTATACCTACAACAACTGGAGATTGAATTTGCAAAAAAACTTCTAGTCTGTTAAAATACAGACAGATCTTTGAGTCAGCTTTTTCAAACTGATGTAGCTGAGCTTTGTTGTAAAGGAAATTGGCACTAGAATAAAAGCATTAGCGTTAAATGACACTAATGAACCCCAGGCAGACAGGTACTTATATCTGAATAAAGAGGACAACAGCACTTGAAGTCCAATATGATTGTATTGGCGAATGATTATTCATCAAAGTACATCATGTGCATTTTTTACCTATCACACACTTTTATCATACCTCCTCAAATTTGTAGGCAATCATAGCAAAAGCCTTGAAGATTGTGTCTGTTGGTCCTGTGATGGTGACAATCCTCTCTGGGCAGTTTCCCTCAGAAATATTGATTCGTGCTCCACTCTGTAAAAACAACACATACGGTACATATTATTGATGGGGTCAATATAGCTTCCATATTTGAATAATATATGCACCACTTATAAATCTTAAGACTCAATGTTACAAAATTCCATGGGTTTGTTATTTAGTTCAGCCAATTTATATTGTTTATTTGTGTTTCTTCTTGTTGAATATAAAGTATTTGACTTGATTGACTTGTTTGTATTGTGCATTGTGCATATTTCTATTATTTGATCATTTGAATAATGCATCTTAATAGTAAGACTCACCTCTTCTCGCATCTTTTTTACTGTTTCTCCTTTCTGGAAAAAAAAGGTACAACTATAATTACAATTCTGTTATTATTAACACATGGATTGGTATACATTTTCTCGATGAGTGCAAGTATGTGTGATGTACTAAAAGTAACATACCTTTCCAATTATACTTCCAACCTCCTGCAATAACAACAAAACAGAAAAAACATGGATCTTTTTGAATATTTCATTCTGGATGAGAAGAGGACAACATTAAAACTGCATGATGTTTATTCTTGGACATGGTGCAAAGAGTACCGGGTCATACAGAGGTTACACAGCTACATGGTGGTGTTGAGGGCCACACTCTCTATATGCATGTATCACTCTCTTACCCTACTCCTCAGTGGGGTAAGGGCAGAGGGGCAGAACTCGCTGCTAGCGTCAACAATCCCTGGCGTCTCCTCAGTGATTGTGAGGGTTGCTGTACATCCAATGTGACATTAGAGCTGCAGGCCAGTTGCTGCCCAGTGTCAGGTTGCTTCCTAAGCATCCATTTATATTTATCCAGCACAATGTAAAGTCACGCAGTAGATACACTTGTGCGTCATTCAAGTATTTTCCTTTTTTTAACTCAAAGTGTTACATTTTGAAAATATAATCAGCACTTTGACATCAATAATAATTTCTAAAGCTATTGTTGTTTCTTATAATATATAATTGAGTTTTTAAGTCCATCTCTCAAAAATGACAAATTGTCTCTTTCTGTGCATTCAGCAATTTAATTACATCATTATTGCAGCCTTTAAAAAATAAGGCATTACATTTGACAAATAAGCTTCAGTAAATTAGATTAGCATTAATGTAGCATTAATATGGGTAAAACAAACTCACTCCCAAAGCTAGGAAAAAAAAACTACCTCGCCCTCAGAGGTACATGAGTCCGCAACTTTCTCAAATGTCCTGGGTATTAGCGCTGATGCCCAAACGGAGAAAAGTGTCTTTGGCATGCACCCTGGTTGAGTCTGAATCAGATCAGCCCTCAAAGCTAATCCACATTCCTTCCAGAAAAAGCATGAAGGGATGGTGCTGGTGGGCTATCTCCACCCAATAGATCACACTGACAATACCATACAGACAGATCCCAACATAGATCCCCCCACAGACTTCTCAGTTTGTGAGGGAAAGGCCCTTTTAACTGGTATGGATGGCAGTCATTTGCCATCTTGTAGCAAGATCTGGGGCCTGACTGGGCCTGTGTGACTGCAGGGTTACACAAACTATCACCAGGCCATCTGGAGCTCCTGCATGAGCAGCCATGCGGTGGGTGAATTCTTGGACTGCAGTCTGCTTGGCACACAACACAAGGGAAAGATGTTGGCCCCAGTCTTTGTGGCACGCACGTCATATACATGTCCAGCTGAGTGGACTTGTGTAGAGTTTTACGATTGCCTACCCTCCAGAAGACCTTCCCAAGGACATAACCTCCAATAAAACTTGGGTTACATAACATTAATTCCATTTAACCCACACTTTGCCCTACATCAAACTCTACAGAGTTCAATAAGTGCAGCCATTTGCTTGCAGCTTTTAGGTCTTGCAAAATTGTGAAACAGCATTTTAGTACTTCACTGCAATATGGGCAGGAAAGTAAAGCATGATGATTTCACATTAGCAGGCTTACACACACATACCACCTTTGACCATCTTTAAAAGAGAAAAAAGGAGAGGAGGGATAGAGCACACAACACATTCAGTGTCCAAAAATCCAGACAAGATGCTCATGCCCACTTACAGGTTTTTCACTGTGCCTTGGGAAACCTAAAAGCACTATGGGCCAGCAAGGTCATATTGAGTGGAGTTGAAGTCCATGCAACATAGAGTAGAAGACTTCCTATAGTCTGGCAGAGGAGTCTACTTATATGGGCCTATGAGCCACGCTGACTTTAGAAGCTCAGCCTGCCACATAATAAAATGAGGTCAAGCTAGAGAGGAGAGGTGAAGAGTGGCATAGGAAAGGTAAAGACAACTGTCAGCACCTAATAACCACAGAAAAGTATTTCCACAGACAAACTGTCATCTGTGGAGCACCTAGCTTCGCCACTTCTCCCACCTCAGTATCAATGCCATTACATAAGGGTTGAAATAGCTAAAAGCAATACCTCAGCGTATTAGTCCTTAACACTGGAGGTGTCATGTTTTATTCCCAGGTTAATGCTGTAGGTTGTACAAAACCTGCTGCCATGGTGATCCCAGACAGGAGGAGCAGCATCCCACCAAGGAGATAAGCTGAGGCCATATAGGTAATTTTCACACTTTCACAAGTTAATCTTTCAGAATGAAAGTGGATGGCAGGTTATGATTGAACAGGTATGGGCAGCTGTGGCTCAGGCGATAGAGTGGTTCGTCGTCGTACAGTAGTTGTCAAAGGCTTTGTGGTTCAATGTTGAGATGTCCTTGGTCAAGACACTAAACCTTACATTACTATCGATGGTCAGGCCAACACAGTGCATGGGAGACACACTCTGAGAATAGGTGGATGTGAGGCTTTGGATAAAACTACTATATAAATGCAGCCATTTACCATTTAGATATACAGCTGGTGGTTATTTTGGTTTCCTTCGATGTGAATAAAGAACTGTCAGTTAAACCGAGATGAATCTACGCCAATATAACTATGGGGCACTCCACAGATTTATTATTGCATTTCCACAAAGGCCACAAGTGACAGATTTAAAAGGAATGGTCAACACTGATGCAGCAGCAGTCATGTATGATTTACTGAGTCCCATATTACAGGTCAAACCCCAAAAATGCTAGGACCTGCATTTCTTATAATGCATTCAATAGCATATTTTCATTAGACTCTCCATACCTGGTGAATGCAGACTCATTTCAAACACCATGCGTTTAGCTCATGGCTTTCTATTTCTCTTTTAAATCAGTAGGTTGAAGTCTAAGCTGATGACACAATCAGGATATTTTTTCTCAGACTTGACAAAGCTTCTCCAGAGGCACAGAAGATGTTATACAAGGTCATTAATGACTTAAAGGTTCCCGAAATGAAAGAAAATAAATTCCCCATATGTCTCTAACTTTTTATCCTTCCCCAAAGCCAATATCATAATCCCTGCCTACTTACTTTTCCATGCATGAGGAGGCGGATGGTAAGGGTGACATTGAGGCCACCCTCTGACTGGACTTTGGTAGGCTCCATGCTGGGGGGGCGGGAGGGTGAGACCAGATCACAGTCCTGGAATGGGATTTCCTCAGAGGGAGAAGGAGTAGGGTGGTATTCCAGCCAGCCAGTCACCTGCCAAACCCAACATAACACAAACAAGACATTTTGATACTTTTGTTATGTTCACATATTCATCCATAAAACCTCAGTGAGATAGGAATACAAAAAAACAACTATAGATATTGAATCAGAGCTCCCTTTACTTATATTTGCAAGGTTTCTGCATGTCGTTTCTACAACTACAGTACACATCTTCTTTGGGCACATACCAACAAGAAGGAAATACAGTACACATGCTAAAATGAAATGTGGCATCATAATCTTCTAATCACACTCACTTGTAAAAAAACACATAATGTGAAAGGTCATACAAATATGATTGTAAATTTTCAATCAATAAGTCACAAATAGTATAATGAAAACCTACAAATTATACAGTAGCAGATTTGGAAAGTCTACAACAGCTGCATGGTTTAATGATTTTATCCCATTCAAGTGAACCAGAGGTCAACAGGAAGTCAGTTGGCTCAATGTGCATGTACTGGAGTGTGAGGAAGCCCTGGGAAACAAGCCAGACTTTTTGCCACTGAGCAACTTTCACAGGAATGAATGAGTGCCATCTTTGATTGTGGTGTCTAGTTATTCTTAATATATCTATGCATACTATTATTGATACGATAACTACTTAGAGCCAGTTGAAGGCAAATATACAACATGTGGTGGAAACTTGACGCCTCCAGTGCTCATACAGTGAAAAGTCAATGTTGATCAAATGTTTTTGAGTTCAGCATTGATGAAAAGTCTTTGCATATTCATTGATTCTGTAGTATATGTCATTTGAATTATTTTTAACAAGGTAACTGAACATTTTTTTGTGAAAAAAAACATGTCAGACATAATTTATGAGTGGATTTTTATAGGTCCTATAACATGTCTGGAGGGGATCTTAAACCATATATTTTGCCTATCCCTGTTATCTGCAGACACCAGCCACTAGGCATTAAACCCAGACTGACAAAATAAACACAAGCATTCTGCATTCATATTGAAGATGTTAGTCATTTGCCTACAGTTATTACTTAACATAATATTTTGAAGGTTTTTCAAGTTCTGGTTCTTAAATGAATGTGTGCTGATTAGTACTTGACTGCATGTATGTGTATGTATGTCTTTAAAAAATATATATTTGTGAGTGTATTTCAACATTCAAACATACAACATAATATCATTTTGTGTTTTTCTAGCAATTTAGTATCCACAAAAGCTTAAATTGGTACAATCTGCAGTCACTTGTATTCTTGGGACCTTACAGGACACTACATCTCATACGGCAGCTGATGATTTGGCCAAAAAAGCAGGCTAAAAATAAAACTCTATGGAGGGAAAATGCAAGACAGTGAGGCATTTATTTTATGTCCCCACACAATATTTGCCAGATGAATGATACATGCAGTAATTGTGCAGTGAAGAT
This sequence comes from Scomber japonicus, assembly GCF_027409825.1. Classification (NCBI taxonomy): domain Eukaryota; kingdom Metazoa; phylum Chordata; class Actinopteri; order Scombriformes; family Scombridae; genus Scomber; species Scomber japonicus. The sequence goes on from NC_070588.1 coordinate 7,495,334, forward strand.
CTAGACATAACCATTTGTATGTAGATTCAGCTCAAGCCCAAGTACTTTCTCACTATTAATTGTCTCAAAATTTTAACTTCTTTAAAATGATCAAGTTGTTTTGTTTTTAATTAGAGACAACAATTTACATGACAAGTGGGAGCAATTCTGCCAATCACTTACATTGTCATTGAGGAGCCATAATTCTGATCACCACTCCAGTATCTCAACTATTCACATCATTTATCACAAATAACCCATGCAAACGATAATACTAAACGGTGATAATGAACACTCACTACATGGTGCATCACAATGAATTGCAGAGAACTCAGTGAAAGGTTTTTTTTTTCCTATGAGTCAGACATTAAAGTTTTCCTCCAGCGCCCTCACTACAGTAAGTCAAATTACTTTGTTCCCCTTTGCCTTTGCTGCCTTTGCTACTAAGGCAAAGGCAAACAGGGCAGTCTATGTGGCCATACCAAGAAGTGAAAATTACTTTTTTGTGTTGAATAATTTATAAGAAATCACCCAATGTTCTGTTCACCGTAATATGTTTATATCGTGCTAAGTCAACCATACATATTACAAACAAATAGAATGAACTGAATGAAGAAAGATGTTCTGCATGGTTGTCAAGTTAGGACTGTCTGGACTGACCATTTATTATATATATTCTATTATACATACAGTATATGTTATAATATATATATAAGATCTCTCTATACAATGTATCTGTAAATGACTACATTTTGTTCATAGCTCAATAGATATGTTGCATAATGGAGTAACTTTTCATAGAATTGATATATCAAGTTGCATATATTTAAATGCATATTTTGTCTCCAATGCCAACATGATATTGAATGACATTGAATAAGCATATTTCATATCCCAGTGGCTAGAACTGCTATTCCCCTCAGTCATAAGTCTTGTTCTCAAATGCTTTGGTTATTGTCATTTCACACAGTGTCAGATTTAAATGTAAATTTCAAGTCATCAACCGTATGACCTGCTGCCCTCACCCCCCCTGTTGATTTTCTGCCATTATCATTACCTGCACAAGTTTATCAGTTATTATTATTTTTTCTTAGAGATATCAAACAGCCTCAGGGGGTTCTCATCAATATATCTAGCCTGCTAACTAATTTGTTTTTTTCTCTCATTTTTGGTGGGTTGGTTGGGAACAGGTGCATGTCCATAAGTAAATTCTAATTTTCAGCCAGAAACAACCTAAGGCTATTGCTGTTTTTGTGCTCATCCAAAAAGAAAAACCCTCAAAAGAAAAACCCTCTGTTCTTCTGTATCACAAATTACAGACTACAGGCTATGTTGAGTTTATGAGTTTACAAAAGTTTTATTTTTAATAGGCTAAAAATGTTTTTCTTCATGTTCTTAGAGTTGACTGTTTGGGCTTTGCTGTGAAGAATGATGTTTGAGCAGAGTTTGACACTGGAAGGCTGTTTCTACATTTTGATCTACTGAAAGTTGAACATTTCTTTGTGCTCATTGAAAATCCAAATTTAAAGAGATGGGCCTGCAAGCATGATTAGTGACATCTCAAATAGTCCAATATTCAACTCACTTCATAGTGATGTACAACAACAGTTTAACTTCTGAATTGAAATAGACTTGTGTGTTTATAGACTCTGGAATTTTTAACAAGGCAGAAGGAACATATAATCTTAAGGATTTTAACAAGATAATTTAACTTTTTTTGTGGAAAGACCATATCTGACACAAATTATTTATATATATAATAAAAATAAAAAAATAAAAAAAAATATATTTTTTTTTCATTTAATTAAATTAATTAATTAATTTGTATCTCAGTGTGTTTTCACTTCATGAAATTGTAAAATTTCAGTCACCTGAAAGGTTGTATTAAGCGTTTGGTTGCACTTAATACCCTCTGGAGTCGGCAGTTCAGTTTCTTTGATTAGTACATTTTGTATTAATAGTCTGTGATATGATGAGAAAAAAAAGTAAGTCATTATAATAAGAAACCTCAAAATGACTTAGTAACTCAAAATAATGAGAAACAATCTCAGAATTATGACTTACCTTAGGACTTGTTAGCATTATTTTGAGAGACTTATTTTGATAAAGTTTTTCGACTTACTGGATTTTTTTTTCATTATATTGGCGGGAATGGGCCTCCATACTTCAGGCCCCACAAGCCAATGAGTGGCTAACGTCACGTCCATTATTTTTACACAGTGTATGAGTATAACCAATGAAGTTAACACAACATACACATACGTCTTTTCACTGTGAAACTGAATAATTTGAAGAAACTTGAGAAACTACCATGAAAGGGAGCTAATACGGCTGCTGTGAGTTAAAGTCAAATATAATTGAAGGTGGACACTTCCGACTTCTGCCGAAAAACTTTGCAACTGTGCAGCAGCAAGTGGGGAAATTAACCAAGAGGGACATGAACCAACTCACCACGACGGAGCAGAAAACGACCTTCATCTTCATAGAGTAAGTAAAATAAATGTGTGTGTGTGTCTCTCTTGTTAATTGTGGCTTGTAATTTACTGATAGCCAAACTTGGCTTCAATTAGCTTAGCTTTCTGTGTCTGTGCAATTCTAGACTTGATAAAGATTTCTGCCTAAATGTGCAACAAGGTGAATTGTGTGTGTCGATGGCAAAGTTGTAAATAATGTGACTAGCTCTTAACGTTAGCATTAGTAATTATAACTAATATGTAGTTTAACATTAGAGTAACTTGAAAACACTGCAGGGCTGTGCATGCAGGCTCTGTTTGTAATTATAATGCTATGGATAGGTTAAATGAGTGTGTGAGTCATCCTATTTTATACTTGTTATAATGAAAGTAGTGATGCAACAATTTTTTTTTTCATGAATCAATCTGATTGTTTTCTCAAACAATTGATTCATACCGTTTTGTATAACATGTAAAGAAAAAAAAAGTTGCAAGAGCCCTCTGTGATGTGTTTAGTTTGCTTGTTTTGACTTAACAACAGTCCAAGACCTAAACCTTTTTCATTTATTGTGGTATATGATAAGGAAAAAAGCAAATCCTAATATTGTATATGCTGAAACCAGAGAATATTTGACTTGTTTTACTTGTGTCAGCAACAGTTATTCTATTATCACCATAGATGTCTATTAATTTTAGTGTTCACCACTAATAGTTGCAGATATAGCCTAAGGCTGGAAATATACCTGCTTTTTAACCATGCGTTTGAGTAGACAACCAGCTGTACCTTAACACAATTGTAGTAGTGGTAGCTTTATTGTCATTATATTGAGGGTCAGACAACAATATAATGACATTTAGGTAGTCCTTATTGAGGCAGGCTGATAATTGATCACATATTTGCCTTTGTACTTTGTGTGTTACTGGTGGATACTGCTAGAGGGCACAACAGAGAAATAAGGATATAAATAGAACTTCTGGATTTACCAGGCGGGGAGTTACGGTCCTCTGAAATGAGGCCAACACGGAAGTAACTTAGATCTGCATTCTAGCAAAAGGCCACCAGGGGTTGACCGTTTTGGTGTCAAAAGGACTTCCGTCTCAATACAAGTCAATGGAGAATTCACAACTTCTCACTTGAGTTCTAATCTCAGTAAACGTTTTCAAAATGTGTTTATGGTCTCAATTGCTAGTTTAAAGCCTTCTTCAATGCAGTATGATGTTCATTTGTGAAATTTTGCCCTCCCTGATTTTATATTTGACGATAAAGCAGGGTATGCATTAGGGTGTGGCTACGTCGCGATTGACAGGTTGATTGCCCAATGTCCTCAAGATCCAGCCCTCGCAAACTATCGCAACCTCCCCGCTCCGCCCATGGCTCCACCCAAGCCCCCACCTCATGCCCAGCATGCACCTGAAATTTTCAAGATGCTGCTGCCCAGATTCGGAACTATTGGCTTCCGAGCAGCAGTCCACAAACCAATGGGTGACGTCACGGATGTTACGTCTATTTCTTTTATACAGTCTATGGGATTTACATGATGTAAAATAAGCCAAAAACACAAAGACGCAGCAGGATAATGTATTGTTGTGGAGGTTACTAATTTGTTTAATTTGGGCATATTTGTCACTGTGCAGGAGCTAGACACATTGTACAGCTGCAGGTCATTGCGGACTTGGTCTGTTAACTTGTCTGTTGTTGCTGCTTTCGTACCTACTAACCTTTGTCCCCGTCACATCCCCGTACTGCTCCTACACTGCCCCTACAGTTCATGTGCATATTCCATCTTGCAGACGATTCGTGTTAATTTCTGAGGACATGCACAACCAACGCTCCAAAGACACAGGATATGTGAGGCAGCCATCATGTGCATGCGAACATGTAGTCACAACATAGTTCTGTTGCAGTTTTTTCATTAGAGTATTAAAAAAAAAATCCCACACTGTAAGAAATGTTGCTCTTTTGCAGTCTGAAAATGCGCAATAGTGTCATAAAATATGCACTATTAAGCACAAAATAGTTTGTATTGGCTTCATACAGACCAATCTGTTTCTGATCCTAAATCTGTTTACTGTGATTCAGCAGCTGGCCAAAAAAACGCTGCTTTCCCCTCGGTTAAAATGTGCACATTATTGCACAGATGAAAGGAGTATTGTGAGTCACTGTGAGTCTCTAATGTGCTGTATCAGAATTCAGTCCAAATTTCTGCACTTAACAGTAATAAAGCTGACATCTGGATGAAAGCTTCATTCATGAATGAATCCTCCATCCTACCAATGTAATTTCTATCATGAGGGTCTTTCCACTTGTGGAAAACAAAACTGTTGTAATGAAACAATCTTTCACCATGCTGAACTAGTGTTTTCACTTCTTTTCCTCCCTTCAATACTGTGAAATTGTTCTTTATTCAAAACCGTTGCCAAGATGTAACACATAAGGTAATGTTTCTATCGCTCATCACCTCCTGAAGCCTTCACAGACCAGCGGTTATAATAGCATCAATGCTTCAAAAATCTACTTTTCATAGCAGATGTTAACAGTTTTGGCAGAACATGACGCTTGCAATGACACACAAAGCATTTCAGCAAGCACTTGGCTTTTCTGCCTCCTGTAGTTCAAATCACCCGAGCAAGCTGTGTTTCTAAATATAGCAGAGGACCAATTAAGTGCGTTTGCTTGCCAGGAACATCTTTTGAGATGATAACCTTGAGAAAGAAGTGTCATCCTTTTGTTTGGGTTAAACATCATCTGCTAGCTGGTGTGGCCTATTAGCTCCTTCCTGCTGCAGAAGAGCACTTTAGTCAATTTCAAAATGGTCTCTCAGCCACAAACAGCCTTGATGCGTGTTGAGGAAATTAGCAGTAGGGGAGCAGAAAGGGAGGGTTGAATTAATCCACATGCACACACACACCGAGGAGCCTTTTGTTTTTAGCATTGTTGTCTGCAGGCAGTTTTCTTGCTATCCTGGCAGACTCTCCCTTTCGCCCCAAAAGCGGGCTGCAAACCTGTCATCCCCAATCAGTCGGCCTAGTTGAGACCTCAGCTTAAATTACTGTCACAGGCTGACGGCCCTTTGCATTGTTCCTCTGCCACCTAGCATTAGTGTGAAGGGCTAACATAGTTTATTGATGCGTGTCTGCTAATAAGCTAGTAGACAATTTCCCCTTTCCAGTTCCTCAATATGATCCAAAATATAAAGAAACGTTGTTCGTTTTCAACACATTAACCTTTTTAATAACATGACTCTATCCCAATACCCATTCATAATATGATGATAAAGACACAGCTAACAGTAAATTGTCCTCTCTGCTTCCAGACGAATATTAATACTTCAGTTTTAGTGTTGCATCATGAAGTGAAATCTTCCAGACAGTAAGTAAAGCCGTCACTTTGCAGCACACACCCACTTAAATATATAAACAAAGAATATACTCACACATAAGCACACACAGACACAACCTCTGTAATACAAATAAATTAAGATATACTTGCAGTCTATGACCACACATAGTATAATCCAAGTTAATAATTTCACCCACAAAATAGATGAGGAATCCTGATACAGATTAACAACAACGCTCATTTTTGATGAATCATTAAACAAAATTTAATCATAATTTTTACCAACTTCCTTACATAAATAATCCTTCTTATGTTCTGATTATACGTTTATTAAGTTTAACTAATCCATAGACGACAGAAATGAACGTGCCGAGACGTAACATGTCACCCAGTTAGGATGATTCACTCGGAAACTTTGAATTTGTTGTCTCTTCAGATTAATTTTTTTCCCCCACTGAGATTTCACACGTAGTCGCGAAGCTAGACGGGCCCTCGAATAAGATGTTTACAATCTGAGAATCATCACACTCGACCACAGAAATATTTAATCCTCATCTGTGACATGATTTGTAATTATTTAGAAAGCATTTACCTTTTTTTAGCTGCTTCCAGCAGATGACCTGTTAACAAAAGATTTAACAAAATGGAATTGAAATATTATATCCCCCCCTATCACTAAGACAGGATGCAACACTGGCAAGTTATTGGCCCAGACGCGGAGTCACGTGGGGCGATGCGTCACCGATCGTGACGTCACGTTTGGCGTGTAACCCGAAAATACTTCCCAAATGGATATCGCTGCTTCATCGTGCTTTGACCACCGCTTGGGCAAGTCTCCTCTTGGCCATGAGGAGGAGGTGGTAGGGGTGAAGGAGCGAGGGCGAGGGAGGGGGCACCATATTGAAATGGGTGCTTCGATATTCTGAGTGACACGTCAGCGAAGCCGTCAAACATGCTCGCTCAAAGCAAGTGTCGGCTCGCTGCTAAAATCGGCTTTTGGCGTCTCTCTAATTTTGGGTATTTGTGCCTCGCAGTGCTGATATGACATGTACATATTAGACTTGGCCTTTAAGTGACCCCTGACCCAATTCACTGCTTTGACAGAATTTATACCCGACAAACCCCCACAGACTCAAATATATTATTGGTTAAAAAAAAAACCCTCCCAAAAACAATCTGCAGTCATGACCACATACACAATGAGCACTAATCAACTTTAAAATTAAAATAATAACATTTGTCTGTCGAAGTCGTTCTCCAGCTTCTCCAGTGTCGTTGTCAGATTGACTGATAACACATTTTCAAGCCTCGTTCTTATCTTATTGTGCTGCTTTTATGTTTTTTTTTTTTTGTTTTATTTTAATTTCTCACCAGTCTGATAACAATCCTGTCGGTGTCTGCAGGTCATAGATATGTCGTCTGCTGAAACCACACTGATGGACATCCTGAATGCAAATTAGATTGTGTGTGAGGATGTGTCTGAGAGTGTGTGAGTGTGTGAGTGTGTGAGTGTGTGAGTGTGTGAGTGTGTGTGTGTGAGAGTCAGTCTGTGTCGAACCAGGTATCTTCAAAATAAATCCATACACACTGTTTTATCAAAATCTTCATGAGCTTTAGCTTCCTGAGTTTCAGCATGACAAAATAGAGATGTTGTTCCCTTCTATGTATTTATTGGCTGTGTTAGGTAGGTTCTGATCAATTAAGACCCCAACCCGGCCCCCTCCTCCACATTTAACCCCTCCTCCTCATTTTTATCTTATTGTCGTTATAGTAAATATTTAAAGTGGAAATGTTGACAAACCTGCACATTTCCAGGTTTGTACTGTTAATCTGGGGGCTCTAATGGAATATCTTTGCATGATTAACAGTTCACTCCTTATTTACTTACTTATCTTAATAATAAGTGGAATAGATGTTTATGAGCATGCATCAGCTCGTTGGCAAAGTAGAAACAACTGTTTCTAAATCTGAAGTTTGAGCTTTTAGATTGCAGGGACTACGTTTACATACATTAACCTCAAATTTTGGAACTTGGTAAACATAGATATACAAACAGTATATAAATGATAGGAAAAAAGCATGATATGTATCTTTTTTAGGTAATCAGGCATTTGCAATAAATTTGTCTTTAAGTCCATATGAACTAAGATTTGATGGAGTAAGGATTGCACATTCAGTTATACATTACATTTCAGAGTCAAAATTGTATTTCAGGATTGTATACCTTGAAGGTCTGCAACAAATCACACATTTTCCATTACTGATCAATTTACTCAAATAACCGATTAATCATTTAAAAAATAGTTCTCCAAAAAGAGTCCAAAGTTGTCTGATCAACAGTCAGAAACCTAAAGATGATATCAGGTATGACTATCAAGAATAATAAAGAGTATTAAATCAGCAAATATTTGCTTTTAAAAATTAACTCAAATGATTATTGATGATTAGAAATTGGCTGTCAATTTCCTGTTGATCTACTAATCGATTAAATAACAAACTGTTGCAGCTTTTAGTCATCTGTTCAGTCTAGTTCTGCTCCATATAGTTGTGTTATAAGTTCAACTTAACTTCATTTTTGCATAATGGGAAAGTGTAATAATAATTCACTAAATGTAGAAACGGTTATGAGTCTCTACACTATTTAATGTAATGGTTTTAGGAGAACAATATATGAAGAGCAAGTTAAACCTTGGTGCTGTAGGGACATATACTAAAAAATACACCTAGGCCTTGAGGCCATATTGCATAAGGGTCACAAGTTGAAAAATGTCGTTGCTTTGGGCTGAAATGATTCTAAGAAAGAGGAGATCACCTTTGGGGTTTAACCTAAGTGTTCCTGAAACCTCACGCAGCCACACAGAACTCATCATAACACACTAATGGAAAATTGTGCCTTCCCCTCATGTGGTCAGAGACTGTGCTTTAAATAATAATGTAGCTCAAGGCAAAACTCTGCTGAACAGGCAGAATTGTTTAATTTCACCTGCTTGAAATGATGTTTCATCCTGAGTCAAATCATTCTGTAGGATTTATTTTTATCAGTGATGTGCAGTTATCATACAGATCCCTCCTAATAGAAGTTATAGCTTGTACAATGTAAAAGCACAAATCTGGTCTAATCAGGACTTTATTGTGTGACTGATAAATGTTATATTTGATCAATGTCACGCTCACATCACATTCACTAATAAAGACTCACTATGTTTTGGATTTTTTAACATCTGAAAATTACACCAGGAGTCATTCAACTGAGCAGATGCATTAGTAGTTTAACTAGTAGCCTAATGTGAATAACCTCCATTTACAACCTAAAAATGAGTTATCTGAGACATGAAATGTAGTTTAAATAAGTGTCTAACATTAAATCAGCTGTTGTTTCCTTCTCTAAACAAACAATCTTTGATGAAGCTTAAATCATACACACACCAGCCTTCAGAGAAAAAGTTGATTTTGTCCTGTGGCCAGTTTAAGGATCGACCCTTTACTGAAAAAGACAGATATATTATCTACATAATGCACCTGAAATTAATACAAATGGACAACAGAGTGTTTTTCTCTCTTTGTCTTTTCACTCTGCAAACTTGTCACCTTGTGAGATCACTGCAGCATAAAGACCTTTGACACAACACGTTTCAGCAAAGTGTTTTTATTCCCTGAAGAACGTCCAACACTTCTAACATTAAGTAGTCTGTGTTTCAAACTTATATTTTTAAAATCTCATTCCTGTCCTTACCTGCATTCCCCTTAGAAATGCATCACCATTGTTCAGTGATGCATTGTTAGAGCTTCTTTTAATGATTCACTTCATTATTGTTTCATCTGTTGATTATTTTTTGTGATGAATCAAATATTTGTGAAGTGTATTTCAAAAAATTAAAAATAATGAATTACATAAAAGTAAACATCTTCCATCACGATTTTCATAAACAGTGTTGTTTTGTTGGAACAAGAGTCTAAAAACTAAAATATATTCAATTTACAACGATCCAAAACATATTGTAACAGATTATAAAAGTTGCAGTTGTTTTTTAAATTTATTTATATGTTTAACTGATTGATCTGAGTTTAAGCACTAAAAAAAAGCACATTGTATTTCGATTTGAAAAATATATCTGCAGGGTCAAATATGTTACATAAATTATACGTGAACTTTTACTCTTCTGCGTGTCAGTGGTGAACTGTGTGTTTAATTTGCATGATACATTCAGAGCTGCCTGTTAAAACTACTGGTTGAGGTTGTGTGTTAAAGTTGAGATTAAATTAAAAATGCCTTTTTAACCCTTAAATTCACCCTGTTAGGCCTGGGTCTCATTTAAAAAATACCAGGTCCTATCCAAGTACCCTTTAAGTGATACTAATACCAACTGAGTACTTCATTAGATACCCATCATGTGAATAGAAGCATTAAATTGTATAAAATGCCGCCACTTCTCCGCATCTAAATGATAAGATTTTTACACAAATGCATTTTGAAAGTCCTCAAAGTGGGCAAATCGTATTAAATCAAAGAATGCTTTCATTGATTGCTGTGAGCAAGTCCATACAAAGAGTCATATTTTCTTGCTCCGGGTGCAAAAAGGACTGATGTCAAGTATCGTTTGACAGGAGACGTTGCGATACTACTTGGTATCGGTTTATTTTGGTTGATAACATAAAGGTATTGAATATCGATACCCAGCCCTAATCCCTGGTCATATTGGTCACCTATTGAATAATATATGCCAAAAAATTCCCTCCAAAAATCAATTTCTTTGTATTTGTACTTACATCAACTTGAATCAACCAATTTCAACTGATAATTTCATGACATCCACCTGTCAATCAATCATCACCATTTTAGTGACAGAGAGCTAAGATTGGTTAAGATCAGGTACACTTTTCAATATTAAAATCAAACTTCTGTCCCAACTTTATGTTTCACCTGATAATACATCACAATAAATAAGGTACTGTAGATACTCTCAAAATGCATTTCATTAGCTTGTCAGCTGTGTTTGGCACCATTAATACCACATGTTGAGTAACAGCCACTTGGCAATCTCCTTAAGAAACACTTGCTAAATAGAGTAATGAGTGAAAAATATAAGACATATGAAATGCATAACACTATAAATAGCCAAAACAACATCTTGCTGAAACACTGAAACATTTAGTGATAATGAGTTGCTGTAGCAGCTGCTTGTCTACTGTATGTTTTAATGAGCAGCACTGTAATAGCAGTCGTGTCTCGGTAGTTTGTCTTATATGTGACAATAAGTTGTCTTCTAATATCGCTCGAGGGAAAACAGGCTTTTATAGCAAATATAATGTCACAGTAACCACCCGGAAACAACATCCAGGTGTTTCTGCTTCATAGTTCTTATTATAAGTTACAACGTTCTCCCTCCGAGGACCTCTCAGGATCAACATATTATTTTCCCGTATAGGGTTTACACAATTCTCTTTAACCTTGAAGGCTTCGAAGAGTTGTCTACGCAGCAAAAATCACTGAGATCTGTCCAGGGATTTATTTCCGCAGCGGACAGTGTCAGGTAACAAAAGCGAGAGGCCGGAGAGGTCATTTTAATCTTAAATTTATCATTTTCTCTTGTACACAGGATTAGTCTTGTTTTTACTTCAGGCTTGTGAAGTGTGTAGATACTGTAGTTCAATGTCTATCTAACACCTTATCTATACCCAGAGAGAAGAATCATCAACGTCTCTGCTTTGATACGGCTTCACTTTTAAGTTGGGCAATTTATTGAAGAGAGAAAAACGAATGACCTGCAGGCAGTGAATCTAATTTCTCTCTTTTTTACGCATTTTCAAAGGGTTGAGTTTACAAATAATTCAGATAATATCAGCAGGAAGTACAAAGAGACAAAAATAAGCAATGTTGACCTCAAAATAAAATTACTTTCCCGAAGGGCGCCATATGTACATAGTAACTGTACAGTTATTAAAGATTGTTTCATTCCAAGTTAGTGCAATAATGGGCTGAATTACTTTAGAACAATTCAGTTATTTATTTTTTACAATGATTTTATTGGTTTCCGGGTGGAATAAATTACAATGAAAGATTATATATTCATCAAAAAAAAAAAAAAATCAGGCGGGGAGTTCTGGTCCTCTGAAATGAGGCTAACACGGAAGTAATTTAGAACTGCATTCTATCAAATGGCCACCAGGTGGCGACCGTTCTGGTGTCCTTCTCTATAAATGTCAATGGAGAATTCACCTTCTCACTTGATTTCTCACCTCAGTAAACATTTTCAAAATGTGTTTATGGTCTCAATCGCTAGTTTAAAGCCTTCTTCAATGCAGTATGATGTTCATTTGTGAAATTTTCCATCCAGCCCTCGCAACCTATCGCAACCTCCCCGCTCCACCCATGGCCTCGCCTCATGCCCATATAAGTGGAATCCGTGTTTTTATTTTACCCAGCATGCACCTGAAATTTTCAAGATGGCACTGCCTAGATTCGAAACTATTGGCTTCCGAGCAGCAGTCCACAAACCAATGGGTGACGTCACAGATGTTACGTCCATTTCTTTTATACAGTCTATGGTATATATCTGTTATCAGCCAAATTCTTATTTAAAAATCAGTATTGGTCCAGAAATGTCCAATCTGTGCATCCTTAATAAATACACTATAAATAAACTTAAATGAATACTCCCCTGATGTGGCTACATCGTCGGATTCACGATGGAGTGTTAAGAAATCTAAATCAATGCAGCATTACCACAGATATCATTTTGTCAAACCTGGTGCCTACATTTCCCACAATGCAATTCAACCACAGACAGTTCAGTTGGATTTTCGAGTGTGCTAGTAGGAGCTAATTTATCGTTAAACTGCCAACCTCAAGCAGAGATGAAAAGCAGGCTACACAAATCTGGTAAGCTCACTTCTCTCTGACTCCACACACCTAGATATTTTTTGTAGTCTTCAGCTCCAACTCACGCTGACACATTTTACATGATATGAGGCAATTTATCAGATTTTTCACAGCTCCTTCTGGAGCCACAAAAGGTTTTATTCAACTACTTTCACCTCAGTGTGCGTCAGTGAATGGCTTTTTTTTTGACTGGATAAAATTTGTTCAATAACTTACATGAAAATATGAACCAAATACCAGTTTCACGCAACGCCCCCAGATATCAATAAAAATGAGTGACCTTTGGGAAATTAAATAATACATCGGTTGGCATTTGTCAGTTTCAGAGAAAACCAAAATACCTGCTTTTTTTTTTTTTTTTAGCAAATTTAACAAACATGCAGTAGCCTTAAGTTTAAACAGTGAATCTGTGCAATATCATCAATTTCAGTCATTTTAAAGGTGCACAGGTGGAGTTCTTCTGGGAGTTGTGTGATGTGTTAAGTATTAATTAGATAACGAGTTGTCCCACACTAACAGTTGCAGAACTAACAGAATAATTACAATGTGAATGAAGCTCACATTGTAAATGTTCACACCGTCTAATCAGGGAGCTTTTCGTGAAGGCACCTGTGTGAGCGGACTGTGGGTGGTGTTGTTGCTTTAAGCCGATTTTCAAAACATTTTAGTGACAAACTGGGAACATCAAGCAATTTCACACACTCCCAAACACAATTTTCACATCACCATCATCATTACCTCCATTGCGGACATTAAAGGGCACGCTAAATTACAACATCTGAATCTGTAGCTTTATCTATTTCCCATTTCCAAGGTCATTAACTAAAAACCATGATAAGATTCAATTTAAAGCCTGTGAACTTCTATATTACCATTTAAAACAAAAAACATATTAGTGCTTTCATGCCTTGAGTAAATACAGTATGACAACTTCTGCCTCTCCGCTTTTTAATATCTGTGTTTAAAGCTATGTTGGAAGCTCGAAAAGGAAACTTCAGCATCCAGAGTCATGTCACATCACTTTTAATAATTTGTCTGCTCTGTGATGCTTTCAGTCAAAGGAAAGGAGGCAATCAAGTGTAGCTTTCTCTGGGTGCAGCGTGCTCTGACTGTGCTTTGTATTAAAGATTCAATTCATCACTTTTTTTGGACGAAAACACGTTTAAGATCCCAGGACCTGAATGTAATGGATGAATTTAATTGTGTGATTGTAGTGGCAAGGCACATTTATGTCCAAAGCACATTTCAACAACATAAAATGCATCAAGACAGGTTATAAAAGGCAAATTAAAACTTACATTAAATACGACTTTAAAATGTTAAATTGGAAATAAAATTAAGCACTACTTTCTTATTTAAGCTTAAGAGATACACTTTTAAAAACAACATTGTGCCTTTAATGCAACTTAAATGAGTTAATCAGTTTCTCTAGAACTGTTTTGTTAAAGACTACTTCACTTTATCAATTTTAAGATTTTTTTTAATGTCATTTAAGCTATTTTGTTTTGATAAATAGACTCAATCGGTTGTGAAAGTGTGAATATTGCAGGTCTCAGTGTGGAGGCTGCAGTCACTATTGTGCTGCATCTTGTCCAGTAGCGTACATGATGTGCGACACACACACCCAGCCGTCGCATTTCTCTCTGTGTGACAGCCGAGCTTTGACAGTCACAGTTTGATTAAGACTGCAAGAGAAACAGCAATTGACGATGAAGGAAACAGCTTGTCGGGAAATAAGAAAAGGTTATCCTGTTCAAAATGACAGCTGCACCGCTTTAATTAGTTGAGACTGAAAATATCAGTTGTCAGGACTAAAGTGGAAAAGTAAGCGGAGGAGGAAAGAGATGTCAAAAAAAGTGGCCGACATAAAGCTTGGGTGCGTATTTAATGTTGCTCTGGATTGACAGCAGCTTCTCATTTATTTTAACTGTTAGGTATCTTTGGGAACTGATGAAGGGCAGCAGACACCACCAGTGTAAGATGGGCATCTAAACAACCACGTGCATTCTTCTCCAATCAAGCTCACAAACCACAATGACATCTGCTAACTCTAGAAAAGCACAACGTATCACATGAGCTCGCTGAATTGAGATATCCTGCCCACTACTTCTGTCTTAATTGACACATTTAATGCATAGAGGCATCTACTGACATGTCAAGTGCACTTTAGTCTGATTTGAATCAACAGTGGACAGCTATTCAAAAACTGTTTTGATGATGATGTATACTGATGGCAAAGTTGCACTTCAGCCACCACAATAGACACTAGCATCGAGTCTGTTGTCCTCGAGTCAAGGAAGGAAGGGAGGAAGAAAGGAGGAAGAAGGAAGGAAGGAGGGAGGGAAGGAAGAAGGGAAGGAAAGGAAGGAAGGGCAGAGGAAATAAGGAAGGAAGGAAGGTAGGAGGAAAGGAAGGAGGGAGGGATGAAAAAAGGAAGGAGGGAGGGAGAAAGGAAGGAAAGAAAGACAGAGGAAAGAAGGAAGGGTGGAAGGAAAGATGGAGGGAGAGAGGAAGAAAGGAAAAGTGGAAGGGAGGAAAGAAGGAAGGAAGAAAAGGAGGGAGGAAGGAAGGAAGGAAGGAAGGAAGGAAGGAATGAATGAATGAATGAATGAATGAAGGGAGGAAGGAAAGGGGGATGAAGGGAGTAAAGAAGGAACAGTCAAAACAGACGGGGTCAATTTGACCCAGGAGGACGATACGAAGGTTAATATAAGAAACTTGTGTGAAGTGGCTCATGTTGACATCTTAAATGTTTTATTCAATCAATAGTCTAAAATCTAATTTAGTCATAACACCTCATCATAGTCAATTGCATGACTTTGTGAAGGACGTAAAAAGAATCTAAATATCAAAGTATAAAACTCTTTCTGTTTAAATAGTACAAAAAAGTAATTAATCACCCATCTTTTACTTCAGTGATTACATCTCCAATCTGACCTTCAGTGCACAGCTGATAGGTGGTGACACAGATAGAGAGAGGAAAAAAGAAGAGAGAAGAGAGGAAAGAGTAGATTAACTGGCTAACATTAGGTTTGATGAAACTTACAGTTAAAAAAATGTTTTATATTCACAAGTTTATCACAACTAATTATTAATGTTATTGTAGCTTGCAAAGTAATTTTAGTTCATTTTTGAACATTTTAAAGTACAATATTACAATTAGCTGCTATAAATTGTGAGTGTATATTAGACATAATAATGAATAATAATGTAAAAAAATGTTGTAAAGTTTGTTTTGTAATAAAGTACTTTATTTCTCATTTTCTAATTACATATTGTTGTTTACTCTGACTGCTGGCATACCCACACACACTAAGTCCCTGCTGCTGAAAATAATCATAGAGGAAGCACTGATCTAAGTTTTAAAGTTTTGATCATATTATGAAATGTGTGCATGCAGCGATGACTGAATGAAACAGCTCAGAGTGGACACAGACGCTGCAGTGGCTGAACACCACTCACCTGTGAGCAGACTCTTCTGTGATCATCAAAGTTAATACACAAGTTGAGGAACCTGACATAATGGTCTGTCTGTTGCAGAAGCAGCCAATCAGACAGAGGGGAGTAGTAGGTGGCTGTTGGGGAACAAGGTGAGTTAAATAATGAGCCGTCAAAATCATGTAATGAAAGCTCATTTTAACTTGCTTATTAATATTTGATGTCATTGCATTTCTACGGGGGTCGGATTAGGTGCTCCTCCCTGGCCAGTTTAGGGGCAGCAACATAATGAGGGATGGAGTATGGTCCAGCATCCTTTATTACTGTATCTGCATTTAAATATATATATCCGCTGGGTAAAGACTGTAGTAGACTGTCCAGTAATATGATTTGAAGTTGTGCATTATTCAGCAGGCCTCAGTGAGCTCTGTGTGTGTGTATGTGTGTATTACACCTCTCTGAATAAGTTGTAGGATTCCTCTCAGCTATTGATTACCGTAATTTCCTGCATGTCTTACTTTATTCATTCATAAAGCCCATCTAGCTACACATTTTAAATGTAAATGATTTATATCTTGATTAATTTTGAAGTTGTGTGTGTGTTATATTTAGTTTATTTTTCTATTCTGATTTTTCACATTCAGCACCAGCAGTAAACTTTCATTGGGATTCAACTCATGATTATTCTTTATTGTTTAATCTGTTCATTTGATTGATTAATTGATTTGTCTCTTTGATCTTTTAAAATATCAGATACTGGTGAAAAATATCAATATTTCTTGAAACCTACAATGCAACCCAAACATTTCTCAGTCTACAAGCCAAAGACGTTCAGTTGACTGTCATTGATAATAAAAATAAATTCAAATTAAAGAAGCTAAATCTGGATAATTTCAGCACTTTTTTCTTAAAAATGACTCCAGATAATTGAGGGATTATCAAAATAGTTGGCAACTTATTTCCTGTTGATCAACTAATTGATTAGTTGTTGCAGCTCTTCACTTTTTTATTATATATTTAATGTAACCGGCTTGTCATAGCGTAGTCTGTAAGCTCCACATAATTTCCATGCTTATTAGTGTTTTATATATATATATTCAATAGATTTACTTGTCTGATATTATCTAATGAAATCTGTGTTGGATTTAAAAGTAGATCAGATAGGAGAAATCTGAGAAAGGATAAAGAATACGTAGCACTCTGCTCCTCAGTAAGACTCACAAAAAACCTTCATTAATGTCCCTCGTCTATGAGTCATGTTCCCACAGTGCTGCGAGAGGGAAATGCTCAATGACCACGGTGGTCACACTGGACAGTCTGGGTCATAACCTGAGCATGACATTTACTGATGAAGTGTGTTTCAGTGTGGAAGCTCATGTGGACACGATTATTATCCAAATGAAGAATATTTACAGCATTGACGTCTCTGCTCTAACTTCGTCATTCTCCACAAGAACATCAACATCAGCGGGGGGGGGTTAGGAGGGAGATGATGCTAATTTCACCCCAAGGGGAAGATAGAGTGAGAGCAGGTGGGTGCTGGGTTCGATGCAGGCTTTTTAAATGCTTTCTCAAAAATAGCACTGAAGGCTTAAATTCAGCGCCATCATTAAAAGGGTGCGTTGGATATATATCACAGAGTGAGGAGGAGTGTGTCATGTGATTTGAAGTGGCGTCTTGAGTTCAACTGGCCTGCAGGCTTCCCTTCAGATATTCCCTGTAAACCATCTTAACACTGTATGAAAGAGAGAGTGAGAGAACTCAACATGTGCCTCTAGTTTGATGTAGGTTCATATTGATTTTGTTACAATAATAGGTATAATCTAGTTGATAATTAGATACCGAGCCCGACTCCTACTGTGCTCAGTATAATGATTTTTTTTTGAGTCAGTCCTCTTGCTATCATCGTCTGAATATTGAAGGACCAAAAAGGACCATGCACACAAAATCACTGGTAATTACTATGCTTAATTGTATCTGTATACAGAAAGCTGGTCTCTCATGTAATATGTTTACTAGCTTTCTCTCAGCTGACGTAGTTCAATCCACAAAAGCAACGTTAAAGAAACTCCTTCAACTAATACAACTGAACCATGAAATGAATATGATATATTTAAAGCCACCCAATCATTTCTGTATGGGCATTCAGTCACTTGTTGAGCTTTTAAATGTGTCTAGTTGAAAGTAAATGGAGGTTTTCCAATGAAAGGTATTATTATTAGTACACATAATTTGTCTGTATGCCGTAAGCTACAGACTCTATATTATAGCCAAAAAACAGCAACCCCTATAGGGTTATGAAAGGAAGCCAGTATGTGCTGACTTAGTCCTATCAGTACAAAGCAGTGCTCTGTAGAGGGAGTCAGCTTAGATACTTTTTATGAGGATCAATCTATAAAGCTTTGCTTCAAGTATTAAATAGTCAAAATACACACATGTATATGCACAGGCACGTACAAACACGCTCAGAGGATTTGAATACTAACAGGCAGGCAGACAGACCCACATGTACACGCAGAGGCGCTTGAAAGGAAACTGATGCACTTTTTTCCCCCCTTTCTTCCTCCTCACTGTCTTGATGTCTTTTGCTCTCACATGAAGCAGTGATGGAAGACTAAAAGCCCATGTGAACTTATGAAAGACAGAATTGAAGTCAGCCAATATCAGTCACAGTGACACATATGGGCTCCACCGTACTGTGTTGCCATTTAACTTGGATATTAGAGTCTGCTATGATTAGCTGGTGGTCAAGTTTATTTGTACTATCCAGGAGTTGATCTGTCATTATGTAGATTCATTGTACACAGGGGAATCGGCTGAGGAGGAGCATTCAATTACTCATGGGTAAGGTACTGATTTTGAGATTTTCCGTGTTGGAGGCACACTGAGTTGTAGTGGGCAGCTCTTCTGAATGGGTATTTGCTTTAAGACTATAAATCCTGGAAGTTTGCTTTTAATATGAAACCTGAGTCAGATGCCGAGGGGCTGCAGGGATGCTGTTAGTGAATAAGACCATCTCGGCTCAGGACACTGCTGTACATTAAAACTGAGCAGCTCTCTCTAGTTCTTCTTCGTTTGCCTTTTGATCCCCGCAGAGTCAGTTGAGTCACCATTTGACTCACACAAGATAAGATAAAAAAAAAAAAAACAGAAGCCATGTCTGAGTTAAGGGGGTGTCACTTTTTAAAGTAAGCATTTCAAGGCTGAATCATTAGAGCCATCGAGGATGCTCTCTCCCAATGGCTCCATTAAATATGGCTTAGAATAGAAAACCTTTGGCCAGATATGGAGGACACAACAGGTGTAACCTTTGCAGACCTCGCTGTATCGCAGCCAGGGTTATTTTTTTATTTTTTTTAATGGTGCATTCTGGGTTTCTTATCAGCTCTGAAAGTCATGAAATTACATGGACACGTCATATGTACCACAGTGTTTCCCCTAGCATTGCTTTCAGCAGTGGTTTCAACAAATTGATTTCGCTCAAGCCTACACACGCTTTGCTACTAACAACCACCTTGCCATGGTTATTTGGAAACATTTACTTTGTTGAACTCATTTCTGGCTCCTTACATTATATTTCTGCTGTCTTTACCTAAGAAATTAGCTAAATAAAAAGGCTTTCTGTAAAACTACAATGTCACAGTACGTCTCTGCTTCTCTTGAGTATGAGATAATTAAAAGTATGAACGGCAGCACTCGTTATGATTATTATTTGCAGTGTGAAGTTTGGCAGCAGTGTTCATTATTCAGCAGTGGTGCTGTGCTGCTGTTGAGAACATACAGGAGAAACAGTGAACCAAGTCTTTGTCTTCAAATGGTTATCAGTCAAACTGAAAGCAATGAAAAGCAAATTTCCACTGTTAAATTATGGACTGTAGATTATGCTATTTATTTCACTTTCATAAATTGAACTGAAGCATCACAGTTCACATAAACAAATTAATTAGAACTGAAGTGAAAACCTAAAACTTTCTTTGCCAGGCCAAACTGTCTCATTGAGGAAGGAAATGCAGGTTGTGTCCACCTGATTCCAGCTCAGTTATGTTTGTATCAGATAGCATTGAAAATCAGCAATAGAAAAGGTGTTCAAATGTCAGTATGTTGCTTATAAAATAAAATAAAAATAGATTATTGAATAGTCTAGGTCTTGTTTTACTATTTCTCACATGCAGGTAAACACAGCAGATTCATACATGAAAGTGGTTGGTTAAAAAAATAAAAATTAAATGGCTGGTTGATTTTTGGAAACGCCCAGCCACAGAAGCAGGTGGACATGTGTTAATTTCCAACCCCGTTCGCTGATGTCACCATTAGCATTCAAGTCGACACACAATCCTCAATCTAATCTTTCAAGCGTAACCTTTTTATGGCTGAGTGGGGCCAAATAGATTTCAAAGCTTTTCTACTGTATAATTCCTCATTATTTCCACAGAATTTTATCAAGAAAGCAATCTGAAAGCAATCTTTAGCGCACATTGCATCTCGGGCTGCTAACTTCATTTTCAGGGTGTTGCACCTTCTTGCACTTCATTGTAGGAGACAGCTCTCCCAAGAGGGTTCAGTGGTATTTCTGTGGTCGAGACATGGGACAGGCTTTTTTTTTTTTTTTTCTGTTTTCTGCTTCCCTAGATGAGTGGGCACTAGTTCCTGGATCCTCACTCACTGGATATATGCTTGGTATGCATGCCACATAGACATTAAAGAGGCTATTGGCAGTCAGCACTGTCTGTTGGCATCAGCTGTACTGACAAATGATATACTACAAACATACCCTTTTTGAGTTGAGTTTTGCTGCCATCGCTTTAATAAGCCTAATGACACACCTGTTGTAATAATGTATGAAGCTGTTTTTTTTTTAATTTTTTCAATTTTAACACTTGTAGCCATCAGAGGCAGGAATGTCTGTGTTACATCTGCAGTCTACACGAGTAATTTTACACATGGATCAAACAGCAGGTACAGCATTAATATTTTAAATTTCCAGACACGATACCAGAATATGACAATATTTGACCTGCTGTGCTTTACTACATGATTAGGAGCTGTTTTATATATTCTAAGTTTGTACATTGAGATATACTTGTAAAGCAGAGACTGTTTTACTTAAAAGAAATCTCCAAATGATGTTCTCTGTGGATAATTACCCTCTGTTTCTTTTCTCACAGTATTTAGTGTAGTGGCAATCCTGTTATTTGTATTACCCTCATATGACTAGTGTAACCTTTTTAAATGATATGATTATAAGCATATAATCAAGAAACAGTAATTTGTTTAATTCTTAAATTGGACCCCATTAATTTTCCAGCAGGGTAGCAGCTATTCTTGTTGGGGACGGACTGTTCTAGGTGCAGGGACTACATGACCTTGTGTTACCTGTCTGTTAGTATGCTTGTGTCTGTCATTGATATATGAATGGAAGCTTTTAGGCTTGGTCATAGGACAAATATAACAAAAAAGCAAACTAGAAGGATGCTTAGTAATTTGTCTTCAACTTTTAGCCATGAGAGAGTATAATTTATGCCCTCTACACTCGTTCTGGATAAACAGTAAGGTTCTGCACAAGTTAAAACGTGCAAATCTTTTTAAGTTGCACTTGACCAAACGACTGAACAATAGTCCATATGAGACAGAATCAGTGATTGTATAACCATCTGATTGATTGATCAGTCAGGAAAATAGACACAGCTCCTCATGAGAGAAACTGTTCTACACATTTGGCAACAATCCTAGAAATAAGACAAGACCAGGGAAGCTTTTTATCCAGGGTGACACCTTAAAGCTTCGCTTCATAGACCTGCTCCATAGCTTTACCTCTCTTGGAAAGGGAGGAAAACAGCATGATTTGAACCACAGATAATGCACTTTCTTTTAGATACATTTAGTGCAAGTTTATTATTTTCTACCCTATTTCTATTCCCTGTCACATTCAAGTTCACTTTCTAGAACAGGATTTAGTTCATTTAAGTCTCATACAATGTTTAACCATCATTGCACATCATTATGACTTATTTAACAACAAGGGGGAGGTCATTGATGAAAATTTAGATGAGAACCCCCTCACTCAAGCTTTCCTGTACCTGAAAAAAGCTCCCACAAGCAACTTGTCGTCTAGCTGAAACCACATGCTGAAACCACATGCTAAGCTTTTCCAGTAATGGCTCATGGTCAGTTACATCAAAAGCAGCGCTGAAGTCAAGCACCCAACAAAATTTAAATCAGCCAGTTGTCTGTCATCTCCTGTAAGGCAGTGCATCTTTGTAGACATGCTGTGAAAGTCAGAATCAAGGCCTTTTGACAGAGAAATAGTTTAAATTTGAGAGATGAGTCTAGTCTAGTCTTTCCATATGTTTACTAAGAGCTGGGAGAATACTATGAGGTCTGCTCTTCACTCCAGTGAAAGTAATCCTACTTAGATATTGGATTTATTCTAGCAACGATTTCCTTTACACTAAGGTTGACAAAAAAAAAAAAAAAAAAAAAATCAACTATACTATATAATTTAATTTACCATCAAAGTTATCCAGTCCAGACTGTATCATTTTTAGTGAGATTACTTTTTCTTTTTTTTTGGAATGAATTTGCCATCTGTCTCTGTAATTTCTTCACATTGTGCTTTAGTTCATGAATTTTGTTCCAGTTATCTTTTATTAGTCTATTCATTTTTGTGGCACTGGCCTTTAAGTTCACAGTATTTATTCCACTGAATGGAGTCTCCCCGGTTTATTGCAGTTCATTTGATTTTATATTTTAGTTCAGTTCCTCGTCGAGCCACGAGGCGGAAGTGCTTCTTGTAGGGATTTTTTATGTTGGTGCACGCTTGTAAGCAACAGCCTGTAACATCTCCAATAGCAAGTGTAATTCAGTCTGTATATACTCTGTCCCAGTGAGGATTTTTCATTATTATTATTATAGTATTATTTATAAGATCTTTGCAGCCCAGCCTTTGGTACTTTAGTTTTTCTTGCTATTACTACATTGTGGTCGCTAAAACCAGCTGTGATGGATATGGCCTCAAAGCAGAGTTCAGGCATGTTTATTATCTCAGTTAAATAACATACATGCATTACAGCTAGTAATCTCTCTCTCAGAGCACACAATAAAGACAGCCAGCAGACGTTTAGGTCCCCCAGAAACTATATATCTCTCTCCGACTGTAGCTTTCTGAAGCATAACACATAGTAATAATAGAAACACATTTTTAGATACAGCCTCATTTGTTTTCTAACTTTGTGCACATTATATTCACACTGACAATCTCTCCAATTAAGCTTCAGCGGTAAATAAATCTTCAGGGTAACATATTTTTGCCTTCCAGAACTAAAATTAAAATAATTGTCATTTGTTAGTGTAGCTGCGGAGCTTAATTAATGGCACAGTGTTACAGAGGCTATTGAACAGTCGAGAAGGGACTATGAGCTGATATGAGGATGGGATTGAAACTGTGTTCCATTTCTTGTTACTTTATCCAAATGTACATACGTTTTAGACATGTGTTATGACAGACTAAGACAGGTAGACAGTAGGGAGATAAAGACGAGCCACAGGAGATTATGGAAAAAAAAGGGGTAAGCAAACATTTACTAATTACCTTGCTTCCAAACCAAACAAAAAGATTCAACAAGAAGGATAATTCAGAGTCATGTGACAGATGTTAAGGCCAGTGGCACAGTCTTCATTAACTTACCACTGACAAATCAAATGAGTGGCGTTACTCACCAGATTTGCTCTGGGTGATGTGTTCCCAGGTCATATAGGAGACCAGAGTGAGGCGGGGCACCAAGCGATGTGGTCTCACACACACACAAATCAGTTCATCAGCCTTTGGATTTCCCTTCAGGTTGATAGCCAGTCCATGCTAAAGCCAGAGGAAGAATAATTGACAAAACAAACAAACAAAATTTGCTCTATCAAGTTTTAATATATCTTAACGTGTATTATTGTGTAAAGGCCATGGGTTTTCAGTGTTTTCAGCTCAGTTTCATTGGCTTTCTGGGTAAACCCTGTGTTTCTGCAGTGGATCAATATATGTTGAAGCCAACTGAGACCCTCTCACCACCTGCTTTCAGTCAGAACAGAGCAACCCATCAGTCATGTTGCTCATAGTATGTGCAAGCAATAACAATAAGGTGTGTCTCACCAAAGAGGGATCCCAAAAGTCTCCTAGTCTTTTTCTTCCAGGTCATGTGACCTGTGGCTGGCAGCCTTCCAGCAGAATGGGGAGCCTCGCCGTCTGGCTGATACACCTAAATGTATCCCAGGGTTAAGACGGGAAAACATGGTAAATTAGGCTGATTCAAGTGGACACAACTGTTGTAATCCCCCCAAATTGAAAGACAAGGTATCAGCTCCTCTTGACAGCAAACTTAAACGATTAATTTAACTTTGAATACTTGAGTACTTTAGTAATACTTTACTGTACAAAACTTTAAATGCAGGACTATAATTTATTAATATTTTTTCCATTGTGGTATGTCTGCTTTTAAGTTATTACCAGCAGCTCTAAAGCTCACTAAGTAAAACATTATTTATTGATTTTAAGTCCATACAAAAAATGAATGTAAAAACCCTCCAGCCAATAAATAGTCTGGTATACAAACACCTCCAATATTACAAATTGAATTTTCTGCCTGGTGACTTTTGTTAAAGTTGGACAGGGCCAAGTGAAACATTTCCCTGTTTCCAGGCTTTGTGCTAAGCTAAGCAAACCTGCTGCTGGCTGTATAGCCTCATATTTAATGGACAAATATGATAGCGGTATCAATTTTCTCACACAACTCTAGCCATGGTGTGCATTCCCTAAAATGTTCAACTTTTTCTTGAAGTAAAAAAACCCATTAAGAACTCATCTAGTAGAATTAGTGAACCTGGAGTATCACAACAAAATGGAAAGACTCAAGTAAAATACATTTAGCTTAAAAATGTTGAACATTTGAATGAATGTACTTTGTTTCTTCGCATCTCTTATACTTATCTTCTGAAATTGTGTCTGAAATTGTCCCATTACATAGATTTTATACCAATTTCATGATATTCTTTTCATGAATGGGTTCAGAAAACAAGCATTTATCAACAAAAAGGATATTTTGAACCAAAGTACAACATGCTATTAAGCGCAAAACACATGACGGTTGTTCTGTAATGCGTTTGTAATTGTCGTATGACGCATTTGAATTTATAAGCTTGAAATCATTGTACATTTTAATTAGCCAGTACAAACCTATGCTTAACCTCTATTTAATAGATGAATATGCTTGATGGTTCAGATAATTCAGTGCCTGAGTTCGCATTTAAATATGTGCATTACAAGGTGGATCTATGGATGGACCTGGATGTCCGCAGACAAACCCAGATTGACAGCTTGGCCCATCCTATCACATTCATAGCCAGTAATAATTGCTTTAAATGTTTTGTCTTGACCAATTTTAGAATTCAATATGTACTTATTAAAAGTGAATGATATTCTCAACTTTCTCTCCTACGTGACTGATGTCATGCTATATCGTGTTATGTGCTGTCAGAACTTGGCGTTGTGAATCTAGCAGCTGAAGAAATTCTGGCTAAAGAGCCATTTAGAGGATGAAGCATGTTTGGGAAAGGTCATATCTAAAGAGGAGTCGCAGCAGGATGGTCATGAGACGTTTGTTGGCTCTGGGAATAAAGGACAGTTGGCCACATGCTCATCATCGTCCTATGAGAGTCATGCTAGTCGTCTTGGTAAAGTTGGCGTTCAGGCTTCACTCCACCGACTGCCACCAGCGTCTAGAGAGCCAATCAGGTCAGTGTTGGATCCATCAGCCATGGAGAAACCAACCACTCACTCACAATAATTAGTAATATTCCCAACTACTGTTATGAGTGGGAAATTATACTCAGGTATGGGAAGTTCAAATGGATTGGTTATAGTAAAGGGTGATATTCAGTGTTTTGTAAAGCATGTAGAGAAACACTCACAGTTAACTTCTGTAAGAGATGGCTACAAAAATTGGAAACCTTTTGGAGAAGTCTGCAACAAACATGAGTCTGACAAGCTGCTTGTTATTGCACTACTTAAACTGGAATCCAACGGTGACAACCATGGATTGCAAGGCCAGTGTGGGACATGTTAAACCAGCTGCACCCGTGATGCCCCGTCATTTTTCAAGTGAAACCAGAAACGTTTTAAAGGAAATTCTACTCTTGAGGGTAGAGATAAATGAAGGATGCGTTACATACTGTAAAGGTCATTTCTTGGAGCTGTTCATGTCAAGATATGATCCAGAAATGAAAAATAGACTGCCACGAAATGCCACATCGATGAGCCACCCACCACATCCAGAAAACTAGTGGATAAACTGAACGCACGCAGAGCAGCTTTTGCAACAGATTCAAACTTTCAATATGTGTAACAGACTGTATATCT
Organism: Scomber japonicus; assembly: GCF_027409825.1. Classification (NCBI taxonomy): domain Eukaryota; kingdom Metazoa; phylum Chordata; class Actinopteri; order Scombriformes; family Scombridae; genus Scomber; species Scomber japonicus. The sequence goes on from NC_070588.1 coordinate 7,521,823, forward strand.
TTGAAACATTGAAAGCTACTTATGCGACTTTCCGGGATGATTCAGAGGATAGCCTTGATAAAGTGCTCAGATTGACAGAAGAATTGATGGGAAAGCAGAGCAGAGATAGCTAACCGGGATGTGATCACTTCTGGTGAACGTTGAGAAAAACCAGTTGTTAATATTGATGATGATGATGATGAATTTAAGGAAGCAGGAAGTTTTGTATTCTAACATTGTCATTGTTCAGTTTGTTTTTGTAGCTACTCTTGTAACAAAAGTTATGCAGTGTTGGATTTCCTCTTTTATATACTGGTGGCTGTTCATCTGATGGCCTCATTGATATGCCTCTGGTATTCTGGCATGAGTAGTAGGCATACTAAAAGTCATTATTGGTCCAGCAGTATTTTTTCTTTTTACCCCCATTTCATTTTTATACATATCTAAGCTTAAAAAAACCCAACTCAGGCCCATCCAAAATTTTCCAGCCCCAGTCATTATCCACGTTCTGTATCCAGGCTGCTCCGTGATTAGTGCGTGGTGAGTGTGACAGCATCAGAGTGATTTGTGAAAACTGAAACTGGCTGTTGAAATGTGATGCAGGCTGTAAATTAAAACTTCTAACGTGAGAATAAATATTGCACACTTTGCCCGTACATGTTTGGATAAATCAAATTCATCACGACCACTTACTTTGCCGTGCCTTGCCACCAGAAGCGTATTTAGATCAAATGAATTGTGGAACTGGAGTGTGTGGATCTGTTTAGGGAGAGAGAGAGAGAGAGAGAGAGAGTGAGAGAGAGAGAGAAAAAATACTGCTATAAAGGCTTTGCTCAATATCTGAAAACACAAACACCCTGTGTGAAATGAAGGCTTGAAATATTCCAATTTTGAAAATACCCCAAAAATGTAATTCATTAGTGGAAAAGTAGTAGTTTTAATGTTTCTTACATTGTGCAGATACAGAAGTTGAGTTGTTCACAGACGGCACCCCAGGGGGAGGAGAGGAGAAGAGAGGAGAGGAATTCCTGTGAATGAGAACAACTTATTAATTTTGTTTTTTGTACAGTAACAGCTCCCTCTATTGCCGTCAGCCTGTAGCCCACCATGTAGTGTGAGCACATGGGCTCATATATTCCCCGGTCCCTCCCTGCTGTACAATACAAGCACACACACACACACACACACACAGGGTTGTGAGGTCCTGTGTGTGCTGCCACTTTTCTTTAGAAGAGAATTACTGCCCTCTGTTGGTGTTTCACATGATGTGCACCATTCACTTAGAAGCACCTTAGATCCTAAAGACTGACTGCTGGTGTGTTTTCTAAACATAACTTAATGTAATGTCATTAACAATATAATCATATATATGAGCATTGAATATAAATATAACCGTAGAAATGTTTCCAGTACCGTTTAATTTGTTGTGATAACTCGAGTGAAGTGCAACTAAAATGAACACCATGGGAACAGCTTTTACAGTATATAGTATGTTTTGTCAATATTCTTATTAGTTCATCCCTATATTTACTGTTGTCTTTTACTGCTGACTTTTTACAAACTGTCCCTCTGGGAAAATAAAGATATCCTTTATCCTTGATCCAGCATTATTCAGGAAATTTGAGCCGACCTCTAAATGATGGCCTGGGAGTCTGTTTTCTGCATTAACATTGATCCAGTCACAGTATTATATTCAATTTAAAGAAGATACCTATGGGGGAATACAGTCTTTACATATTAGTATAGTCCAACTGACAGTCAGAAATATATTGTTAATAGTTCTGTAATAATTTAATGAAAAAAAAATGTCTTTGTGGAAATATCAGAAATGCTCTTTTTTTTTCTTACATTAACATTAATTCAATAAATTAATATAAAATCACAGTGAGACTAATTTCTCTCTGTTTTTCTCAAAGGAGAACACATGCCAAGTGATTTACAGAGCAGATATGTAGGCCTGTGTGTGCTGTAGTAGACCACAAAAAAGCCATTTAGTTTCGGTTGAACTTGACATAAAGGCAAAGGAGAATTTGTAGATGATCCAAGCATTACTCTGCAAGAAATACACACACACACACATACACACACAAAATCATTCTGTAACAAAGTATTTCAAGTGTCTCTCAGGATTAAGGTTTAGTTTAATAAATGCAAGCTCCACAGGGACTTTAATAGTTTTAGAATAGTTATAATGTGCGTATATCATACACCATGAGCAGAAAGACAGCGAGGGAGCCAAAGAAAGTGCATAACCTCACATAGTCTACAATTAACACACACACACACCCTTTAATCTCATCCTCAGAAGCGGGGTGGTGATCTGA